>NW_026294503.1:14495313-15095313 GCF_007827085.1 Peromyscus californicus insignis
AAAGAAAGAAAGAAAGAAAGAAAGAAAGAAAGAAAGAAAGAAAGAAAACCAGTCAGACCATTGTCTTGGGTCAGGAGAGTGAGAACAAAGCTGTAAGTCTGCATCTTTATTAAATATCTGTGGCCCCTCCCCCTGCCTGCCTGTCTATCAGGGACTCAGTTATCTTTAAGGGGCTGGTCACTAAGAGCTTGATCATGCTCCAATGAGTATATGGATAACACAAACTGGTCTTAGGATTTTTTTTTTCTTTTTCAGTGAGGGAACAAGGGTAGAATGGAGCACCTGGAGAATGGGAAGTGAGTGTGATCGTGGTCCATTGTACAAAATTCCCAAATCATAGGTAAAAACTATTATATTGGGGGAAAAGTAAGGCAATGCTTACAAATCCACTTCTTCCTCATAATAGCAAGAGTGCCTAGTTGTATAAAGGGATGGAGTTATTCGGTTCCTAACATTGGTTCCTTTCTGTTTGTCAGTAAGGGGCTATCTAACGTTCTAAAAGAAAAAATAATTATGGAAACTCAAACACAGAAAGCCAAAGAAATTTTCTAGTTATAATTTGCTCATATATATTAACTAAAACTGAAGTAAGTAAATATTAGGATGTCTAAGATATTGACCATCAAGGAGAATAATTCATTAAAGAACGTAAACAAAGGTGACATTAAGAGTTTGCACTCCATGAACAGCTCTTCCCAGTGACCTAGTTAGCAATACTCAAACACACAGGTCAAACATACAACAAATACATTTTTACAAAATAATCTTTTTGAATGTTTTGATGAAAACAAGAAATCAGTTTTGTGAGAAAGGTGTTTTGAACTACAAATATTGTATAATTTTACAAGATCAAATGCCTTTTTTTTTCAACTGTACTTCAACTTGGTTATTATAATTGAAAACTATAAATAAAAATGATAACAAAGTAATGTGATACATCATGTTAAATGTAATATTATGTACCTAAAACTAGTTAAATTATAGCATTGACTTTAGGAAGTAATAGCAAAATTTCAAAAAGTTTGGGATTTTTTTTTCTTTTAATATAAATCCAGTGGTTTGGAGGTATGATCAGAGTTCCAGATTGCCATGACCAGGAGGCTTGCAATCACCTGAAACTATTCCAGCTCTAGCATCCAAAGCTACCAGTATCTACAAACACCTACACTCACTTACAAATATTCATACACACACACACACACACACACACACACACACACACACACACACACACACATTGAGACACACAGGCACACAGACATTCACAATTAAACCTAGTGAAAAACAAAACTTTTGCTTACATAAAGATTACAAGCATGCATACATACATAAAAAACATATAGACATAAAAAATCTTGTGACTATAAAATGAAGTTCAAATATCAAAAGATTTTAATGTTCATTCAAAGTACATGTGATCTGGGGCCATTTTCATATAATTTTACTTCCTACTATTATAACATGATATCAACTATTTCTTTCCAAATGAATCTTAAATAAAAAGAGTGTACTAAGAAATTATTCTTGCTATTCATTGGTCAAAGGCAAGTAGACATATTGAAGTACACGAAACTATACCTCATTTGCATGTGCTTCACCTGTTAACTTGCTAGAGAAATGATGTTACTCAGAAAACTAACAGATAGGTTACTGCTTTCTACACTAAAGAAACAATAATTACTTCATGTCATGTATCTTTACATATACTTATGGGAGCTAATTTTACATGAATTAGAAATTTAAATCTAGGTAAATACAAGAAACTATTGCAGTTGTCTGGTAATTTCTAATCCTCAGATAATTTTAACTTGTTTGATTATATATATATTTTTTTGAGACAGGGTTTCTCTGTGTAGCCTTGGAGTCTGTCCTGGAACTTGCTTTGTAGGCCAGGCTGGCCTTGCACTCACATAGATCTGCCTGCCTCTGTCTCTCGAGTGCTGAGATTAAAGGTGTGTTGCGCCATCACCCGGCTGATTCTATATTTTAATTGACCAGTTCTACAGTTGATTTTTCTATAAGCTCTCTCTCAAATTAGATGATAATGACAACCCATTATTTATTCATTGAAAGTGTTCTGCCATTTTAAAATTAGAGCATTCAGTGTTGCTACAGAGACCTTTATATTCTATATTACATGCATATGTAATTTATAATGCAGGCACATATATGCATATGTATATATATTTGTATATATAAATGTGTGTGCATGTATATATTCATTTATAATGCATTTTAAGTCAAGTGGTGGTGGTGCATGCCTTCAATCCCAAGAATTGTAAGGCAGAGGCAGGCAGAGCTCAGAGTTCAAGGCCAGCCTGGTGCACAGAGGGTGTTCCAAGGCAGCAGAACTACACAGAGAAACCTTGGCTCAGGTGGGTGGGGATTAAGTTGCATGCCATTATTTTGTATAATTTAAGTTTATTTTGGCTTAATTTTACTACCTAACTCAAACACTCCCCTGCCTTTTTACATGACAAAGTAAATTTTGTGTCTTTATGATTCTTTTCCAGAAATACCTCTATGATGTGCTTCTGAATATGTATGTTTGATAATATCTATTTTGTGCTTAAAATAAAAAAGATAAGGTCAATGTTTTATTAATTTTTGTTTCTATTTTGGGATAAGATACTTCACCTTGGCAGGCAGGGACAGGTGCATCCCATGAATGATACCCATAGGAGGATTTTCTGCACACAGCACTGCTTTTCCCAATGAGTCGGAACCCTCGATCACAGGCCCACCGAACCACACTGTTCAGCTGTCCACCTGTCTGACTGATGATGTAGCCATGAGGTGGGGATTCTGGTGTGCTGCAGTAGAAGGCTTTTCAAAGGAAAAAAATAAACAGTGCTTAATTAGCAATTACAAGTTCTCTGTCATCCAAGCTTATGAACAACTAAGTAATTAGTGCTTACTTAAAAATAAGTCAGTTGTTATTTTATCTCAATGACCATAATACATTCAAACCTCCTTTAAAATGTCTACTTAAATTGCTTATTGGATGATTGACTATCCCTAGACTCTCTCATAATGTTGACTGTCATCTAACATGTCTTCTGCTTTTAAACGCTTTCTGTCACCTGTGGATATCCAAAAGCTCTACAATATATTATCTAATTCAAGAAACTGAATTACCTAGCATCTGAAGGGCCTAAATATCACAGTTTGGGAGTAAAATAGTAGAGCTTGTTGTTGACATGTCATAGTGAAGCTGTCTCTAGAGACATGTATCATAGTAGGGCATGAGTCTCATTTTGACAGGTGTTAAAATAGACCTTCCTACTTCATGATCATCTTTGAGACTCTATTACAGTTTCCTTTCTGATGGAGTACTTATAGAATTATAAAAATTGCCAATAAAATAAAACTTTGCTTTTCCTGAAGTCAGAAATGACAAAAGATAATGTCAAGTAGCTTTATCAGACGTATACTTTGGAGACTGTTCAGTTTGTTATGTTATAGTTAATTTTTGAAATATTTTCATCATCTGAGGACATAGAAAGTAGAAAATAGTGATGAATAGGTTGGTTTTAGAATATTTATGTCACAAACTGTCATGTCTAGCAGGGAAAAAGTATATCTTTAACATATCAAATATTTCTTGGTAGTTAAAAATGATGTTTTTCTTTATATTTATATCAAACTTTGCCACAGATATTAATATAAATAAAAACTGATTTATATCGTAATCAGTCTAATACTTTTAATTGTTTTGTTTTAAAAATTCTCCTTTAATTTGTGACAATCATGTAAAACAAAATTTAATGTGACAAAATTCAAATATTTTTGAGTATAAGAGTAATAAAATAAAATTGACTTATTTTATATGGTTAAAACACTGATTAAATACAATCTTAAGAATATCTCAGCCAGATGGTGGTGGTGCACGCCTTTAATCCCAGCACTTGGGAGGCAGAGGCTGGTGGATCTCTGTGAATTCAAGGCCAGCCTGGGCTACAGAGTGAGTTCCAGGAAAGGATCCAAAGCTACACAGAGAAACCCTGTCACAAAAAAAAAAGAGTATCTCAAACATATATTTAATTTTAATAATGTTCTTTTTTCTTCAAATTTATTAGGCTACATAATTTATAAGCAAGTTAACATTACCATTTAATTATAATTATTAACTCATTCTTTTTAAAATAAAAGTAACTAGGCAGGATTATTTTATATACACATTATATGGAGAGATATGTACAATATTTATTGATGTGTACAACTTTAATTATACTGAAATTCATAAAAATGAAGGAGTATGTAGTCTATCAGTGAAATGTATTATTTGTGGATGACTCAGAATTATATTAAAACTATTTATAAAGCATTTAAAGTTGAAACGATTCATAGTGATCAGCATCCTGGGATGCACAATTTCAACACTGAAGAAAGACATGCACAGTTGATTCCGGACTATTCTTCTAGCCCAGATTCAGCCTTTATTATCATATAGGATTATAGTAAAGAAAAAATGCATCCTTCCTATATTAGGGAACAGTTTTTATTCAAACACCTCCAAAAATAATTACTGTGTCAAAAATAATATGCTTTATTATAAAAAGGAAAGAACATAAAAAGTGGTGTCATCATGGCATGAAAAACATATCTTGAGGTCACAGCTTTCTAAATGTTATTCAGTTCAAAGGGACGATAATAAAAGCATTTTTTTGTCGTGGTTTTTAAGTGTCTTCAGAATTCTGTCTTTCAAAATAAGAGATTTTTAATTTTCTATTACAAAAGATAATTACTAAAATTACATCATTGTTTCTGCTTAAACTAATTTAATGTTAAATAGTTATTTAAAAGGTCATATGATATGTTGACAACACTATGACAATTTTCTGACAGTTAAAGAAAACAAATCTATTGAAAAATGAATTGAAATATTCAGTTTAATTAACCTAAGTTTTAAATACCTTATGAGCTTTTTTTTTTTCCAACAGAATATCTTTACTGATATTTGAGAATTTCATACAATGTACCCCAATCACACCTGCTTCCCTTTCCTCCCAGGTCCACCCTCCCATCTTTGTGCCCTCCCCAAAAAGAAAAGAAAATATACCAGGTTGAATTTGTATTGTCCACATACTCATTGGAGAATGGTCAAAATCCCAGGGGCCAGCCTCTTAAAGATAACTGAGACCTTTCCCACCCTACCCTCCACAAGAAGCCTTTAATGTGGTAGATAATTAATGAAAGGAGAAGGTGAAATTATTTCATCATGGAATGAAATTGAGGTATAGAAAGAGTACCCTAAATTTTTCAAAAAGCAGCAATGGAGGGTCTGTAATTCTTATTAACATTGAACTAAATATTATCTAGATTCCTCTGTTTAACTGTTTATATTATTTTCTGGGTATAAGTGTTTGTTTGCATGCATGTATGTGCACCAAATGCATGCCTTCTGCAAGCTGAGATCAATAGAGGGTGTCAGATCTCCTGTAAAGTGGAGATGCAGAAAGTTGTGAGCCATCTTGTGAAAAGAATACACATACTTGAAAGATCAATACATGCTCTTAATGCTGAACCTTTCTTAAATTTATTTATTTTAATTTAATGAGTACTGGTGTTTTGCCTGCATATATGAATGCATATATATCTGGGTGAGCATGTCAGATTCCCTGGAATTGGAGTTATAGACAGTTGAAAGCTGCCATGTGGATGCTGGGAATTGAACCTGGGTCTTCTGGAAGAGAAACCAATGCTCTTAACTGCTGCGTCATCTCTCCAACCCCATGCTGAGCCTTTCTTAACCCCCATTTTAACTCTTTAATAACAATTTTAACAATGACAGAGGTGAGATAGTTGCTAAAATTCTAAACATCACATACCAATGTATCTTATCCTGAAGCCTTTCTTGTTATTGCCATGATCTGCGGACCATTGAAGAAATACTTCGTGACCATTGCTTGTTACATTAAAAGCAGCTGAATAATCTCCACTGAGGGAAATAAGCACTGGACTCTGAATATTTGGTCCTTTAGAGAGAAAATAATATAATATAGATATAAATAAAAAATTATATCCCCATTTATTTCCTGTGTTTATATGCTTAAAATAGTAAGAAATATTAAAGTGGTTTAAAATCCGATGTACCTTATCATTAAGGGAAACCTAATACAAAATAATTTTACTAAGCATTTTAATGGTTTCTTTAAACTATAATTCACAAAAATTATCAATCTAACTACAATCTTCATATTAAATAGTCCATTTAATTAAAATATATCTATAAGACAAAAGTGACATAAGCAATTGTTTGTACTGAACATTCATATGTACAGCTAGAGTATTTGGACTAAATTTATGAATATCCAGTAAATATAACCCATGGTTACCATCATACACCTGAAGAACATCAAATTCCTTTTCTGTCTGGAAAAATTCTATAAACATGCTGATATTATAGCCCTTTTCCACAGAGATGCTCCATGCACACATTTGCAGATTTGGGTAACTGTCAGGGTAGCCAGGACTCAATATGACTCCTGTAGAATCCAGTCGAAATTCATTGGCAGGACATAGCACTGTGAAAGAAGGCATCATTACAAGGATTTTAAAACACAAACAAAGACTGTATTCTTAATACCAAATACTTGCTTTATGCTCATTAACCACAAAGAAGACAATAGCTGGAATTTGTGTTAAACAACATTTTTATTGCGCTACTTAAAATATGATGTGAAGACCTAAAAATTTATAATATTTGTTTCTTCTTTCCATTACATTGAAAATGCCTTCTTTATGAAAAACATATAATTAAATAAAAGATAATGCATTCATTTCCTTTCACTTCTTCACATTTCCCTAATTATTTCTGTATTCTTGTACCTTTCCTTCTGACTCTATCTATATGCTAGTCCCATTTTTTTTTCTCCTTACTCTCCTTTATTCTCCTTACTTTCAACTCAATTTCTTCTCATTCTAAACTTTCAACACACTCACGTGCATGGTCCAGTAATAAAAACCACTCTCTCAAGGCTTATTTCATGCACAGTTCTTTCTGGTCTCAGGAAAGTGAGTAAGCCATAAGGACTTTATACAGGTCCCAGTCACCAGTTATCCTGCAGCTCCTGGTGTTGGCTCTTACATGCTCACAAAAGCACAAATTATTAAATCATATTGCTTCTACAATATAAGACATACTGAGAATAACAAAACAATATAATTATGTTCTCTTACCCCCACCCAAAGACAATGAATTTTAATCTTGGGTTCATATCATTTGTATATTAGAACAACTAGTACAGATATCTATTTTAATTTAGGTTTCAAAACAGAGAATAACTGAATAATTAGGCCTTTCTTACTCCAAAAATATCATTTAAAAAAATTAAGTAAAAAATCGTAGAGTTTTTAGTGTAGACTTGTTTACTATGAATCATATTGTGCATAAATATGATAAATAAACCCATACATATCAAACAGGATTAAAGCTAGCGTAAACCAAAACTTTCTATTAAAATGAAGGGTATGAGTATAACAAAACTTCCAGTGTATAACACTGTTAAAGTTAAATGTTTTTAACTTTAGGTTGTACCACAGTTTCAGCATTTTCACTGAGGACACTTTAGTGATCAAGAAAACAGTGGAATGCAAAATCTTTAAGATTCTAATAGATTGGAAATAAATCACATACCATTTCCTAATTGAACTAGCATGCATAAATTTCTATAATTTGGTATTAAAACTCATCAAAAATAATTAGGTCATGACCTTAACAATTTCTTTAAATGAACTACACTTGAAAACATCCAATATAATGGATAGAATTTACTAAAATAAACAATTTGCATATTCATAATTTTTAGAGTACAGTTTAATATTTTAAACAACTTAATATTTTTGAGTTAATTTTTTTCCAAATTCTACAAGAATTGAAAAAAAATCATGAGTTGAAGGAATGTAAAACTACTCTTTAGCTGTGGAAAACTTGAAATACTTGAAAAGAAAATGAGCCAGAACTAATTTTCAGATTTTTGAATGTGACTATAAAGTGTAGTGATAAACATACTATTATTAGGTCTAAGTGGGCCCTAGGGTTGAATAGGAAAGTAATACTGCCTCTTTTGGAAAAATGAAAATATCTAATAATTTATAATTGAATGAAAAGAGTATAGATGTGTTCTAGAAATTTTAAGAGGAATGAGCACTTTAGTAAGTTTGTGAAACTTAACTTAAACAAAACTAGTAAGTCAGTTTTTTTGCATTAATACCTTACCAACTAATGTATTCATAAAAAAGAACCCATAGATTTATTCTAAAGGATGACCTATTAATTTTTTAGTGACCCTCTCAAGTGTTCTGTGACTAGGTATTGAATTTATTTTGCATTTTCTACAGCAGACAGAATAAGATATATAGTAATTAATCTAAAGAAAGTTCCAGTTTTAGAATTGAGACATTGAAAACATGGGAAAAGCTGGACTGTGAGATACGAAGGTTGTCCAGATTAGGTTGTTTATTTTCATCTAAGAATTATTGAATTGTGATCCAAACATAGAAACTCTCTTTGCAAGAGTCTGAAACTCATCTGTTTTGATGTAGGAAAACAAGCATGCTGTGGCTCTGTCTCCTCACATCCCTTAGGCCTGCTGAAGTATTTCCCCATGCACTATCTCCAGAGAGGAAGAAACCCTACTTTTCCATTGGTTTTTATCTGTGCATGAATATGTGGCCTATACAATCCTAAATGGATACAGAAAAGTTTTCCATGGAGGAAAGAGTTGAATGAATGACATCTACTCAACAAACATGAAGAGGTTCTAGCAGCCTTGACTGAGATCCTAAGACATTGTCACAGGGTGACAAGTTCATCCCTGCCTTTCTTTCTGCTACATTAAGAGACTCCTCTGAAGATCCTTCGTCATTTCATAAGGTTTCCAATTAGGCAGAAAAGCAAATGCTAATTCCTACATATTGCATAATTAGAATAATAAACAATGTGTTACTGTTATTTTGAGGCAGTGCCAATTTGTAATGTAGACTGGCTTTCTACTTCAGTATATAGCCTAGGTTGGCTTATAAATTCTGGGTAATCCTCTTGCATCAGCCTTCAATGTGTTGAGAATACAGATATGAGTCACATTGGAGTCATTATTTTTGTTTTAGGTTTTCTGTCAGCAATTATGATACTACTCAGGAAACAGGTTTCCATATGTCAGAAAAAAATTCAATAAAGGAAGTAATCCAAGAAGCTCTAATGTGACATAATAAAATAGTTCAATTTTGTTCAAATTGGCCACCAGTTATACTCAGGTACTATGAGTTAGATTTATGGACAGCACAAATCAACCGTAAATGAGGTTTGAACATCTTAATTTTATTGGTCTTTCAAATTCCTTCTTTAGCTGACTTGGTAACATAGTAAATCCCTTTAAATCCCTGTCCAGTTCTTTTATATGTCTCTTTGCATGATCAACGGACAGTAGAAAATCCTTTCTCTAAGCTTTTTCTACAAAAACTTTCATTGCTCATTTTGAACTCAGGGTCACATATGTCTCCATCAAGCTGTATCTGACCCAGAAATAGTTACTTATCATTATTCTATAGCTTCCTGAGATGTGTTCTGAACATGGTGTTGTGGAGGACCGCCATGGCCTTATACAGAGATGCTTATATAGCAACGTTTGTTTTTTGTTTTGTTTTGTTTTGCTTTGATTTTTGGTGTGTGTCTGTTGAATCCTCATCTTCTCATTCTTAATATGGAGTAAATAAAGGGTTATACAGCTAGATTAGAATTATATTTTTCCAAATAAAAAGAATTATCACCTTAGTCTTTATTTGGTGTTTTGGTTTGATTTGGTTTAGTTTTATCCTTCTTCTTCACCCTTATTCATGCCTCGTAGAGCAAAAATACTTCACGTAGTTTGAACTGACTTCAGGCTAATTAAAAATATTTAAATCTCAGAAGAATAAAAAAATTTTTAATTGGCACATCTGAGAAATAATTGAATTAAAAATACCTCATACGGATTATATAGCTCAGAATCATATTATCAGGCAAGTATTCAACACTGTAATGACATGTATTTTCTTTGAAATTTTGTCTTTTCTGCTTAAACACAAAATAAATGTTTAAGAAGTTAATAACCACAAGTTAAATGTTGCAGTGTGTGTAATCCCAGCACTCAGGATACAGAGGCAGGTGGAACTCAAGTCTGAGGCCATCCTGGACTATATAGGAAGACCTTCTCTCAAAAAATGTAAATTAGCAAATGACTGCAAAACATCTATACCTTGACAAACTGGAGGCGCACCATCCATCTGCAGTCGTTCTCCAAGTCTGCAGGTCAGAATTGCATTTCCAACCAGTGTAAATCCTGGAAGACACTGATACCTGATAATATCACCTGTTAACAAAAAAAGAAAAAAAAAAGAAAAGAGTAGAACTTCAGGCAAGCTACAAAGTTTAGCTGAATAGCTGTGTTCACTTTAGAAACAGACTTATTTTCATTTACACATTTTTAATCAGTGCAAAAATACCATCAATTGTAAGCACGGGTTACTCTTAAACACTGAAGAAACAAGAATTGATAGCGCTGATCAACCACAAATGAAGGAAGGAGTAAGCTATTGATCCATTTTTGATGAGGGATACCAGCTACACAGAAGCAATTGTCACAAGGAATTTATCTTGTTGACATGAGTATAATCCTTCAGAATGTGTCTTATTGTTAGAAGATTGCCATGCTATTGTTTATTACTAACCTATCTAGTTATACTTCATGGCATTTCTTCAAGATTACAACACATATCTAATATGCCCTTGACAAACAGCTTTCGTGGTTCCTGTTTACTGTTTCTACTCTTCTTTGGATTTTTTTTTTCTCCTTCATTATCTCAACAAACCCTATCAACCCACAAGCTGCTGCAATTGTGCATGTTTCTTTTTCTTTTTAAGAAAGATAGTTGTTCTATAAGGGTATTCTTTGAAAATTGTTTTAAAGACTTTTACCTATTTCAAATTCATCATCTTCTGTCAAAATTTCTGCATTAGGTACAGGTGGTGGAGGCTGGCACACTCGTAGTTGGTAGGCTAGAAAAATAAACAATATTTGTTTATTCCTTTTGGAGAAACTCCATGTATACACACACATATCAAAAAATTATGCAAAATTTTTGGAAGAATGAAATGTATTTTCATTTGTAAAGTTCCAGTTACTCATTTAAAAACAAGACTACAATAGAGGAGAAAACAATTACTTCTTTAGTTGTTAGAATAGTTTTGTGTCTTACACTGCATTTCTGCTCCCTCATTCATGTTACATGGTTAGTAACACCTTGTCATTTTTTTCCTTAGAATGATCATATTTTAGAAATATGTGTTTGTGTCGTTATTTGTTCAATGCTTTTCTACCCTGAAGGTTCATCATAGAATTCTTTGAACTTAGGAAAGTGACTGACATCAAATAACAGCTCCGTTTATAGGACGTTTTAGGCAATATTATAAGTACTTTGCTAATAGTATCTCAATTGACAATCACAAAAAAAAATCTTATATCTATGTAACTAGCTCTATAATGATACTATTATTGTTATTCCAGAAATTCCATGAAACTAAATATCCATATTATTAATGGGAATTCAGTGTGCTGTTTATGTTTTGTATCTGTCATATACATCACTAAACTGTTGATAATAATCTACATGGTATTCAAAGCTTTGCTCCTCAAGCATGAGGAGAAGAGCTCTGATTCCCTGAACCTACATACAAGCTGTACAGAGATATCTGGTCAACCAGTTAGCTGGCATTGGTGAAATCTGGATACAGCCACAGACCTTGCTCAACAAATAACGTAGAATGAGATTGAGCAGAACACCCAACATCAACTTCAGGCTTCTACATACATACTCACACATGTAAATATCGCTCTCCCTCTCCATCTTCCTGCCTCCCCCTTCTCTCATTCTATCTTTCTCGCACATACATACTCCTAGCATGCATTTACACACACTACACAGTTCCATACACAAAAAGAAAGAAGGAATTTAGTTTGTTCACACTAAGACACATTTCCTTCCACAATTGCAGAAAAATAAACAAGTATTGGAGTTATTTTCCTCATTTCCCTATTCTTGGTTACAACGAATATACAGCAAATGTCTACATTTTAAGTTTATAGTCTGAGATTGGATGTGCTAATGACTTATTTTCCCCAGGTCCTCTTTTGAAATACTGATTTAATTCCTATGAATCCTCCAGGAATCTTTTGATTTGACATTACAATGCTTTACCGTATATTCATTGAAGGAAGAAGCTTTGCTTGCCCAAAATTTGTCACCATCATATTGAGTAAAAAGTTTTTCACAATCTTGTACTCTTCCATCCTTAGTCTTTCATATTTGTTCTTGCTTCATAAATAGCTTCTATGGGAGTATTTGGCAAATCTTTACCTTTTGTACCATAACTTATCATGGCCCATTAGGTTGTTCATCAGATTTATATTAGGTTCCTACTGTGTGTCATATGTGATGATAGATGTGAGAAGTGCACCTGAAAAAGGTACTATTACTATTTCTCATACATACATTGATAATGGATGAGAAAGATGGGAATCAAATAGTTAACCAGTAGAATTAGACTAGTTGAAGCAAGAGGTATGTGTGATGGTGGTAGCAGTATGTTGTGTGTGTGTTTGTGTGTGTGTGCCTGTGTGTATATGTATGTGGGTGTCCATGTGTGTGTGTCCGTGTGTGTGTGTGTGTGTGTCCGTGTGTGTGTGTGTGTGTGTGTGTGTGTGTGTGTGTGTGTGTGTGTGTGTTTATGTTTGGAAGAAGGAGGACACAGGGAAGAACAAACCTCCCAGAGAAGACAGCATAGACATAGAACGGAAAACATGGTGATTGTGAGCAGAAAGAGGAAAAACAGAACTGAGCTGGGGAAAAAATGAACAAGATATATACACATACATACACACACAGAGAATATTCAATATAATAAGTAGAAATGTCTGAGAAATATTTTAATAAGTGTTCATTTGGGTTTCCATGGAAACAACCAAACATCCCAGGCTACAGCAAAGACTATTGGTTACTCTCCACAAATTGATCATAACATGCAATTACTGAAGACAACTTTCACATATTTTATTGAACATTGAGTAGTGAGTTTGCTGCCTACACAGAGACTTCAGTCTTACCAGTGTTCACAGTACTGGAAGTTACTCTGCTTCCTAGGAGAGAAGAACAGTAACTAACAAACCATCTGTAATTTACATGGTTACTTGCCTATAAGATATGCTGGTGTGGTAGAGGTACAAATATTGTAGGAGTAATCAACCACTCTGATTGGACTTAAAGATCACTCTGTGAGAGATCTTACACTGCCCAGGTGACCTAGAACCTGAGACTTAGATAGGTCATGGACCTAGGAAAAACCAAATTCTACTGCTCCCCTATAAGAACATAGCAATACAAAGGACTTATAACAACAGTCTGCTATACCCATAGATCAGTGCCTTGCTCATCCATCATCAGAGAAGCTTCCTCTTGCAGCAGATGGGAATTAACACAGAGATCCACAAGTGGACGATGTATGTACAGAGTGAGAGATTTGGGAACACCCAGACCTAAATAGGATGCCTTCATCAAACTCCTCCACTCAGGGCTCAAGGAACTATGTGGAAGAGGAGGCTGAAAAATTTAGGAGCCAGAGGACTAAGAGGTCTTTTGTGAGATAGTGTCTCCTAAAAATTATAAGGAAGCTACTCATGATACCTCAACATTATCCCTGCCTGAACAAGGCCTGGACACTGACAATATCAATAAACATGCTGATGTGGGAGGAAGGAAGCACATGGAGCCACAACCTTAACACAGAAACTACAGACAAATAATGACTGCGAAGACTGGGAGAATTAGTCTTCCTCAGAGACAAGTCCCCTTATTCGGTATCCAGTACCAAGTGGTCTGCCCTGAAATCACATTCACGGAAGCAGTACTGAATGTACTTAGCCTACACGTGTGTGTGTGTGTGTGTGTGTGTGTGTGTGTGTGTGTGTGTGTGTGTGTGTGTGTGTGCGCGCGCATGTGTGTTATGAATCTGAGAGAGAATAGGGGGTCATAGGAGGAGTTAGAAGGAGGGGACATGAGAGGAGTTGGAAGGATGAAAGGAAGGAGAAAATGAAGTAATTATATTTTAACTGCAATTTTTAAAAATACAGAAAGTATTATTAACCATAAAACCAAGTTTCCTGCTTTACACAAAGTGTGCTCTAGTTACTGCTGAAGAAGATATGAAGGTCTAGTACAAAAATCACCAATTTAACATGGGTAAAAACTCATATTATTTCTGAACTGCAAAACAAACTTATGTCTCTGTGTTTGGGGCTGCGTGGGAGAGAAAAGTTGACCTGGAACAGTGGTAGACCAAACAACACATTCAGTCACTGATGGAGGCAAGCAGTAAAAAATGATGTCCCCTAAGTTTTAAATAGTCTGTGCACATATTTTATTCCACATTTTTCACTGAATGCTCTACTTAGAACATTCCCAGTTATGACTATTAAGAAAAAAGATGCATAGAATAGCTCTTTACGGTTTCCAAATCCACAATTGATCTCGATCTCTATTCTTCTCAAAGGAAGTATTTTGTTTCATGCCATTCAGCTTTCAAGCCTCATTTTACTCTTTAACAACAACATAGAGGCATTGTGTTCTGTGTTCCAGTATCTTAAAAGATAGCTATTATTTAAGTAAGTGCCATGTTTGAATGTGCATGGATATCTGGTTCCTGGACCAATAAGTTTACTTCTAGCAATAGTTTTAGAATTTGATTCTGGGCATATTTTTTGGTTATTTTTAATTTCCTATTTTCTTTGCAGTGCAGCATCCAACCCAATTCCAGAAAAGAATGCCACATTTATCTATGTCTATTCAACCGAGCTATTAGAGGCTGGTACAGAAAAGAAAACAGAACCCAGGCAAATTGCCATTTTTTTTTTCTCCAAACCAGAAAAGCACAAGTACATAACCTTTTTGCAAAGTAAGGACATACTATTCTTTATAGATGATAAAAATAATGTTCTCACTCCATTATAGACACTAAGTCCTGGGTTAGTTCAGTACTGACTCACATTAGGTCAGGTATGACGGTCTGTAGATAAGAAACAGGTCTGGGGCAGGAGGGCAGGGAGGTATTGATAATTTTGTACAAGGTTTTGCAATTTTTAGCAGTATTATTTTTAAAGTAGCCTAAATTTAAACAGTTTCACTTGAAAGCATAGTAAAAGTTCTTTAATAAATGCTTCCCAAATTGTAAAGAAGATGGAAAACAGAAATATCCATACGTATATATCTGCGTACACATATCGCATTTGGAGAAAACCTGCTAATGAGTTAACATGAACCACAGAAGTGCTTCTGTTGTGCTTACAACTGTCATTTCTGTACCATTAATATTTGAGATAAGAACCTACTTTGCGTCTAGATGAGGATGACTGTCAGAAAGAGGAGCAAATACTAATCCTTGGCTTAAGAAGAAGAGGAGAATCTGTGTCCTGAGGAAGATTAACAGGAAACACCTTTAATTACTTTCCAGAATAAGGAGTCACAGAAAGCACTGGAAACAAAGGTATCAGGAGCTCTCAGAATCATCACAGGAAAATTCCTGTGTCTGTTGCAAGAATAGACATCTTCCTATGCACATGGGTAATTGAATGTATCGTGACACAGCACTGAGTCCATTAAAGTCTGAAACAAAGGGCGTTCTTTTTTATGGTTGAATTCCTTGCCCATTAGCAGATAACAGAGGGCATTAGCAGCGATAGTGTTTCTTTGCAGGCCTCTGTTTCTGCTCCTACTCATTCATCGCCATATCCTGTGGGACTTTTACAGTAACATACTATACCTATCATTAGCTATCACTTTAATCCACTGTGAATATTCAGAACTAAAATAAAAAAGTGGATATGTGCTGTTTGGAGCTGACTTATTTCTGATGTGAGCTGTCGCCTGGTGATTATAAACAGTTTCACTAAGAATGAACAGCAGACAAGGCAATTATTTGACCTTATTGGAGCAAGATGTGAACAACACCTTGCTGTAATAAAAACTGCGAAATAAGAATACTATTTAGGCCATACCACTTGTGCAAGGTTGTTCTACATCAGTTAATATGAGTGAATATTATACTCATACCAATAACATACACATAGACCATTTCTTCCATCAAGGAAAACCAAAGATCATAAAATCATTCTAATGTTTGGACAGCACTTAGTCCAGAAAACAACTATGCTTCTTCAATCTTTCCACCAAACCATCTCAACACAGTTTAAAACATGTTACCCATCTAGCCACAGTGGATTTTGAGATGCAATAGTGTCCACCAATGGTGCATTGTCTCGCTAATTATAACAAGTCAATAAACTCAATTTTGTTTAATAAAAGCTGTGCTGATGATGATCTCTGACTAAAGGAGACAGTAAGACAAAAAATAGCAGAAATTGTAATAAATATATCAACACAAAATATCAAAATATAGCATATGCTTTTGATGAGACATCTATTTATTTAATCACTGGGTTCATTTTTACTTATCTAAATAATAGTAAATAGAATTATATTTTGCTTATACAGATTGTATCTATGCAGTTATATATTGTTTTACCACTTAGTTTACACATATACATACATACATACACACACATATACACACAACCCATTTTAGTATCCACATTCTCTGCACACATTGAACATCTAAATATGAAACCTTTTATGAGTACTATTCTCTCCTCTCTCCGTCTCTTTGTCTGTCTTTGTCTGTCTGTCTCTGAATCTGCCTGTGTCTCTGTCTCTATCTGTCTGTCTCTCTCTCTCTCCCTCTTTCAACTGAAATGTATGCATAGGTTATGACTCTACTTTGTATAAGGCAAAGAGATCATGCAGTTAAAATCATCCTAAAATATTTTATATAAATGTGTCTTTATATCTGCAGAAGCACCTTTTAGGATAAATCTTTGTATAACTAATGCTTTTTCCAAATACAGAATCAACTGTGTAGAAACTACGTCCTTAAAAGATGGCCAAACAGATATTATTCCCAAAGAGCATTCCTTGGGAACCTGCAGACCACTAAAGATAACACTTGCACAACTTATTCAACATAGAGAAATAGAGCCAGTGCCTACCTAGAGCCTTCACCCTTATGGACTAGTGTTCTTGGTTCCTGCAGGTAATCTCCATACTACTAAAGGAGAAAAATAAACATTCCAATCTACAATGGTGTCTTGCCTGCAAGAAATGCAATTTCAATGGTGTCATAAAGCTTGAGGGAGTGGCCAACCAATGCCTGGTTTGTCTTAAGGTCACTCCATGAGATGGACCCAAGACCAGGTGCTTCTTGGATGACCAAGCACCTGAAACTAGATAGCTCAGAGGCTAGGTTAAAACGAACTATTGCTCTACTAAAGTACTATAGCACTAAAATGACTCCCCATGATACTCTGCTATACACATAGATCAGTATCTTGCTCAGCCATCATCAAGGAAACTTCCTCCTACAAATAAAGAAAACCACAACCAGACAATATGCAGTGTGTGAGAGACATTGGAACACTTAACCCTAAATGGGATGGATGGGTTGTCTCCATCAATACTACCCACTCCCTTAAGGCTCAGGGAACTCTGTGGAAGAGGAGTAGGAAAAAGTGTAAGAGCCAGAGGAGATGAAAGGAACCAAGAAAACAAGTCCCTCTAAATAAGGATGATTGGGGTATTTATAAACTTACAGAAACTGAGGCAGCATGCACATGGAATAGAGGGTCTGCACCAGGTGGGGTCCTGGAGCTGAAAAGGAAATTGTACATATGCTTCCAGCCCTGATGCAGAAGCTATGTCTAATGATAACCACTTGTAAATGAGAAGTTAGCTTTCTCAAAAAGTCTCCCTGCAGAAACAAACGACTCTTAAGGGTAGGCCACATGCTCACCAGTCCTTGAACAACATAAAATTATGGAACAATGGCATCTTTGGAGGTTCTTTGTCTCACAATGTCCTGTCACACTTTTTTCTTTTAAACACACACACACACACACACACACACACACACACACACACACACACACACACACACACGTATATGTATATATATACAATTATTTCTTTCTCTTGTGCCCTTTAGGTCCTTTGTGTATATTATAGCTTCTGGTTTTGTGTTGTTATGGTATTCCAGAGAGTGTGAACCAATGGGTCTCTGCATCTATATCAAACGTTTTTGTGCCTTCTAGGGTGGGCCTCTTTTTCTTCTGTCTGTTTTGTCCTATTCAGATATATTGTGTTTGTTTTATCATTATATTATATTATATTATATTATATTATATTATATTATATTATATTTTATTTTATTATTATCCCTTAGAAGACTGTTTGTTTTCCAATGAGAGACAGAGATGGACCAGGATGAAAGGGGAGATGGGCAAGAACTAATGGGTATAGAGGAAGGAGAAACTTTATTTGGGATGTATTGATGAAAAAAATCCATTTTCCGTTAAAAAGATGTTCCAGACCTCATTAAAACCAATATCACTATAGAATCAACTCATGTTTTACCATATGAACTTCTAATGATGTAAAAATGACATAACATGAGAATTACAAGCTGGCATTACAGTAGTCTTCCTTTATCCCTAGGGGTCATTTAGATAACAGTTGTTACTGGGCCCTGTACCCTCTAAGTACTACTTTTTTATGCATGTGTCTGTGATAAAATTCAATTCATGTATTAAGTACAGAAATAGATTAATAATGCTAAATAATGTTATAAAATTCAGGAATTATAAAATATATTTTCATTTATTTGGGTTTTATGGATGAATTTTTGAAACTTTTCTTTTATTATTTACTAAATATAATAAGCTACTCTACTGTCAATGAGACAGTGGAATTCTAACCACCAATAAGGGGGAATCCACTGTATGCTCAGTAAGATGGTCTCTATGGAAACCTGAGATTCCTTTATACACCGGTATTGGAAAATAAAGATGCCCGGAACAATGACTGAAACAGCCTAAAACCAATGGCTATGTTTAAATCATCGAGGGCAGTTCTGTGCTTTCCAGATTCCTTCAGCATAAGTCAGATTTCACAGTCTTTTTAAATACAACACTGGCCAGAACACACTGTGTACACCATACCAAACAAACGCAGCAAGCTGTCATTCACACAACCATCGATCCACTGTTCACAGCATGCAGGTCATAATGACAGAAGCATTGAGACACTTGGAGGTCAAGTTAATTGAGAAGGGTATGTTTTTAAAAATGAAGAGGACTTCCTCAATAAATTTTAGTTACTTTAGTGTTGTTTTTAGGTTTTTAGAAAAGAAATCATTCTTGGGAGACACAGTGACCTATTTCTACCGATGTTCTATATCTAGTCTATCAATACTAGCATGCTTATTGAGTTTACGCTTTACTCCATATTCTTTAATTTTTCATTAAGCTTTAAAATTATTAAATAAAGGTTAACAATGTGCCAATGTAAACCAGAAATAAATAACACACAGAAAGCAACTACTATGGCACAAGCATATGATGTTTTCAGTGAATGGTGGCTGTTAATATTACTGTAATGAGCATGCAAAGTCATTGTCCGCAAAAGCTGCCATTTAAAATGGGTTTTAGATAGTTTACACTCAAGAGGTCATTGCATAACAAATGTTTTTAATACTTGTCATAAGCCAACTCCATATTGACCTTGTAGTAGACATCAAGGGAAGCTCTTATCATCGCAGGGTATTGTGGGTACAGCAGTGGAGAGACAAAACAAAAGTATTTCCTCAAGTGGAAATGAAATATGTCAGGTGAAAAGCATTCTGTATTATTTGTTTGGTTTTTGTGGGTTTTTTGTTTGTTTGTTTGTTTGCTTGCTTGTTTGTTTGTTTGTTTGTTTGTTTCCAAACAGAGTTTCTCTGTGTAGCCCTGGCTGTCCTGGAATTTTCTCTGTAGACCAGACTGGTTTCAAACTTAGAACTCAGAGATCCACCTGCCTCTGCATCTCAAGTGCTGGGATTAAAGCCCTGTGCGATCACCCCACCTATTTTTTTTCTAACTTATTTTCTTTATTATTTATTTACTTGCTTGTTTATTTTTTGTTTGCTTGTTTTGTTTTTTATGTGTTTGTTTGCTTGTTTGATTGGTTGGTTGATTGGTTTTTCAAGACAGAGTTTCTCTGTGTAGCCCTGACTGTCCTGGAACTTGCTCTGTAGACTAGACTGACCTCAAACTCATGGAGATCTTCCTGCCTCTGTCTCTCAAGAGCTGGGATTAAAGGCATGTGCCACTTACACCCAGCCTGCATTTTGTATTCTTTTCATTACATATATCGTTCATTTTTTAAAGCTTATTATAAATGTAGTCTGACAAACTTTAGGATGATAATGGTTTATAGAAGACATAGGGCTGGCTAGATCTCATAACAAGCAGAATAAAGAGGGGGGAATGTTTCCTTTTAAGAATACTAAAACATATTAATAAGTAAGTCCTAATTGATCAATATGACCTTAAGAAAACACAAGAGGACTGGAGACATGGCTCAGCGGTTAAGAGCACTGGCTGCTCTTCCAGAGGATGTGGGTTCAATTCCCAGCACCCATATGGCAACTCACAACTGTCTGTAACACTCTGGTTCCAGGGGATCCAACACTCTTACGGGGCACTAATAAAATAAACAAATAATCTTAAAAAAAAAGATAGTTTAAAATATATTTTTTAAAACAAACACATAAAAATCTTGAACTGTCAAATTAATAAAGTAAAGACATAATACCCGAGAAAACTGTTTTATATGAAAGTGAAAGCATATGGATCTTTACAATAAACAGAATTTAAAGAAAAGTAAATTAGAGTAACCTGCTTTAATTCTAGGTTTATATTTTGTTTATTCTTTTAGAATTATTAGTTTATTTTATATTTATAAGATTCTGTCTGAATGTCTGTGCACTGTGTATGTGCCTGGTACCTGTCCACGTCAGAACAGGGTGTTGGATCCCCTGAAACTGGAGTTGTGGATGGTTGTAAGCTGTCATGTGGGTACTGGGAAAGAACAATATGTACTTTTAACTACTGAGACACCTTTCCAACCCCTATTTAATTAGTTTAGAATAAAAACTAAATAACTACCTATCTTTTAATTTAGTAATAAAAGTACAAGATGTGATCATTTTGATAGCTTATGGGTTTAAAGCACCTAACATCGATCTTGATGACTTGAGTCTGTCACAATCTTACAGACTCAAGGGAGAGAACCAACTCCCACAAAGGATCCGCTGATCACCATGCACAGAGGCACAACTCATGCACATGCACGCACGCACACACACACACACACACACACACACACACACACACACACACACATTCACACACACAAACAAAAGAATAAATAAATAATAAATGGAAAATAAATACACAAAAATAAAATCATCAAGTGAGTAACATTCAATGACTATAAGATCTCATTCTAAAAATGAGCTAGAAATATTCACTATTTATACACATAATTTTCATATATACATATATATGTATATATAATGTGAAGTATACCATCAAAAGTGCCTGTTATTAATTTATAAATTCATAAATCTAAGAATGAAGGGGTATGCTGGGTTTTTTTTTCTTTTTTTTTTTTTTGGTTTTTCGAGACAGGGTTTCTCTGTGTAGCTTTGCGCCTTTCCTGGAACTCGCTCTGTAGACCAGGCTGGCCTAGAACTCACAAAGATCTGCCTGCCTCTACCTCCTGAATGCTGGGACTAAAGGCGTGTGCCACCACCGCCCAGTGAGGTGTGTGTTTCTAAGAAGATAAATAAGTAATCCAGAATGTTTGGAATGGAGGTGCAGATGTGATTTCATGATGGAAGCTTGAGAAGGAGTGTGGAAACACTTCTTAGAGTCAAATGGGGACAGGGGAGTAAGATTCAGTCTTCACTATATATGGTCCATTAATCTCGTGGTATCCTTTCAATACGATACTGATCAAAGCAAAACTGATAGAATTTCTTGAGTTGAGCTATACAAAGCTACCAAGAGGGAGCATTTTTAACCAGCAATGTCATACCTAATATATGCCAATGATGGTAGAAAGTTCTACACAGTCAGTTTCTCCTTTAATCTTTTCAGCAATCCTGCAAAGCTGCAGAGTGAGGCCAAAGACTACCTTACCCGATGGGAAGAGGGAGGCGATGGGAATCTGTGGGTGGTATGTAGGGTGAGTAAAAAATTTCTTAATAAAGATAAATGAAAAAAAAAAAAAGACTACCTTACCCAATGTCAACTGGAGAATAAATCACTAAGCGCATATTTCATTATCTTCCTTCATAAGTAATTATATTTCTATTATATATACCTGTCTCACACTCTAGCTGAAAACTCAAGCAAAACAAATACTTTACAAAGATATATGTGTACACATTCATGTACATGTCTAAGTAAATCCACGTTGGTATTCTATGTTCATTCACACACACACACACACACACACACACACACACACACACACACACTCTCACACACACACACATTTGGCATCCACGTGCTTCCCAAGTACTTGCATGCCTGACATCTACTCCTCTGATGACATTTTCCCCTTGAAGGTGTCTTCAATTTTATAAGAATTTTGGACTGGCCGCAGGGTTATCTTATGCACAGTGAAAGTCTATTAAGGAAGACTCCTTTCTTATTCACTAATAACTGTAAAATGATAAATATGTTGGTAGTAATTTACCAAAAGAGTAATAATAATTCAGCAACCAATTTATTGTTTCATTTTCATCCTCAGTGGTTCCTAAGTTATGATTATCTAGTGGAGAAAGCATGTATTGTTTGAGCTACACGTTGTGTCTATATGCTCCCCAGCATCAATGGTGGCTTCATTAAAGCAAACAAATGAGCAGCCTAAAAATGTCCCTGAAGAACATCCCACTTTCTAAGTAGCTAAGCTACAATGAACATGCAGCCCTGATATTCAGGGTCACTATGGGGAAACTAGCTAGATATCATCCAAGTGGAATATAAATGTTCAATTAAACAGCTCCAGTATCATGTAGTCCCCAGTTTCTCTATTCAGTGTAATTTAAGTGTCTTAAATGCAATCATAGTTTATATATTTGGATTTTTCCATAGTGCAAACCATAAGCATCAAATATTTCATTTCTTTGCATTAAACTATGACACATTAAGTTGTATACTAATATACAAAGTGTTGTCCATTGTCCAGTTTTCATAAAACTTTTACACATTTAATTTAGTAGATTATAGATCCTATGAAATGTTTAGATTATTATGACAATGTTATGTAAAGCAGGATATGTTTTTGTAAGGCCATGGGCATAGCACATAAAAAATGCAATTATTATAAATAAACATTTGTTATTTACAATAAATACAAATAATTTGAAGCATACAAATATAAAGGGAGATTTCTGTGAGAAATGTAGTATCTTCTCAAAGAGTGAATGCTCTGAAGAGGGTACTCAGAACAATTCCATATAACCAAATAAAATTGAGACTCCACAAGTAATTTCACAGGGATAAAAGCTATAAACTTAATGATCTGGATTCATAATCTAAAAGTGTAAGATTCTCACACAGATACAGTTTTGAAACAAGAGTGTAAATGAATGAGTAATGTGATCCAGAGCAGAAAGTTATTAGATGCTAATTTTAGAAAAATTCACAGCAGGTTGAATAGATTAAACATTTTTCGTATAGTGAATCTATTGCTGTCTCCAAATTACATGCAGTAAAATATGAACAGCTGGTTCTCTTTTATTGGTTTCCATGCAAAATGATTATTTTCCGCTGGGTAATTACTGACTGATTTATTTCCTATATCCATTTGCTCACACATTAATGTCCCTAAGTACTTAGAAGAGGTCATGGTTTGCAAGTAAATGTATTTGAAATGCATAAGTTACACTGATGATCAAAGTGTCAGATTTTAATACATTTTCAATCACTGGATAAATATATATTACATTCAATTTTTCAGGACAATTTAAGTGGTACCAAATGAAATAGAAACACTTAGATAATACCAACCGTGATAACTGAGCACAAAAAAGCCACTTGTTGTGAAGTCACTGTGGAATTTGATTAGAATTTGATTTGAAGTGCTGTATACTGATTCCAATGCAGTATTGCCACTGAACTGACCAATCTGGGGTGAGTTTTGGTCAGGTCCATCCCTATTAGACATGGGTTTGGAAGGAGAGAATGATACTGATGTTTTATAGAGTTTTGAATAAATTTTAATGAAGGCATTGAATATAATCACATATTACATTAAGTGCAAAGCAAAACAATCTTTGAATAAAAAAGGATATTGGTATGTCATGAGCCTACACAATTAATAACATGCTAAAATATGAAACATATAAATGAGTTATGGTGGTTTTATCTAAAAGAAATGTGCCCATATTAACAGTAATCAATAAGTTTTTAACCGGCACTCAGAATTTCTTAAAGCTTGTGGTATCTTCTCCTGTTACTTTATTTGACAGCAATCTTGAGAGTCATAGACTGTTACAATTAGTGCTCCTACAACTCACACAATGTTTCCATCTGTGATTAATTCAAAGATTTTCTTTATACTTGTAATAAAGTTGCTTCAATTGATACAATAATAGTGTAATTATTTTTACTGTATAATAAATTATGATGACAAGAATTTAATAACCACATAACACAATTATGACCTGAATAGAGGATCTTATATTTCACCAGATTTTATGAGTAGAAGACTTCCTTAAACAATTGCTTGCCTTAAATATTTTCTAATAATTACTTTAATTTTTTTTTCACTCATGAAGCTTCTGCTTCTTTCTCAGATAATATTCTCAAGTCTGTTTATCATGTTTGTCTCATTCTGCAAAAATCTATACTGCCTCCCTCACTTATCATGCCAGTTCAAATGTCAGATGGTAGTTTGTAATTTAAAAAATTGTGATATATTTTCATCTTGACCTAATTGCATTCATAATTTAATCAAGCAAAAGGAACAGTACTGACTTACCATACAGTAATGAAGTCATAGATGGGTTCTGTTTGAAGAACAGTAAAATTGATGTAGATTCCATTCCCAGGGGGGACTCTTACAAGCCAAAAACAGTCTTGAAAGTTTGGATACTCATCAGGATAACCAGGAGAATAAATGGTACCATTCATTGCAGTTATATTCCCACCGCAAAGAGCTATGGAAAAGGATCCATAAACATTTTTTAATAACAAACTTGCACTAGATAAATAACATAGCTATCATAGTTCTTCAGCAATTATAGTACATCTGTTTCATCTTAGTTGGTGAGAATGTACAAAATAAATATCCTTTTTTAAATTTTTCTACATGAGGTCTGTGACATATCTGTTGTCCTTTATGATTGCAAGGTTCATTAATCATTTAAAATACTGTACATAAATGCAAACACAACTTTTCTCTCATATTATGTCTACATATAAGGCTATACATATTGCATATTTTATTTTCAACATTATTTTTATGGAATAGGAATTCAAAATAAAAAGCTGTATCTTGATTCTGTTTACCATAGTGATGTCAAAAACATGGATCCCTTCCCCTTCCATGTACATAAAAGAAGTTCTGAAGTGTCTAAAATGTTAATAATCTACTCTCACTGGAATATTAATACTGCTATTATTAATATACTATATAGCCAATGTGGGATTTTTGTTGTCCACTTTTTCTGTTATTATAAATTCCTCAACTAAAAACAAAATAATGATGTCATGCTTCGGAGAGTAAAACAAGTAAGAACGTCCCCACAAGAACTACTAAGAAATAACATCATCTAAAAGATAATTTCAGTTTAAAAGCCTACCTTCACACCTTGGAAGTGGATGGTTCCAATTCCGACTAACTCCGTGAAGACATGTGAGAGCTGAGTTGCCAATTAATGTGTATCCTGGGAAACATTCAAATGAAATGGTTTGGCCCACAGTAAAATCATTGCCGATTACAAACCCATTTCGAAATGGGCGAGGATCAGGACAGCTTTGCAACTGATAGGCTAGAAAATAAAAATGAAAAAGAAGGGCGTTTTTCTTTCCTGAATTTCAAAGACCACAAATGGGTACTATTTATAACTTAGTAATCGATAGGATCCTGCTCATGGTTAGCTATTATATAAATACTAATTAGGGCTATGGTAAAGACTGTCAGAGACAGTGTAATGAGTATTTCCTCTCACATCTATAATTTTCGTATTTAAAATGATAATTCATAAAAATGCATCACTGCCTTACCCGCTGGTGCAATTTATCTAAATTATGAACATGAATAGAGATGCAAACTCTTCTTACAGCCACAATTTTAATCAAACATATTATGATTCCCTAAATAGAATATAATTGCTTCGTGGTTATGCCACTTGTACATAGAATAGAATAACTACATACATGTAAGCCTAATTCTTAGTCTTTTGAATTTTAAAATCGTTTCTCTAAATGAACAACCTGAAGTATCTCTGCTGAACTCTTATATTTTGATTATTGTGAGTTGTTTAATACTGAAATACATTTGCTCTTACTCTTTTCATTTTGTATAAGATAATATTGCCCTTTTGTCTGTCATTGATGGCAGAGACTCCCCCATTTCCTTTCATGCCCTGGGTGCTTTGTCAGCAGTATTAATACATTTTGTATTTTTTAACTGCATGAAATCCTAAAACTATCCAAAGCTTTATCATTAAGTTTCCAACACAGTGACTCACATCCATCAGTAGCATAAATTCCACAGAATCAAACATGCTAGTGTAGCTATGTCTGTACTGGGCACTCAAATGGTACACATACATACATGCAAACAAAATACTCATATACATAAATATTCAACTACCCATCTAGACTTTACCACACACACAGTTCTGAGTTGTGTAGTAGCACAGAGAAAAAAATTAAATTCTCTGTTTTAAAAAATTTAAGATATTTCTATTTTTCATGGAGATGGTGAAATGTTGTTACTGGTATAGGCATCTAAGGTAAATCAATAAGAAATTCCAAGATCCCTATACTGAAAAGGCAACCCCAAAAATATACATTCATGATAGTCCTTAATAATTAGGCAGAGAGAGACATAACATAATTTTTACATTTCTATCCATCTCCGTTATTACAACTATTTTGTGTAAATAATCATTTTAAGTTTTAATCTCAATCTAATAAGGCTTAGATATATAACATCAGAAGTAATATATAATAATAGGTAAGTGTCTTGAGTAATCATTCATGACATACGCAAGGGTATTAATGGAAAATTTGAGGTCCAGCCTCTTAATTTCCTTCCAAGGGGCCCAGGAGAGACACTACCAATGGCGGGGAAATAAATCCAGACACATGGAGCTCTTTCATCCAACTTGTTTATTTGCCTGCCATCATAATTCTCTCTAGTCCTCTCAGGGAACAGTCTATATCTACCCCAAAACAGCAACAACCCCTGTGTTTACAATACAACACAAGAATTACAAGGTCCCCACCAGAAACTTCCTGGTTAACTTCATTTGCAACCCAAAGGAGGAGTGAGTAAAGGTTGAGATAGAATAAATCAGAAAAGGAATGTATGTGCTAGAAATATATCCTCATATGTGGTTAGGTGAAGACATTGCGAGTCTATCATAAATGTGCTCAAACTACAAACTCACAGGTGATAGGGTAAAGAAATCTATAAGTCACTGAAAATAAAACTCCCTCTATTTCTCTCTGCCGCTGGTTTTCTGACAGGGCAGGGTAGGAGTACTGACAGCAAGTCAATCTGCATCACAGCTTGAAGCACCTGGTGAGAAGGAAAACCCTTTGTTCTAAGAAGTTGCTCTGGGGCAGTGGGGATGTTTGCAAAGGCAGATACCCAATTCAAATGCTAAAAAGGGAGCAGGGAGCTTGGAGGCAGAAGGCCCTGCCTTTGTGAACTTATCCAAATACTAGTAGGAGGCTCACACATCCCGTTCTAGGAGAATTATGAGCAAAAAAAAAAAAATTCATAGCAAGAAACAGCTGAATATTAAGCTTAATAACACCAAATATCCACGGATAAATGGCTTCCCTCTTGAAGGACACCTTGGTCGGTCAAGGTGTAGCTTATTATATAAAGCTGTACTTCCTATTTCATATTCTTGTGGCCCATGACAGGGTATATACTTTACAATCATTTTATGACATAAAATTCAACTGGAGTTTCTGGGATATTCTACCCATAACAACTGAAGAAATAACGGAGAAGACCTACGCGGCACTAGCTCGAACAGCGAGACTGAGGATTTTAATCCCGCTCAACTTCAGCCTAAAGCCTTTGTAATATGGCCATCAGTGTGCTTGCTTTATATTCTGATAGCCATATAACAAAACAAAACAGTTTATGTATAACATAAGGTGAAAGTAAAAATTTATCCTTGATGTCAAGCTTTCACTTTTTAATTATTTTGTCATGCTTAATTTAATTATGATTTAGACAAATTAAAACATTTTTCCTAGTATTTTCTGAGTTCAAAGAAACAAAATTGCATGAGGAGAGTACATGATTTTTTTTTTACTCTTCCTAATTGAAGCTTGCTTAGTTTAGCTTCCTTCAACCCCTAAGACAACTACAACATGCTTTTATTAAGTTAAGTACCTCCTGAGATGATATCCAGGGCCTTGCATATGCTCGCCCACACTGCTACCACTGAACCACCTTTCATGTTTTATCCATCATCTTACCTTGGTACACAATATGAAATCCCTGTTTGTTCTGTGAATAGTCACTGTGAAAATACAAGCTGGTTTCATGGGTTGTGCTAAACAGGGCAGATGGGATTTGAGGACCACTGAGTCGGCCAATCACAGTGCTCGTTTCTGAGGATCCACTCCGCACTTCCAGGTAATCATGTATGGTTTCCGTAGAGAAGTTTACAAACTGGAGATGCACACCTAAAGAAGGAAGAGCAGTCACATTGCTGCTTGGAATTGTTGCACGCGTGTATGCACAGCAACAGACACGCCAATTTGCAGCTGAGTACTTGGATCTTTCCATTTATTTCAGAAGGCTGTTCACATGATCTGCACATGGTGACACGTGCTTGTAACACTTGGGAAGTGAAGGCAGCAGGACAGGAGGACCAGCTCCTTAGGCTGTATAGTGAGTACAGCACCAGCCGAGGCTACAGTAGGAGACTGCCACAAAACTGAGCAACAGATCTGAACTCTGAGTTTGCTGTAAACCCAAAAGTCTTAGCTAAAGTTCTGCAGGGAGTACATGCTCATCCTAGGCTTCTCAGACTTAATAAACATTAAATTAAATGTTAGATATGTAATTCCACGTTGTAGATGTACATTCTGGCTTGCTTACAAAGATAATGGGATGAATTCAATAATTTCCAGGGGGGGAAAAAAAAGCTTGTCTATGTACTACTTGCTTATGACAATAAGAAAATAGTTACAAAAAATAATGTCACATGAACTTTGTGTGGGATTTACCCTCAATGCATGTTTCTACCTCTGATTATTTGCACAAGCACACTCCACATATTTATACAGCCATCCTCACTCTGGAAACAATCCGAATGAAATAACATCTACATGTCAAACAGTTGTCTGTACTTTCACAGTGACTGGAGCCTTATTCAGAAGTGGAGTCAATCTAATATTTAGGGGATGATGGGTGGCTAAAGAGAATGTGGTGTGTACTCACACAAAGAAATGCTGTTGTGAGAGAGAAAGGAATCCTTGTTAGTTTTGGGAACACAGATCACAAAGGATCTTGGAGCCCATTATATTCAGTGGAATCAGCCTGGCTGAAGACACAGGTCACATGACCTCACTGAAGCTGAGAATCCTGGATAAGTGAATTTACATCAGCAGAAAGTAGAGTGTGCTCCCTAAAAGCCAGGGGAAGAGGGGAGACTGGGATACGCTATAGTTAAAGTACATCAGACAAAAGGAAATTGGAGAAGTACACTTTTCCACGTGGTGACTGGAGGTCATAATATGATATTATGCTCTTAAAAGTGCTGAGAAAACAAAATTTCAATTGTTCTTGCTCTCAAAAAGACAAATAAACAAAGTTTCATAAATAATGGCATCGCCGGGCGGTGGTGGCGCACGCCTTTAATCCCAGCACTCGGGAGGCAGAGCCAGGCGGATCTCTGTGAGTTCGAGGCCAGCCTGGTCTCCAAAGCGAGTACCAGGAAAGGCGCAAAGCTACACAGAGAAACCCTGTCTCGAAAAACCAAAAAAAAAAAAACAAAACAAAAAAAAAAACATAAATAATGGCATAACACACAACAATTTGATTAATTTACCCATTCCACGTTGTGTTCATAATGTGAAACATTATGCTTCATATATATATATATAGATAGATAGATATCTATATCTATCTATATATATCACTTAAAAAATAAGAGACAAAATAAAAACACCCATGTATTTTTAATTTTTCTAACAATCCAAGTAAAATATGTTTTGATGAAGCAAAAATTACTAAAATTATATTCCTCAATAAACATAATTTAATATACTCATGAATGAAACTTCAACATATGAATATTTTCCATGCTCTTATTGGACATATGTACTTCTTCTGCATTAATAAATATTGAAACTTCTTTCATATACTTATATATACCAAAGCCGATGGGCAGCTTTATTGTCCATGTGCAATCTAAGCTGCTCGGATAGTTTCCAGGAAAACCAGGGCTGAGGATCACGCCACTGAAATCTGACATTGCACCACCACACTGAGCTGCAAAACAACAGAATTCTCATGTAAAGCAGAAGTATGGGATATATTTCTTAAAAAGCTATTGGAATCCTTTTAAGACTTCAAAAATCATGTAAGGTAATATACCATTTGATAAAATGAAATATAGTCCCCATTCTTTTAGCAAATGCCAGTTAATTGGTAATTCACTTTTCTAAAACAGCACAAAAGGCATAATTACAAAAAAAAAAACGTGCAGCTTAAGTCAATTATTGTTCAGCAAGTAACAGTTCTCATGCAATGATACACTTAAGCAAAAAGGACACGTTCCTTTCCACAGTGCAAAGTAAGCAGGCAGCTTATTTTTTCTTTCTTAAGTACATCTACTGCTGTTTTGCATCATTCCAAAGACGAAGTAATTTAGACTAAAAGAAAGACAACTGTTTGAGCTGTCAGTGCCGTATTAAAGAGGAAGACATTTTCACAGCCTTCCTTTTCCTGTTTGTAAGAAAGCCCAATAAAGAGCTTGAAGAAAGCTATTAGCTTCATTTTATCTTAAGAGAACCAAGACAAACAAACAAAGAAATATAAACAAAGAAAGACACATATATTTGAAAATTTAGTTAGACACAATAAATAAGCCTATGTTGGAATCCCTACGGAAGGGTGTTACTGTTCATAATCTAAGGGAACAATGTAAAATGGGAAGTTGCTAATTTAACTTTGTATACAGGGTGGATATAATTATTTAATGTATATTATATTAATGAATATTTTCATTGTAGAAGCCATTCTTTCAAGTAAATGCATAGATTAACATATCTTCTTATCAGACATATAAATAGAAGACTGTTAATTGTCGTAAAAGAAGTCAAATTTAATGGCTGTTACTTAAATACTTACTTATAATTTCCTTTTAAGATTGGCAACAGGTACATATTCAAACTTTGGTTTGTATTTCATAACCCCTGATCCATAAGATGTTTTATCTATATGTGATGTTCGGTAACTAGTCTGACACGTGTACTCTAACATATATATTCTCTCTTTCTCTTTCTTTACACATCTACATGTGTGCAGAGTCAGCATGCTTATAAATGCTTCTTTCAAAAGTGTATTACCATTAAGTTCAAAAATGACTTTCTATTTTTTTTTTTTTTTTTTTTTTTTTTTTTTTTTTGTCTTTTGAGACAGGGTTTCTCTGTGTAGTTTTGGTGCCTGTCCTAGATCTCACTCTGTAGACCAGGGTGGCCTTGAACTCACAGAGATCCGCCTGCCTCTGCCTCCAGAGTCCTGGGATTAAAGGCATGCGCCACCACCACCTGGCTGATTTTCTTTTCTTTAAACTGTCAGTTCAATGGTCATTAAATCAAATCAATTTTTAACACCTTGGGAGAAAAGGTAACTGATAATCTCTGCTTCTGGACTGTGTTGGAAGATAACCAGATGTCTCATGCTCCTATCTTGAGTTTCTCACCATGGTAGACTGTGTGTTCTCAAATTGTGAGCTAAATAAGCCTTCTCTCCCTTAAATTACTTTTGGCAGAATATTTTAGCAGAATAACAAGAAAATTAACAAAACATTGTTCGTTGTCTTTCTAATTCTGGCCACTGGTGGTTTTTTTGTTTGTTTGTTTGTTTTTCCAATTTTTTTTTGCCATTTTTAACCCAAGCTTACTATGTAGAATAAAAAAAAAAAGTAAAAACAAAAATTAAAAAAAAACTTCCCTCAAAATATACCACTCACAAATAAACTTTTTAATTCATGTTTTTTATAGCTCAAGTACTTCTACATGTATATGATGAAGACAGCATAACACTGTGAATTGTTTTACATTTTTTATATATAGCTCTATATGATACATGCTTATTAGATTTTTGAAGCAGCACACACACTACTTGGAAACTCTTAACTTGTATTCCGCTACACTAGCTACCATTAAGTCCACAATGTGACCCATGTTCCCAGCTAAAGACTTGAAACACATTCTACCCCATATCCTCAAAACAAACCTGTGAGGCAAACATTGCTGTCTCCTTCTACAGAGGGACAAACAGAAACTCAAAGAATAAGACATTACAAGGCTATTTTGCACTGAGCTGACCTTTGAATACACTACTGTTGCATATCAAAGTCTGATAAGTATTCCATGTGGTTTCATAAAATTTCAGCATGTACACTGAACTTTGTTTTTTATTTTATTTAAAGTATTTTTGCTATACAGTTCTGGTTGGTTTGGGTTATTTTTTGCCTTTGCTTGATAGTTAGCAATAGGATATTCAGTTATTATTCTGAAGTATTTATTATTTTTATGTCATATTAAGAAAATGACAAAGGAATAAAAGCAAATTTATTCTATTATTGTCTTCATTTTCTCACCCACTGATGTGCATTAAAGGCTAAAGGTTGTAAAATTTTAAAATTAAAAAAGAAAACAGCATATATCAAAATGACATTTCCATAAAAGACAGAAAAAGACAAATAAGTTAGAACATGAGTTATAAATTGAATCTCTTAAATTTGAGGAAACATAAATTTTACAGTCTTTTCACTTACCTAAACAAATGGGGATTGGGTAATTCCATCTTCTTACTGGTCCAGGCATACATGTGATATGAGAATGACCCTACAAAAATTGAGACAATGTAGTTCAGTAGACATTTACAAAAGATTGAATGAAATATATCATACTGAATGATTAAAGTAATATGTACATGGAGATACATGTAGACACTGTCACTTTTACATCTTTGAGCTTTAGTATTACTTAAGAGAGGTAATTTTACATACTTGGATAAAATTTGAAATAAAAAACTGCAATGTCTTGATAGAAAGGAAAAATACATCATGTAAGCACAGAATTGTGGTTTTAATATTCTTCTATCAAAAGATGGTCTGCTGTTAACAAATTAGCTGAAATGGCTGAATGCATAGTACTTTGTAATACATTGGTAGAATGAAAGAGGAGACACATAAAAGAACTGTCATAGTTATTATAAAAATGTTTAAAGACTTTAAAGTATATTACATTTCCTAATAAAATATGAAATCTATAAAACTTATGGGACTAGGAAGACTAAGAAATTATGATGTAATTTTTAAAAATTAAAAACATTATTATTAAATATTATTGCCTAACAAATTTGATTGTTTTGAATGTGAAATTCATTATTTCCTTTAATTTTTAAAAATAAATTTCACAAAAGGCCAAAATGTGGAGATTTTTAGGAGACTATCTATGCAGTGGTGGCACATGCCTTTAATCCCAGCACTCTGGAGGCAGAGGCAGGCGGATCTTTGTGAGTTCGAGGCCAGCCTGGTCTACAGAGCGAGATCCAGGAAAGGCGCAAAGTTATACAGAGAAACTCTGTCTCGAAAAACCAAAAAAAAAAAAAAAAAAAAAAGAGTCCTTCTGAAAGTGTAGTTTTTTACCAAGGTAATTTTTTAATGGATTTTCACTAATTTTCAAAATTTTTGGTATTATTTGCAAATGTTAAATATTCAGGAAGTCAGCTGCCACAATTCAGAATAGATTTAGAAAGTGAATTAAATATTTAATTCAATTTATCAACTCATATTTTTTACTTATCCAAGCGAAGTAACAGTTTATTCCAGCAATTTCTAAGATATATATTTTGCTTATGAATTGAAAAAGAAAAATCAAAGTAGCTATAAATCAAAATTATGCCAAAACATGTGGATTAGTAATTACTGATTTGTTGAAAGATGCCAAAAACCAACGTGAGGATAGTCTTGATAAGACACTGGTTTTACAAGTAACTTACCTGAAGAGAATAGCCTTGATCACACTGGAAGGACACCACATCACCAACCATGTATCTGTCTCCAACTTTTATTCCACTGCTTGGTGTTTGTGGCTCAGGACAAGAATCCAAACCAATTGCTAAAATTATTTAATGAGAATAATATGAATAACTTTCAAGTGATGATTATTTCAATTATGCATATTCAGCTGCCTAAATTATATACAAATACAATTTATTTTTTTCTTTTTTGTTATATTTTTATTATTTAAAACTATTTTAAGTTTAAATATACTTTCATCATATGCTTCCTCTCTTCCAAGTCCTTCCAGATCTTTTCCCTCTCTTTACCTAACCAAATTTTACTGTCTCCAGGAGCAAACAAACACACACTACAACAATGAACCTCACAAAATCAAGAACACAAAACAAAACTACACCTCCAAAACAAAACAAAGTAACAAACTGTAACCAAATAAAAGCTCACAAAAAAAAACAACCTGTGGAGTCCATTATATGTTGGTCAAATGGAAATAAAAAATACTTTGAAGTTTTTTTCCCACAGAAGATGAGAAGTTGTGGATTCCTTCAGGGTTAATATGGATCAGGTTTGATCAGGTGAGGCCTCCTGAATCTTGACAAGTGATAACTATCAGCAAAGGTTACTTCTGGTCTTCTCAAGCCTTGGTCATTATCTCAAAATTTTCTCTCTGGGACCCTAAAGATAGTTCATCCACAGACAACAGGAAGCAGTTTGGAGAACACAATGTCCACATTCCCAAGAGGTGTATGAGAGGCTTTGGGTTATTTGGTGTGTTATGGATGTTTGTTATCATTTAGAGGAATATAGAATATTGATACAAATTTCAAGTTATTTTTGTTATACTGTACATATGTTTCTACTCTTATTTAAAGGAATTTGGTATATTGATGAAAATTTAAGGTTGTTTTTGTTACAACATATTGTATGTATGTTTCTATTTTTGTTTGTGGTATTGTGTCTATGCAGTTCAATTGGAAATGTAGGGTGAAGTTCTAGTTTTTGAAAGCTATTATTATTAACTATATAGGGTAATCAGGAAACATAGGTTAGTGGTTAGTCATTTATAACAATCAAATTTGTAGATAGGTATGCTTTCTAGATCATATAGAGATAAATTTTAGATAGATAGATGGTCTTCAAATCTTTCAGTGACCTACAGAACATGGCATTTAAAATGTTTCAGCATTACTTAACTTTTCTTTGGTATTTTCTTAGCTTTTAGAAATAACTTTATTACTTTTCAGTATTAAGAATGTCCTTGTAATCATTCTTTCTATAAGCATTAAATTTTGTTCACCTTCATTTTTTTTTATTTTCCATGAAACACCAATTTTTAGGTCATTATATACTAAAAGCTATCAATATGCAGCCAGAATCATTTTATTCTCTGGGGTTAGGATGAATAAGCTATCTGATAACAAAACAGTAGAATACTGAGACCCTCAGACCCTTGTTGCAAAACAAAATGCTAAAAAATATTTAGGAACATGACAAAATGGTTGCAAAATTATTTTAATGTTAAAAATGGATAAAAGCTCTATCTACTAAGTCATGACAATTTTAAGTTAACCATTCTTACATGGATGTATTCACAGAGTAAAATGATCAAAGAAATGATACCAAATTATGGAATCTGAACCATGGATATAAGACTCCTCATGTTTGAATAAGATGCTTTGTATATGAATTGTGTTTATGTTTCTGCATTTCCAGATTATCTATGGCAACATGAGCTATATTTGCATATCATAAAAGAGACGCAAACAAGAATTAATGCCATCCAAGAAGTTTGGGAGAAAAGATCATGTACTCTTCTATTTTTCTAGAACATATTGAATTGCACAAAATAGACCTTTTGAACCTGTTTGTTTCAGGGAAGACAGTTACCCAGGTTAATGAGGGAATCAGATAAGACAGGAAAACTAGTGATAAATGTTTTAAATATGCACTAAAATAACTTAAAATATCTGATAATCCTTTTAACATTATTGTCATATTTATTTATTCAAATAAAGTTCCAAGTGCTCAAATATTCATTCAAAATATTTCCATGAGGAATTTCATTTCTTTTAGTGAAATGATAAAGTCAAGAGGATATTTACACGAATGCCCAAGGCACAAAAAAGAATTTTTGCAAAACATGTTGGCAAAATTTCCCTTCCAGTTAATCAAGGTTAAACCTCTGCTTAACAGTGGCATTAAAAAAAAATAAGACCTTTTAAGTTTCATGAATGGAATTTTGTGTCTTGGGCTTTCAACAACCCTCTCTAGATAAATCTTTTTAAATGGAGTAGGATCAATTAGTCTACTGTTTTAATTTAAAAAAAAAATGGATTCAAGGTCAAATCCTTATTCTTTTTTAAAAATCAAAATTATTTCTGCTGTTAAGTCATTACTAATACTTACCCTGAATGAACAAACTAAACTCTCTTTTTCTCAAATTTCCTGTATTTATTTGCAATAAAACATTATTCTTTTCTAATGCTTTCATCAACCCAAACAATTTTAGGAATAAATTGTCATGACTTACATCATATTCTCAATGTGGATTGAAAAATGGAGAGCTAGGTGGTAAAAGATGTTAGATACAGGATAGATGCTAGATAGATTGATTGACTGATAGATTGGTAGATACATGACAGATGAATTATAGATAGGTTATAGAAAAAAAGATAAATTTCCTTGTATTTCATCATGACATGAATGTTTCTTTAAGATGTTGAGATGAGAGACAGGGAAGAAAACATATAAATTCATCTAAGGATTCCAATTTTTGTTTTTTGTAAATGAAAAAAATCCCGTTCACAAATTTGACTTGATATCTTGAGTAGACAAAATATAGTAGCTTTGTTTGTAACTACAGAAGGAACAGACATTGAATCACTTGTGCTTGTATACGAAGTTGTATTAAGTGATATCAAAAGTTTCATTCTAAGTAAAATACATACACTCAACATCATATGTTCCTTTAAATAATGAACATTACTTAATTATCACTAATACCACAAATAATTATTTTTTAATATTAAACTATTTAGGAATTATTTTAAGTATATGCTAGAATTTTAATATGGAATAGCATATTTATTAATTTAAAGATAAAAATTTGAGATTAATGTAGGCATTCATGATCACAAAAGGGCACATCAATTAGAGACACTCTACCAGTCTGAATATTTGTATAAATTGTATAAAATAGTATTGCTAAGTGTGCCGGCATTTTTTCCCTGGCATTATGTGCTTCAGAAGTAATCAATCTACTAATAATATATCAGTCAAGTACTTAACATACATATCACGAGACTAACACAAAGGTCAGGTTTTTTAAAAGAGTGATTCTGAATTTTACAAGTAATTGATTGGCAATGTGGTGGAGCACATGTGCTGAGAACTTCACTTGTTTATAACTTTTTTCTTAATATTTTTCTTATTAATGTATGGTTACTCTCCATGTTTAACACAGGAAACAGGAAATTATTTATTAATTATTCAGCAATCCAAACTGCTTCTTTCATTTTAATTAGAGTAACACAAGTAAGTGGAAAATGTTGAATCCTAATATGTAAATATCATTCACTTACTCATTAAATAAACAATTAGCTCCCGTTTTGGCCTTTTCATTACATGAGATGCTGGAAATGCAAAGATATGACACATATGGTATAAAATCAATCACTCTCTAAATAAATGTCTCGTGGGACAAGAGTGTGGCATGATGTTAAAAATAATAATAAAAAGTTGTACACGTACAGTATAAAATAGTAAATAAATATAGACCTTTTCTTAAGGAATTATTTTATGAGTAATAGATCCTAAGAGTGCTGAAAGTTTATATATTTTATTAAATTATTATAATGAAAGGTCCAGTGCATGTGACATATGATTCTCTAGCAGAGAAAACAATGCATAAAATGAAAAATAGTCAATACAATTTTTCTTTCTCTTTGGAAAAAAAAAATGACAAGATGCTTTTCCTCAAATTATGTGCTCTGGGAAAAACAGCTAGAAAAGGAGATAAATCAGGAAACAGAATTTCAATTATAAATTTTCCTCTAATCTTGATCATTTCTTCTGTCTGATTAAGAGATAATTTATGTACAGATAAATTCTCATGAGCTTTCTGGCCCCAGCAGTTGCATTATAATTGTTTGTTTGTTTATGTTATTGTTGATTTGATTGAGTCTCAGATATTCTGTGATTAAGTTCCTTAAGCAATAAAATAGAATGAGAAAATATTGACTTAGTGGACATGTTTCTGTATTTCAAGAACATAATAAATACATGGTACTTGAAATATGCCATGGATATGAGAACATATCAATATCCCACTGATATTTAAGGGTTTTAGAATAGAGGTCAGAAGGCTGACTTGAATTTTAGATAACCTTATTAAGGAGTTGTTCTGTTGTCCCAAGAGTCTATTCTTTTGAAAATGAATTTATTACATGTGGCACTCTAAGAATATGCAAATAAGAAAAATAAGTAGCGATTATGTTAAGTAAGGATGACATGAAGTACAAGTATTTAAAACCCTTCCACATTGTATTGGCTTAAAATGAGAGGGTTTTTCATATCCAGGCAGTAAAAATGTAGCTTGCTTTATGATAAGAAAACCCAGGGACCAGGAAAAGTGGTATTAAGATGTAACTAGACATTTTTTTTTTTTTTTTTTTTTTTTTTTTTTTTTTTTTTTTTTTGGTTTTTTGAGACAGGGTTTCTCTGTGTAGCTTTGCGCCTTTTCCTGGATCTCGCTCTGTAGACCAGGCTGGCCTCGAACTCACAAAGATCCGCCTGGCTCTGCCTCCCGAGTGCTGGGATTAAAGGCGTGCGCCACCGCCGCCCGGCATAACTAGACATTTTTATAGAGACAATGGAATGGGGAAAATTATAAAGCACCTCCAAAAAAGGCAGTCAACAAAATGAACAGGAAATAAATTTTAATCAAAAGAAAAAAAAAGAAGATAAAGTATGATTAATCTGTAAGGGTTTTATAGGTTAAGGAATGAAATGTGTTCATAAAGATTAATTATCCTTATTTCATGGGATATATTCAGTCATAATAGCAATTAAAATTAGAAATGACAAATGCTAGTAATATAATTTGGGTGGAGAGTGTTTCTACATTTAATACTTTATGAGATGCAAGTAACAACAAGAAAATTAGTGTGAGCAAAAATATAATTAATCTTAAAATCCCTGTTTTTCTCAAATAATCAATTAAGTAATTAGCTCAAGGGAAGAGAGCATTTTAGTGATTGTAAAAATAAACTCATTAAGGCCTAATGCATTAAGTCGTAAGCAAATTGCTTAGGGACAGAAAGCCATAAAATGTTAGTGCTGAAACAAAGCTTCAATGATAAGATAGAGTCAAATAGATAAATTGCTGGACATTTACAAATTTGGGAAGTATTTTTGTAATTTTACGTATTCAGTCTAAGACTACACTTATTGAAAAGGGTAGAGAGACACCTTCAAACCACCCTATTATCCTGAAATTTTAGAACAACTTTATTATTGGTGAGTAGCAGAGAAAATTGTATTTAATATGTGAGTTGTACCTAGGTCTACCTAGGAGACTGTGTTCTTGGATCTTGGAAGACATCTGAAGTCCCTCAAAGGATTTATAAGCTTTATTTCATTGGTGTATATGGTTCCTCCTTGTGAAATGTATGTTATAAAGTAAAAACAAAAATCTACACACTAAATTGTAGATGCTGCAAAGGTCACCAAAGGATTTTACCCTAGCATATTTTACACTTTTCACTATAGAAGTTAAACTGTGTGGTTAGGTTTATTCCTCCGTATTTTTGATGCTGGTGTGAATAGGATTGTTTCTTAAGATCTTTCAGAGCATATTTGTTATTGGTACACAGAGCAACTTCTAATATTTGTAAGTTGATTTTTTATCTTCCCACTTTGCTAAAAATGTTGATCATTTCTTGTTTCCCAGTGGAATTTCTGGAGTCTTATATAGATAAGAGATTTTATATATGTGTATGTGTAATATTTTTATATATAAAGGTTTTATATATTTTATGTATATAGTGATATATATAATCTCAATAATATGGAAATATGGATAATTTGACTTGTTTTTGTATTTATATCCTTTATTTTTTTTCTCTTGTCTCTTCGCTTTAGTTAGTGCTTCAACCACTATATTGAAAGGATAAAAGCAGTGGACAACTCTGTCTCCTTGGTGATTTTAATGACATAGGTTTCAGAATTTTCTCAAAGCTGGGTTTAGTAGAGCATACCTTTAATCTCAGCACTCAAGAGGAAGAGGAAGATGTTTCTCTGTAAATTCTAGACCAACCTGGTGTACATAGTGAGTTTGAGGATAGCCAGAGCTACCTAGTGAGACCATGTCTCAAAAACAAAACAAAACAAACACCCACCAATTTTTTTTCTCCATTTAAGATCATGTTGTTTGTGGATCTGTCATATATAATCTTTATTAAATATATGCCTGAGAAGTTTAAAGAAATTACATATGTTTATTAAAATCACATAAACATTTTAAACCTAAACTAGAAATATAAATGTTCTGTAAAAATCTAAGTAATTGGACAACTAGAAAATGAAAATTCTCAAATGGAAAAGACCACACATAATTGATGTATTTATTGATAACCCATCAATTAAGTATATTTTCTTTTGTAACAAATGTGGTTATCAAAGATGTATAATTACAACCAAGAGACCATTTCCTTTAAACAACAAGCAGTATAACAACAAATGGCCAAAATTGTAAATTCAAGGACTGAGTCCTATCATCCAGCATTGTTGTAGAAAAGAAAGAAAGGAAGTAAGGAAAAGAAAAGGACTATCAGTGCCTGTGCCTGACCTAAGAGAATTTAGTCCATCCACATTTATCTGTGTGAAAATTGAACAATAGCCCCCATGCAAAGAGGGATGTGGCTTATGCCAACACATGATAGCAGAAGCCATAAAATACCAAAATACAAACCAAAGTTCTTAGTTAAAACTGTAATGGTTCCATCTTGAAGGAAAAGAATATACAGCCCCAAATCTGAATTATTTGTTATAGTTTTCTGATATCAAGCCAATATGATTTCCTCCATTCTACCAGTCTTCTTCCTGTTCAGTAATACTATTTATTCTTAACAAAAGGAGAAATTGGCTTCTTTTCTCAGTTTTCATATTATATATAAACATATGGTAACTCTAACATTTTTCAAAAACTATCAGAATTTCAGAAAATGTAATTGAGGTAAATTTTAATTGAGAAGTTGGAATGTATTATTTCATATCTTAACTGTATAATTTTGAAAAGCCTGATAATTCAACTATTTGTGAATATTTATAATATTTCAAGAGAATAATTTGTGCAGAATGATTAAAACTGTTATTCATCCACTTCAAGGTGTGTGATCCATATAGATTTATTTTAAGACAGTTGCTAAGAGCTAAAACTCAGAGGAAAAGGAAAGTCCAGCTCTCTAGGTGAATCACACAAACCATTGAAATATAGGAAGTGGTATATTATAAAATAAAAACCAAAGCACAAGTTTGAAATCCAAAGAAACACCATCTCTCTTTAACCAGATCTTTAGCCTCTTCTATTTACCTCACATTGATACACCCTGCCAAAATTTAATTTTCATATCACAATGACACCTTGAGAGTAGAGTTTCTATCATGAAGTGACAGCCTGTGCCAGAATTCTGTGTGCTAAGCATTGCTCAATTTTTAAATTAAGGGAGTCTTTCAGAAATGTAAAATAGGTTACTCTCCAAGAAACCCTTCAACAGGTTTTCTCTGTCTACATAAGAGAGTATTTGCTGAACGTGTAAGTTTTTATTTCAAATATTATAGCATTTAAAGTATTATTTTGGATCTAGAGAGATGGTTCAGCAGTTAAGTCCTTGGCTTCTCTTTCAGAAGACCCACATTGAAATCCTAGCACCTATTTAGTGGCACACAACCATCTGTTAACTACAGTTTCATAAGATCTGACACTCTCTTCTGGCTGCTCCAAGTGGTACACAGACAAACATGCAGACAAACATCCATACACATAAAATAAAATAATAAAAAATTACTATTTGACTTCCCACCATATGTGTCAACTTTCTAGCAATAAATAATTTTTGGTGGTTTTAGCACATACCAATTTTCCATAAAGAATTTACATGCATAATCTCATTTAATTCAAAACATTCTTGCAATTTAGAGTACATATTATAATTGAAAAGACAGGATATTTTAGAAAATCTAGAACTTTTCATGCACAAGGCTACCAAACACAGAACCTCTAGGCTGTGTTCAGATGCATTCCAGTAAATTCCTTCCAGCTCATATTGTATCCACATCCATCTTTTTGTTCTGCTAAAATGTTGTGGTAGTTTGAATAGATATGACCCCCACAGACTTATGTGTTTGAATGCTTGGTCTATAGGTAGTGGCACTATCAGGAGGTGTGGCCTCATTGGAGTGTGTGTGGCTTTGTTGCAGGAAGCTTGTCACTGTGGGGGCAGGCTTTGAGATCTCAAGTGCTCAAGCTTTGCCTAGTTCACTTCCTGTTGCCGGTGGATCAAGATGTAGAACTCTCAGCTTTTCCTCAAGCACCGTGTCTACCTGCATGTCACCATGTCCCACCATGACGATAATGGACTAAACTTCTGAAGCTGTAAGTCAGCCCCAGTTAAATATTTTTCTTTATAAGAGTTGCTGTGGTCATGATGTCTCTTCACAGCCATAGAAACCAAAATTAATACACTATCTTTTATTGTTGTTGTTGTTGTTTTAGTGAGCCCTTCCATGACTTCATCCCCGAGAATCATGAAGACATGATTACTACCTCCTCTGAGCATCACCTAAAGTATGCAGAGAATTCTTATCCATTGATGATAGTGAAGGTAACTCAAGGGGTTAGGTAAAAATATATATATTCATCTGAATCCCAGTAAAACAGATGGAATTCTGACATAAGATGTGTCATTGGGAGATTCTAAGGCAATTCAAGATGATCATAATACATGATTATCTGAGAAACGTTGAGTAGCATAACCATATTAAAAATTATTTCATTATTTTATAGTGATTTTTCAAATGTCATTCCTCATAATTAATGCTTCCTGCACTTAAACACTAAGGACATGCTCAGCTCTGGCTTGAAAAGTTGAAGTGGTCAGTTATTTTCATCTGTGAAACACAATATGTACATGCAAATTGTGGAAGAAGACCACAAAAACTGATTAAAGACCATTTATTTTGAAAAAAATTTCCCGGGACAAACTGTGATACTTGCTAACTAAAATTCCCAGGCCCAAGAGTATGTTTTAAACATCACTTTGCATATTTGGAAATTAAGGTTAATAAATTTCCCTTAACTTCCTTGCAAGTTTACATTTGTGTATATCTGTGTTTGTGTGTATATGTGTCTGTCTGCCTGTCTGTTTGTGGGGATGGAAATCAACACCCCAAATGAGAGCCTAGGCTACAACACTGAGTGGCATCCTCAGTCTTATAGGATTATTTTTCAGTTCTTGGTTGGTGTTCATGATACAGCATCTCACTATGCAGATAAAGCTGCCCCAAAGTCATGATTTTCTTGCTCCAGAGCTGGGAACACAGGCATGGACTTCCATCTGAATTCATGATTTTTACCAAAATTAAACATAATGTCTATGAAATGTGGAGCACAGTGCTTGACAAGTACCACACATGTATATGTGAGCATGTCAGGAATTGGAGGTAAAATGATGAAAGTAAAGTAACAACCTAATCTTCACTATGCCATTACAATAATGATGATGTACGTGGTAAACAGTACCGAAGAACCTAAGCCGTCTTAAGTGCTCACAATTGATCTTGCTATGGTTTAAATGCCTGGCGAAATGTGAATGGAAAACACCTCCACCGATATTATGAACAAATAAACCTATGTGAATCCAAAATGTTTTCACTTAGAAACTATTCAAGTAACATTTGTTTCAACTATATTATATGAAAAATGAATTAAAACATATGCAAAATCTTTCTTTTAAAATGAAATTTTATATACATTGAATTCCTAAGAATACAAATTTATTTTTTAAAAATTAAAAATTTAGCTTTATTTATAAAGAAATTATTTTCCTACATCTATTCTTTCTTCATTAATAATAAATTTAAAATAAAACCTACTGGAACCTAGCTCATTCTCTGCAGCTGGCTTTCTGACGGATACTTGGGTATGCAATGAAAATGCCGTGGCACAGTCCACTACTACCCAAAGTAATATGCTCTCCTGGATTAACTTACACATTTTGCTCTGTTTTCTGATTTATTTACTAAGATGGAAAAGAGCATCCCACTGTGTTGTTCTCTGCTGGAAATAAAATTGTGGAACATACCTCCCAAAAGTCGTGGAACACTCATTAAGAGAGAGAATTCAAGGATACTAATTAAAAACATTATCTAAACATTAATAATTGTAAAACACGGCAGTCTCTTGAAAATAGGAAAAGTTTTTATCTTCTCCTCTAAGACTGTATCATTCCAGTAAAAGAGGTGTTATTACAGCTTAGGAGACGATGCTTACTCTTTACCCTTCCTCCCTTCCCTCTCCTTTCTCTTCAAACCTCCATTGTCTGTATGTTTTTGAGTGTTCCCTTCAACATCCTCCTGACTTGTCAGCAAGACTTCTACCTGTATCACCTGTTAAGTCCCTTAAATATCACCCTCTCTGCAGAATCTCCCCTGACCTCCACAGCCGTCCCTCTTCCAGCCTTCACATTATTGAGCCCTCAACTCTTGCTCCTCTTTTCTTCGATGTAACACATTGCTTTCTGCAATTTTGTGAACATTATTTTTTTCTCTTATACATCATCATTTTTATCTATGCACATCTGATCAGCTGTAAAACACACGGGACGGGAGCACATTATGTCTTTTATTCTCTAATGTTAACAAGGCACAGACTTAAGTTTTGAGAATCGGCTGAGGGAATAATTGTGGTGGCACTATAAAGGTGTAAGGGGCTTGTTGCATCAGGGATCAGTGTGTAAATGTACCCAGTGCAAAGCCTGATGATCTGAATTTTATCCTCAGAATTCAAAAGGTGAAAGGAGAGAATGGACTGCCCCAGCTTTTTCACTGACCTGCACATATATGCTGTGGAGCTAGTATATCCAAATATACATAAACACACACACATGCCAAAATAAATAATAAATTTATTAATAAAAACAATAAATGAATGTAATGTTTAAAAGGAAAGACATAAAGACAGTAGTAACAAGATTCAGAGCAAGAAATTTTGAGTTTGGCTGGCTAGGTCAATGAGGTCAAGATTTAGTTTGGGTAATAAAAAATTAAGAGTCTTTTAGCTAGAAAAGGAAGCATCATGGTGGGTATCACCAAGAGAGAAGGAATTGTGAATTGTGTAAGGGTGTGACAGTAAAGACATAAAAATCTTAAAAAAAAAAAATGTTTCATGTAAGTGGAAGAATATTGCTAAAGGCCTGTGAGAAAAGAGACACAGTCAGTTCTTGTTGGAGTAAGGAGTATGAGGGTGCTGTCTTTATTTAGTAGAACACAGCTTTATGATGATAGGAAATGATCAGTATCTAGAGCTATTGATAAAAGGAAATTCTGGAAAAGATTCACAGAGCAGAAAAAAGGGTCCATCTCATCTGCTGTAATGATGAGCATAATATCAGAGGTGACATTCCAAAGCAAAAATGCCCAGAACAAGGGAGGAAGATGACTGTAAACAACTTTTAAAAACGAGCTTACCCACAAGCATTTGCTGTTTCAAAGGAAAGAAGCAAGATGATTTTTTTTTTCTGTGTAGTAATTGTGTTATCCGTAATCTAGATTGCTATTTTTTCCCTTGACAAATCAGATGGGTAAAAACCTTTGCTTTCTGGAAGGAATCTTAGCCAAATTTTTGATTCCCAAGACAGAACACCTGCCATGTTTCCCAAAACCCCTACTATTTAAAATATTTCTTTAGGGATGTAGTAAAAGTCTGCTTTCTTGGATGGAAAAAAAGGTGTTTTTTATAGAAAACCTGAAAGTGTTCTGCATCTGTTGCTAGTATTCATAGTGATATTATGAGATTCTAATTTCCTTATTGTGTTTCCCCCCCCTATGTAACCCTGTGGGCAGAACATTTATTTCAGTGATTCCAAAAGTGAATTACCCAAGACATGCAGTGTAATAGGTAAACTCTTCATATAAAAAAAAATTAATGTAACTGTCTCATCCACACATATAAATGCTACTCAATTATTTTTCTTAAATATCCAACTGCATAACCACTTTTGCTATGTATAGGAATCTAAATTTGGCTTTTTTGAATAATTAATTCTTGAGTAGAAGTGTAAATTATTAAAATCATTATGGAGAACATTATGGACATTCCTCAAACACTGAAACAACAGCCACCATGTGACCAAGCAGTTCTGCTGCTACTGTAACACCCAAAGAAAAGTAAACACAGGATGGAGAGATGTTTAATCCCTATTGCAACATTACTCAGAACAGTCAAGATACACAGCCAACCTAAGTGTCAGAAAAAGAAAACATGACACATATTCACAGTAGAATCTTGTTTATCCATTAAAATTAAGTTCTGTAATTTGTGGCAATACAAATGTTATGTTATACATTATGTTAAGTACAATAATCCAGACACAATACAACAAATACACTGTGCCCACATTCACATGTGAGAGCAAAAAGAATTGATCTCTTAGAAGTAGAAAATCTAAATATTTAAGAGGTAGTAAAAGTGTGATTGAGAAGGTCTAAAGACGATCGATAATGACTTTCAGAAGCTTAGATGTGAAGGAATAACCTTCTAATACTCCACAGCATGGTCACTCAGGTACCAATGATTGACAATACCGACCTGTATATTTCCAAACATGTAGCTCAAAAGCTTCTTAATATCCACAAGAATTAAAAGATAAATGTTTAAAGTGATGTGTACCAATGACCCTAATTGGATTACTACATAGTATACACATATATTGATATATCTCAATATTCCTAAAAATATGTACAATGATTATGTATTCATTTTTATATATTTTAAATCTGTGTTCTCTTATGTCTCGGTCCTTAATGAACATCTTCATCCTCCATCTCCTCCTCCTATTCTTCTTTTCATAAAATTTGTGTATGATTTGATTAGTGCTTAAAATCAAAACAAACCCCAGGAAGGGAAGCTTTAATCAGCACAGCTGCCCGAAGGGGGGATATAGAGAAAATGACATTTGTAAGCAGTCACCTGACAAGGTGGAGGGCTTCAGAGAAAGAGTGAAAAAAGCCCAAGGTAGCAGAGAAAGCATCTTGAGCTTTGGGCCAGCATCTAAAAACAAGAAATACAACAGAAAAAAAAGGCGGGGGGAAATCTCTCCTTTCAGAGCCAGGACTGAAAATAATCACACCAACCTAAGAGAACCTCAGGATGGCTTTATAATAACAGTCTAATTCAAAGTGTTTTTCAGTACGTCTGGAAATAAGAAACTTTCAAGTCTAATTCCTGATCCGCTTCAACAATGGACAGGTTCATATATGTCCACAAAATAGATATTTGTTTATTAATAAAAACAATATTTTTTGAATCCTGATAGAAATGTATGTGTTCTTCCATAAACAAAATGAATTACTTGAAAACAAGCAAAAGTGTCTCTGCTTGGGTAGAGGGTGCTGATGAAGTAATGTCCCTGAGCTCTCACTGAGTGGGCCGTCAGACTTCCTGGTCACTTCTAGACAAGATTCCAAAGCTCAGCACAACATGCGGCATTGATCCTCAATCACATTTTAATCCCAGTCAGTCTTTCTAACTGGGAGCCAGAACAATTGTCACGACTCCTTTTAGCTGTTTTTCCTTAAGAACCAGAGAAGAACTTAGTGATTTTTACTTCTGTAAAGCTATACCTAACCTTTAAATTGTCTTGCTCTGCTTCCCACCATTCTGTTCAAATTCTACTCAGGAGTTCACTAATACTACGCTGTTGACATTGTCAATGAGAAAAACAGAAGTGAAACACGAAGACTCTTCCAAAGGCCTTGCTCTTCATTAAAAGTGCTGTAGGCTTTTGCTGGCACTGATAAGCTACTTACAACTTAGAGTGTCATTTCCTCCTTTCTTCCCCTTCCTGCCCTCCACCCTACTCGCTTCCTCTTGTGCATGATCTGTGACTTCATTGCCTAATCTACGGCACCACATCCTTCCCTTTCTATTTTAACGTAATCACTGACTTTGATTTAAAAAACAACACACGTGCCTGGAGTGTTTCTGTGAGACAATACCACCCCATCTACTGTCTATTCAGGAATTTATTTAGTGTATCCAAAAAGGTCATTATCTCCCACAGAAGTCATCATCTGGCAAAATTATTATTTATTATATTTATGGGCTTTTTATTACAGTATTAGCATTAGCTTATATTTATAATTTTGTTTACTTTAATCCGGGAAGATTTTAAAGTTTTGCTCCAAATAAAAGTGAGTGTTAAACTAAGGCTTTCTTTTTGCTGTGGGGATGATTAATAACACATTGCTTGAAATATTTGCTTATCATTTCCTTATTGGACACTAGTTCATAATTTCTAAAATAATATTAAACATTGTTCTTAATATTACAATTATGTTCTCTTCTAAAGATTTGTATTGAGGATCAGTACCCAAAGCATTCCATTTACTTTATAATATATGGATTTAAATAAATCTATTGCTTTTAAACAACTTGTAGATCAGTAGAAAAGTCAATAGTCTTGTTATTTAAAGCAATGAAATGTGAAAGACTTATAAATGATTTGTTCAGATGCTCATGCTTTACCAGTAAGTTCTCTCTCTCATTTTTTTAGTCTGATATGGAAATTTAGTGTGGAAAACAGTGGTATTCACTGATATTTCAGTCTATGGACATAATCCACATTATAAAGTTTCCATACATCTAGGAAAGTGATTTACCTCATTTCCTTCCAGTTCCCTGCAGCTGAAATCAGTGTCCCTCACAGAGCACTAAATATCACTTTCCAAAGCAAAGATCAATATTTCAAATGGTTCAGTTGCATCTGAAAGTGCATGATATGACTTTTTCTGTCAAAGATATTGGTTTTGTCATTATTCATTCATTTCTCTCAAGACTAGCCAAACCTTTAATGATCTATTAACACAACTTGTACTTGACAGCACCTACATTTTAATTAGGATATATCTCAATTTCCCTTATTTGTGGAAAATAATATTTTTCAACAGTTATAAATATAATATAAAATTAAGTAGCCATTGGATACAAATGATCTCAAAATATTTACTATATATAAACAAATCATTTGTTTTGCACCCAATAACACATTGTAGTGGTGCAAATGCCATACACCACATGCTTAATAAAGTTTCCTCAAGCTACTTATGAATACAATCATTTACTGCTCTGCATTATGCATGACTACAAGAACGAATGGTGGCTTTGGACTAGAACCCCTGCAGTGAAGTAAGAGGTAGGTATGCATGCCTTCAGAAGCAGCTTTGGGGACTACTGCTTCTTCAGACCTTACGTGCCAGCTCTACTGAAATAGACGCAGTTCTCCTAGTACGCCACATTCCACAGCTCTGTGTGAACGTGAAGTTTGTTCTACCAAAATATCCTCCCTTTCTCGTCTAGCTGAAACTTCTGCTTAGATTTCAAGACTTGGCACAAATGTCTACCTCCTCTTTGAAATATTCTGTGAACTTTCGACACAGAGCTGAGTACTTCTTACTTGGTGCCTTCTACCTATCCATCTCCCAGTGTGTGAGTAGCAATGTGCTGTTTCTGAACCTTTCTGCTTCATCTATTAGACTAATATTCCTTCAAGGGGGACTGGGCCATACTTATCTTCACATATCCTGTGTTGAGCTTTGTGTCTGTCATAGACAAGGTGTTCAAAATAAATACAGGTTGAATAAATGAATCCTCTTCCCACATTGGTTGCATTTTTTTAATAAAAATACATATGCTGCTTCTGAGCTTCACAATAGCAGAATTATAACTGTAGTATTGATTAACAAATGTTAGAGTTTGAACCCTTGTTGTCCTCCAAAAAATTCAGCATAGGAAAGGCTTAGACCCTGGTAGGGTTTTATTGGGAAGGAAAAATACATTTCAGAGGTGTGAACCAGAGAAGGTCTTATGTGTCAGGGGCATGATCTTCAAGGAGATTCTGGGATCCCAGGCTCTTCCTCTTCTTTTCCTTTCTCCCTGACCATGAGGTGGAAGATGTATGGTCTACCATATACACACTTTTATTGACAATTGAAATAATCACTAGAGCCCTAAAGGCAACCAACCTGCCTAATTGAGAACTGGAAACTTAATGTGTGTGCCAAAATAAACATCCTTTCTCATTAAGTTGATTATCCATTACCTGCTGTGGCTATCGCTCTGTATAAATAAAACACTGATTGGCCAGTAGCCAGACAAGAAGTATAGGCGGGACTAGCAGAAAGGAGAGAGAAAAAGAAGAAAAAGGCAGAGGGGAAGAGATACCAGCTGCTGTTCAGGGAGCATCATATAGAGGCAACAGGTAAAGCCACAGAACCCGTGGCAACATATAGATTGACAGAAATGGGCTTAGTATAATAGTAAGAGCTAGACAGTGGTAGGCCTGAGCTAATGGCCGAGTAGTTTAAATAATATAAGAGTCTATGTGTTTATTTTTATAAGTGGGCTCCAGGACTGCCGGGACTTGGCGGGAGCTGGAGAGAAATTCTCCAGCTACAATTACCATGAAAGTAATAGAGAGCTAAATGCAATAACTAGTCTTTACTAATACATGCATATCATTTCAGGCTCTCTGTTCTCCCACTAGGCATGTCGTTCTATCAGAACATCAAGCATAAGCCATGGTGTTTCAGTGCTGTTGAGGCGATAATACATAGAGCGGTATTGTCAATAAATAGGCCTGTATGAGAGGAGAGAGATGGCTCAGCAGTTAAGAGCACTGACTGATGTTCCAGAAGGCATGGGTTGAATTCTCAGGACGTCAGGTGTCTGATCATGCCAGGATAAAAAAACAAAACAAGACAAAACAAGAACTAGGCCTGTATAAATACCAAATGTACATAGAACTGCCTAAATTCTATCACAAACATCAGCCTCGGCGTTGTCATACTGTTGTTGGTATATGTCAATTTCATACAGCTTATACTTTCTACACTTAAGTACTAGATCTAGTCATTCTTTTATTTAATGAACACATTGATTTTGAGTGCTTAGAAAACCTTAGGAATTTGACACATCATAGGACAAAATGATGTCTTAAATGGACACAGCTATGTGATATGGCTAACCCTTTTGCATGGAGCATGCATTTTAGACTAAAAGGAAGTAATTCCTCACATAGTAACCTAATTATATGCATGACACATTTGATGTAGGATAAGTACAACATCGCATATATGTATGCAAGCAGCAGGCCTAAACTCTTTTTATTTTGTTTGTCTAGGTTTTTTGTTTGTTTGTTTAAGTGCTTTTCTAAAAATTGGGATATGAAGAAAAGCCACTTGTTCTAATTACAACTGAAATTATCTACAGTATCATTAAAGTTTAAGTGTAACATGTCTTCTCTAGGCAAATTTCGTTGGACATTAGATCTCCAGGTGCTAGCATGGTTTGAGGAGGTTGTGGAATCTGTGGGATGTGGAGCCCAGATGGAGGACAAGTATCAGTTGGACCTGCCTCCCAATTTATACCTGCTTCTAGCCTGGGCTAGCTCTCTCCTTCCTGTTGCCATAGTAACAGCTCATGTTTCCACCACCCTGACGCCCACTGTTCCACTCTCACCAGGATGACTGACTCAAAAAATAAAAAATAAAGGGTCAAAGGAGATTATTACTCCTTCAAGTAACTTTTCCTACATATTTGGACACAGCAATAAGAAAAGTAACTAATTCAAAATTGTTCTTTACTTCAATTTACAAATTCTTTTCATAAAAGGGAAAGCATTGTAACTGAAATCAAAGAAATTTTGTAAATGAACACAAGAAAACACAGTAAATAATAACAGGGAAAAAAAGTTGAATAACTAAACTAGACAGAAAGAAAAAAATACTAGAAACATAAACCTTTGAAGACTGAATAAAAAAATAAAAACAAAACTGGAAACACTTAACAGAGCAATTTGCAAGGACATTGAATTATTATTCTAAACCTTCCCAAAAGAGAAAGATCTAGAAACAAACAAATCTTTACAAGTGAATTTCCCAAAGTATTCAATGAGTTCATCCAACCCTTGTCAAACTCTTCCACAAAATTACTTATTGATACCAGGATCATCTTGTCATTGGAGCCACAAAAAACACAATTGAAGAACAGGAGATGAAAAGTAAATGTCATTGTTGAACAGTAAGGCAAAAATGTTCAACAAGCCGGGCGGTGGTGGCGCACGCCTTTAATCCCAGCACTTGGGAGGCAGAGGCAGGCAGATCTTTGTGAGTTTGAGACCAGCCTGGTCTACAGAGCGAGATCCAGGAAAGGTGCAAAGCTACACAGAGAAACCTTGTCTCAAAAAACCAAAAAAAAAAAAAAATGTTCAACAAAATACTAGTGGGTAAATTTAACACTCTCTTAAGACAGCTATACTCCATGACAGAATTAAATTTATTATATGAATGAAAGGATGGTTTAATAAATTACACAGCAATACATGTGACATAAAATAAGATCTTATCAATGGATGCAAAAAAAAAATGGCAATAATTTTGTCCTGATTTAAATCTCAACAAAGTAGGTATACATGCAATTTACTACAACCAAATGAAAGCTGTCTGTGTAAGGCCCACCAGAGGTATCATATGTATAGTGAGAAACGGAAGGCAGTTGCTGTAAGATCAGGAAGAAGGCATGGAAGTGCATTCTTGTCACTTCTGATCACCATGATATTAGATTCTTAGCTAGAGTAGTCAATGGTCAATATCCTCCGCATGCAATGGCACAGAGTTAACCTAGGCAGTTAACTAAACCAATCACAAAAGGACACATACCGCTTGTTCCACCTATATGACTTACTAAAATAGTCACTTTTAAAGAAACAGTGCAATGGTGATTGTTGAGGTTAGTGAGAATCCGAAATGGGAATTACTAATCAGCCAGCATAAAATTTCAGTTCACAAGACTATATTTTAGAGCTCTGATCCAGATTTTTATGGGCACTGCACAATTATAAATTCATTAAAAGGGTAAATATAATGTTGTTTCTTCTAATATTAAAAGAAAAAACACTATGCAAATTCTGGCAAAAATCCTTCATCTTATACATATATATTTTCTCAAGTGAATTGACAGAATGGTTTGAAATTTTAAACATTATATCAGACTGTTTGTTTTGTCAGAGTTGATGTCATTTGTATAAAAACAAGAGTCTACTTTGTTTGTTGGTATTTTATTTTGTTTTGCTTCACAGGTTTTCTGTTTCTTTTATTGAAAATAGATATTTTCCGTACACTATATTTTGATTAAGGTTTATCCTCTTCCTGCTCCTCCCAGCTCCTCCCAACCTGCCCTTCCATCTCTCTTTAGAAAACAAATAAGCATGTAAAGAATAATAATAAAATAAGATAAAGAAAAGGCAAACAAATCAGAATATAACAAAACCTGTTTTAGCTTTCCTAGAAAGCGTAAGTTACCTTTACCTGTGTATTCAAGATGAAATCCTGCAGCGGAGACACTGATGTCTGACTGAAAATTTAGATATAAATTATTGGATGTACTATTCAGAAGGTGGGGTATTGTTGTCCCTGAAATGACAATAGAGAAGGTGGGTCAAGGGTCATGTGCAAAGGTCACAGCAACAACAAAGAGACTGAGTAAACTGATAACCAGCCAACCCATTGTGATTAAAACTGTGTATTGGGCCAGGCACTGGTGGCACACGCCTTTAATCCCAGCACTCCAGAGGCAGAGCCAGGTGAATCTCTGTGAGTGTGAGGCCAGCTGGGCTACCAAGTGAGTTCCAGGAAAGGCACGAAAGCTACACAAAGAAACCCTGTCTCGAAAAACCAAAAAAAAAAAAAAAAAAAAAAAAAAAAAGAAAGAAATTATGTAATTATATTAGCCTGTCTCTCAGCAGATGCGCTATAATGGATTTCTGAACTTCTGAAGCAAATGAACCTTGTTCCATCCAATTATTGAATTTGAAAGTATAAAATACATGACTGAACAAATTAGTTTCTGCCTATTTACTAAAAAAAAAAAATTAAGAAACCAACCCAGTTTCAAATGACAAGCATTGAAAATAACTATCATTTCTGTTTTGAGGTAAAGTCCAAGAGCACAAGTGGTCAGTGTTGCCGATATCCTGGGAACATTCAGAATGAGTTTACACTTGCTTTGTACAAGAGTGTGTAAGAGGTCCCACTGACTCCAGAGGCGAAATGGGAGGAAGCGCTTATAGACTGCACCTTGGTGTTTAATAGTTCCCGATCTGACTCTGTGTTCCTTAGGGGCAACACTGTCATCACAGAAGCGGGAGGTACACAGGCGCCAGAGAGGTCACTGGACCTGCCTTAGGACTTAGAGGATCTTAGTAATTAAGAACTCTGATGTTGGAGTCTCTCCAGCTGGGCCCTGCTCTCAACCTAACTGTAGATGTACAGCCTCCGGCAATTTAATCTCTGTAAATTTCAATCAGTACTGAGAGCCACGGAGGAATGAAATTAGGAGGTGTCTGTCAGATGTCACACAGAGCTAGTGTGAAGATTTACAGCGGCATTCCTGTTAATCACTTTGCTCATCAGTATACCTAGTAGTAATAACATTGAACTTAAAACATACATGTAAGCATGCACAGAGATTTACAAGACTGTGCTTCTGTCTGGATCTATATCTAACATGCTATTTATGTTTAAGCCATACCACTTCTGCTCTAGGTAATTATTTCCTTTGTTCATTAGTGATTCTGGATAATTGTTTACCTGCTGTTTCAAAACCTCTTTAAAAGTTTAAAGCCATTCATCCTTAATTCAATATATTATCTAAAGTAAGTTCACAGTTTAGTGATGCTTATATTTATACTTCTAGAAAATTTAAAATGTAACTATTAAAAATCACAAAATAAAAATCCTTACTTCTGCCGCTACATTATGGAAGAAACTTAGAATGTAATACATATCATCTGTAGAACCTTAGCAAATCTCATAGAGGATTTTTAAAAGCATCCAATCTCTTAAATAACATGGTGAGCTATTTCATTTTGTGTCTCCCTCTAGTATGATTTTATGAAGACATGTTAGTTCTACAAAGATGTATTCATTTCAAAGAAGTGATTTCATATTTCCTTCATGATCATTTAATACTACTTTATGTCATCTGCATGTCATTCAGTCTCTAAAATTATTTTAACAACAGCATAGTATTCTGATGGATGAAAATATCATAATTAACAAAAATATAGTCATATTTTAATTACTATTATTTTATTCATCCTAAATCTTAAGAATAAGGTACATGTAGTATTAATGATTCATAACTCAGTAAAATATTACTATTTGCATAAAAAATCAATAAATATCTCAAAAATATAATTAGCATGCTGGAAATTTTAAGTGGGCATGCTATCACTCCTTTCACTATTTTAAAACTTCTTACAACCTAATTCATTGTGTATGGTTTATAGTTAAGCCTGAAAGAATTTGTAGGAATTTGTAGAATTTATTTTATTTCTTGTTCCATGCCGTTGATAATATTTTCACTTAAAATGATCTCGGATTTCTCTTTTACCTGAATAACTTCCCAGTCTCGGTGCATTGTTGTCTCCACCATCATAAAAGTCCAGTGAATCCCAGTTATGTTCTGTAGCAAAGCTAACAACTTGGACCTATGAGATAACAATTCCTGGTCAGAATTAATGTTTCTTAGCAGTTACGCAGTACAGAGGTACCCACTAGAAGGGAAATCTCAAGGACAGACAACACGGTTGTGGACTTTGATAGATGACACAACAAAACCAATCTTGGACATTTGTAGTACTTGACTCTGTGAACTAATTTGTGTGTGAGAAGCTTTATGGGGCAACTGGTAGTGTGCAGGATGGATATAAATGGAAGCTGCTTGTCACCATCTCAGAGAATATCTTTATTGAACATTTGGGTTAAGGTGCTAGGATTTCAAATTCATGTTCCAAACGACTAGCTTACATTCATGCTTTGAATATTAGACTTCTGAATTTTCTCATTTCTTGGGTGCTAGGAAAGAAACAGACCCATGGCTCACAAGCAGAGAGAACTTTGTAATGAATTTTCAGTAGGCTTCTCCTTCAATTTGTTTCCATATATAAAATCCATTCAATTTTTTCTTTAAAATTTACATGGCTGTCAATATAGACTGGCAGAGACAAGGTTTTATAACAGATTTGTATACATCTTCCAAAGATTAGTCTTATTAATGTGGTCATAATAGTGAAGTCACCTTGAAATTCCCTCAAGTTGAGAAGGCAAACACTGGGCTAAGATTCTGTGTCTATTCAATTTTATTTAAAGAAAGCGACATGTGCTACTTTGGTGTACCTCACTTGGCACAGTATGAGGTTTCTAGGAACCCACAGAACTCACAACTGTGGATTCTGTTCTGCTCTTTAGAGGCTGTGCTGGAGCTTTAAAGCAGGAAAGGAAGAACGTTATTAGAATGCATTCATTTTAGCTAACTGGAATCTGTTTTAAGTGTAGGCACTCATTTGCTACATAGTTTTGACAATTCCATTCATTAAGCAGTTCTTTTCTGCAAAGCAGCCCCCCCATCATTCTCCTATTCAAGTGGATGCTGGCATGGCTGCTCCAGGGGTGAGTGCCACATGGCAGGAGATATCCTGCCTGCATGATTGGCACCTGATCTAATGCACTGTTCCAGAACAAGAAGGAAAGCTCCAACCACTACTTTCTTAAACAGTAATTCACTCCTGATTCTTGTCTGAACTTTTCTTTTCTTCAGCTGTGAGTAAAATATATGTGTATGTATGTATGTATATATATATATGTATATGTATATATTGTACTGAACTAAAAATACCTTGTAAAGATTCATGCAGGAGCTGACTTTTGATCTGAGCCCAAGGTAATGAGAAGCTTCCAAAGGAAGGAAATTATCAAGTGTGCGCTACTGTGGTTGAATCAAATTATGAGCTGGACTTAGTGAACTATCAGTAATCCAATTTAGACACAGTGGAGAGGGTATTTATATAAGAGGGAAGACAAGTCCACCACAGAACACTGACAAGCAGTAAAGCTTCATGACAAATGACAGATACAGGTGAACACAAGCCAGGGTCACTGGGTTTGAAAGTCCTTGGTAACCTCCATCTGTACAAGCTTCAAACTAGAGATGCTGAAAATCTCTCTGGGCTTCAAATTGCTCACAGAAGTTATTGTGAATAAGTTGTCTAATTCACAGATTCACTAAAAAATTAAGCTAGATAACGTGTATCAAAAGCTTAACATATACTATAAATTGAAAACTCTAAATCTTAGCTGAGAAAGATGGTGAGAGACTGTCATTAACAACTAAACACTGGCAAAATTGTGCGCTTGAGAGTGTAATTATGCCTTCAGTTTTCTACAAAAGGATTGCAAAGTGGTAGGGGCCTATAATCAAGACTTCTCTTCAAGTGCAGAACTGAACTGTGGGGGGGAAAGCGAGAGTAGGAAAGTGAAGTGTCGTACAACTGAACCAGACAGGAGGCAGAAGAGGGGCAGAGAAACTCTTCAGCGTCATGTGTGCTGACACAGGATGTAAACAAGAGACTGCGACAGATTATTCAAGAACAATTTCTGTTTTCCCTGAGTTACTCAGAACAGAGAGGCAGAAGACCAAAAAAAAAAAAAAAAATCTTTAGTAAGGCCTACTACACGTACAAGAGGATGAACAGTTGTTTAATTCTGGATTTGTCAGTGTCTCCCAGGAACAACAGATCCTAATCCCAGGAACTTATAAATATTACCTTGTGTGTGTGCTGGCAGAGGGGCGGGGCATGTGTGCATCTTTTCGATGTGACTGAATGGAAAACCTTGAGATACATGGAAAAATATCTATTGAAAGAAATATAGAGGTGGATGAGAAAGCAATGTGTCCACAGAGGCAGGAATCAGACTGATGGGGCCAGAAGCCAAGGGGTGTGTGTTGCCATTCAGTGCTGGAGACAGCAGGAGAATTCCCCAGAAACCTGGAATAGGAGAGGATCTACTGGGAGTTTTATGCTTATATACTGAAGCAGGATTTGGACACTCACTTCTGGTTCATTGAGAAGATAATATTTAAGTGGTTAAATAGCTTATTGGTTTGTGGTGATCTGCTATTGTATTCAGAGAAATCTGATACAATTTGTCACTGGGATTCTAGGCAAATATAGCTTGATATAATAAAACCATATTGGGTATAAGATGAAATGGACAGGAAAAAAACTAGCAGGCGGTGTTCTGGAATCACATATGATATGCAAAAAATGGCTCAGAATTTACAATGACACAAATTCAAATAAGAGACATTGGAAGACTAAGGCACTCATTGAGCCCAAGTTTGCATTGGGTAAAACTGGTCACCATGGCAGCAGGTTAGCTTTATGATGGAGTGTGCTGGATAGTTTATGTCAACTTGAAACAAGCTAAAATTATCTGAGAGGAGGAAACCTCAATTAAGAAAATGCCTCCATAATGTCTGGGCATAGGCAAGCATGTAAGGCATTTTCTTAATCAGTAATCAGTGGGGGAGGGCATAGCTCATTGTGGGTGGTGCCGTACCTGGGCTGGTGGTCCTGGGTTTTATAAGAAAGCAAGCTGAGCAAGCCAAGAGAAGCAAGACAGTAAGTAGCACCCCTCCATGTGTAGCAAGAATCTTAGAAGGTCTTATTAATAAAAACAAACCTGGAGCCAGGTATTGGGGTGAACACTGGAAGATCAGAGAAGCAGAACAAGCCACAGCTACCTCACCTCGCCAACTCCTCAGCTGATCCTGTTTCCTCAGACTGGATGCCTCTCAGCTGAACTGTGCTCCTCAAAAGCCTAAAAGCTTAACAGGCACTAGTTCCTGGTTTTCATGCCTTATATACATTTCTGGCTCCTGCCATCACTTCCTGGGATTAAAGGTGTGTGTCATCTTGCCTGGCTGTTTCCAGTGTGGCTTTGAACTCACAGAGATCCAGGCGAATCTCTGCCTCTGGAATGCTAGGATTAAAGGTGTGTGCTACCATTGCCTAACCTCTATGTTTAATATTGTGGCTGTTCTGTTCTCTGACCCCAGATAAGTTTATTAGGTTGCACAATATTTTGGCAAACACAATATCACCACATCCATGTCCTCTCTATTAGCTCCTGCCTCCAGGTTCCTGCCCTGCTGGAGTTCCTGTTCTGACTTCCTTTGATGATGAACAGTGATGTGGAAGTATAAGCTGAATAAATTCTTTCCACTCCAAGTTGCTTTTGGTCAAGGTGTTTCATCACAGCAATAGAAATACTAACATATGCAGTATGTTTCTAATTATTAAAAGCAGGTATTTATCAGAAAGAAAACCAAATATCACTTTATTCTGGATTCATAAAATATTAGGAAATTTCATATCGATAATAATTATGTGACAAATATTTCCCCATAATTTCACAAATATTTCTTTTCTTGTTAAATATAGTGCCTTGGGAATTGTCTTGGAAACACTCTGGTAAAATAAAGAGGAAAATAAATGAATATATTGCTTGCCACATACTTATCATATTATATTAATAAGGCAAACTGTTCTTTTATGTTGATATTTTCCCAAAGGACTCTCAATCATAAATTGTCTCTTTTCCTTTTCTAAATTTTTCTACCAAGGGTTAACTTATTTCAACTCAAATTTGATTCATTAAATATTCATATAGTTCCATATCCCCCAAATTAAATGTTGCTTAAACCTGTATATTAGTTATAAAACAGTAAATAGCCAAGTTTAAAACATGAGAGATGTAGTAAAAATGGTTTTAGCATGACAGATTTTAATTTAGAAATATGTCATAAAATAGAGTCAATATGGGCAGTTATTTTTCAACGTGCTAAACTGTCCTTCAGAGTATTTAAGAGTCCAATATATATTTCATGCTATGAGATTTCTAAATAGTCTTATAAACTAGGCTTCTGTTTTCTGAGTGGAATCATTAAATAAAGTACTTCCAAAGTAGAGTTGTATTGGCATTGACATGTACAGTTTTGAGGGTATTTGCCTAGCACGAGTAATATATAACAGTTTTTCTGCAGGTATCTTATTAGTTCATTATGCACTGCTAACTCTCCAAATCATTTCAAATCCACTGCTTGAGGAGGTGTCCATTGATTTTTCTAAAATTATTTACTGAGTTTGTAGTGCCAGGCTCTGAAGTAGCTGCCAGAACAGTACTGGCCACTGCCCTAGCCCTTGGGAGCTTCCAGACAATTAGCAGATAATAGGAAAATCTGATTGTTGTTAGAATCCAAACATATAAGAGGGAATTTAACCTTCTTATCTAGTTCATAGAAAGTTTATCAAAGAAATATATTTTAGACAGAACCGAGAGTAAGGCAAATAAGGAGAGATACTGGGTAGTGTCAAAGACAGAGGAAAGAACATTCACGGTGTCTGCAGGAAATAGGATGGCATGCTGTTATAGAGATGGAAGTTGTGAACCTAACAAACTTCAAAAGATGAGAACTGCAGACAGATGGAGCAACCGTTGTTGAGGATGTGAAGTGAAGACGAAATTCGTGTGCTATTAGTAAGAAGGAGGTAGTATGGGATTTCCAGGAGTTGTTTGTTTGTTGCTTGGTCATGTTGTCAGGAATAGACAGAAAAAGATATGTCTAAGACAAAGATGAGAGCTGCTTGATCTTTTGTAAAAGTACAAATGGGAAGAAGTGCAGACACCTGAAAAGACAGTCCTGGCCCAGTTTGTTATACACAATTTCAGACAGAATAAAAATCAAGGTTTCTGGCTTGAAAACTGAACAGCATTGGGGACATCCTCATACAGAGAATGATAGAGAAAAGTGAATGGAGAAAAGTCATCCTGAGAGAAAGAACAATAGAGGAATCATTTTGAGAAAAATTCATAAAGTTACCATTGGTGAGCTTAACGACAAATTTAGCTGAAAACATCCATTTGCTAGCTTACATAGTCTAAAGCTGGGGTTAGAGATGTGGGCTTCCTATATTTTCCAAACACTATCACTAATACTGTTCATCACACAGAGAAAAAAGGAGCTTTTGGTTTCATTTTGTTGTTGTTATTTGTTTTGGTACTTGTAACCTGTTATTCTTTGGGTCGTTCTTAGCTCTTAAAAGTTACTGAGAATGTGTAAGTAAGGAATCTGCAAAGAGAGTGATATAACCTAAAATAAATGGACCTCAGACTTTTAAGAACATTAGAACAGGAGAGGGAAAGTTATTGAAATCCATGAAAATATTGATGTAAGAACTAAGTGGGGGGTAGAGTTTTTTGAGAGTGAAAGGAGACTCTGCAGGCTTTAACTGTGTTATCTCAATGCACAGATGAGCAAGGCAAAGGATCTAATCGCACAGGTACTCATGGAAGAGCAGTTTGATTAGAGCATTAGGTACTAAAGTCCCACTCCCGATTACCAAAAATAGGACATGATAGTAGAGAGTAATACGAGTTTTCAAGATTATCATTTTATGATGGCATCAAAATGAATAAGCTGATAGCATATGAATAATCAAGGACATCCTTCATAACCTTATAAGTAAATGAGTTGAGAAAAGTTCTATCTGATTCACATTTCAGAGTACAACCTGGGGTATGAACAATCCTGAAGTCTTTACTGATTCTTTTTTTTTTTCAGAATATGTATTTGGGAGAAATCCAGGAAATGTTCATGAAAGGAAGGAGGTAAAGATGCCTTAAAGGGGGCATGGGCAAAATAGAATACCTGTAATAATTTATAATATTAAATTAGAAGAGAGGAGAGATTTACTGTGGGTTAAAAGTTTACGTAGGAAAGGGTAGAAGGTGGGCTAACTAAAACTAAGGATGTATAAAAAAGCTTTATGAAGACCCATGCCTTTGTAAACTACTTATCTATGTATGTATGACTGTATGTGAGATCAGAGGTATTCTGCATGTGAGAACAATACTGCTCTAAGAAAACATGAGTTATTAAATCAAAATGTCAGTACCAGCTATGGGACACCGCCCTATGAATTACTAATCATGGACACACACTGCAGAGGCCCCTCCTAGCAGCACAGGTCATTGCCAATGCACTTGATTAATCACAGAACAAGATGGTCCAACCTTCTATCTGAAGTCACCACAGGCTTTGGCTTCTAGGACCTAGAGAAATTGATCTCAACTAACTAGGAAAATTCTTTCCTGCTGTGTAGCTTTCAGAGTCCTGGAATGTGCCATGCAGGGTCCTGGATGCAGAAAAATCGTAATTTTTCTTATTCAGCACGGTTTTCTGCATGCTACAATACCAACCTGTATGAAACGATGTGCCCACTGCTGTAATATTGGCATGTTGTAATAGTAATAGTAATAGTAATAGTAATAGTAATAGTAATAGTAATAGTAATAGTAATAGTAATAGTAATAGTAATCAACTATTTCTTGATAGGATTGGAGGCCTGTCCCTGGGAGAGAATTTGTGCCTGATGCTGTGAAACTGGTCAAAAGGTCAGGGGTGGGGAGGTCATTGGCCCTGGTGGGAACCTATTCCTGTTGTTTTACTAAACACTCATGTTGTCTAACTGTCCTCTAAATAGTTACCTTTATGCCCATATGTCACCGCTGCTCTCAACTGTATACAAAGAATCTTGTTTTTACAGTGGGTACTGATTCATATAGAGACCTCACATCTGGTCAAAGAGTTAAGAAAAAGTGGCTGTGAATGAGTAGGAGTGCTCAAACGTAGATGGGACATCTATTTCAACCCCACTCCCAAAGCTCAGGGAACATTTTAAAAGCAGGGGTAAAAAGAATGTAAATGCCAGAGCAAGGGGAAGCATCCTGTGAAATGCCAACTTCTGAACATGATGGAGACATCATACTTATAAACTCACAGTAGCTGTAGTTACCTGCATGTGACCTGTACATGATCAAGACATTCAAGATTCCAATGGATATTCCATGGATAGCTTTAATTTTTTTTTAAAAAAAATCAAATCATGTTGTTCATCTATTTAATTATTATTCTCTCTCTCTCTCTCTCTCTCTCTCTGTGTGTGTGTGTGTGTGTGTGTGTGTGTGTGTGTGTGTGTGTGTGTGTGTTAGAACTTTTAGAGTGCCACAGTGCAAATCTAACAACCAGAGACTTCCCTGCAGTGGCTGGGTATCTTCTTCCTTCATGTGAGTAGCCTAACCTGTTGAACCATCTAGCAACCTTGAATGTAATAGTCTAAAAAAAAAACTTCATTTTGTGACATTTATTGTCATGTTTTAATAATAATACTCAATGTCTGGGATTTTCTTATATTCCTCACAATTTCCTATTTTGAATATTTGCTCTTGGAAAGCAATGTTCAGAAGAGATGTCCTTGAGAGGTGATTGTATCTTGAGGTCACTGACCTCTTCAATTGATTAATCTATTCAGGGTTAATATGTCATTGGACTATTCAGAGATATGAAACTTTAACAGAGGGGTTCTACTTGGAGTAAGTTACTGGAGGTATGTCTGTAAAGAATTTATTTTTGCCTTAGCATCTTCTTTTCTTTGATAGAAATAATCTAGGCCAGAGATGGCCAAACTGAATCTCTACTGTTCATACCCCTTGAGCTATCTCATCTCATGATTCTGTTGTGCCTGGCAGAGTTTTTGTTTGTTCATTTGTTTTTGTTTTTATTATTATCTGTCCTCTTGCAAACTGGATTTGGCTTTATTTTATTTTCAGGTTAAAAAATGATAAATATATTACTATTAAACTTAGTCATGTCAAGCCAAACTATTTGCTCAACCTTAAGAAATAACATGCCTTCTGTCATTTCTAAAAATATTAATTCTAAACATAAAATGAAAAAAATAAGAAAAATAAATAAGCATTCTTACTTGAATGCCAGCTCCCTCTGGCACGGTGATCTTCCAAACACAATTCAAATTGTTGTCATAAGGCTCAGGATATCCAGGAGACAAAATAGTCCCTTTGCGCTTAGTTAAAATCCCCCCACAGGGCACTGGAAGTTAAACAGCATGAAAGCCAGTTAATTCTAATGCAAAGGATTAAAATGAGACAAAGGTCAGGGAGAAAATCTCAAACACAGAAGAGACTTGTAAACAAAACCACATCATCTTAGGTTTTAAGACTCCAAGCATACCACAAAAATACCTACAGAAATTAATTATGCAGCATTAATGGAAGAATATCTAAAAGTCACACAATTATGATTATCATTTTTGTTATAATCCCTAAAACTTCATTGACTTTCTCACACACAATGTAAAATAAAATAAATCAATGCTTACATACAGATAGAGAAGTTTATGAATCACTCTTGGAAGTTATTTGGCACATCCTTTATTTTTCTTTGAGGGGTAATGGGATCTTTTGAAAACTAATATTGATCCTGATAGTAATTACTATGAAAACATTCATTTAGTCCACTCCATATCACAAGACTTCTAATCACTGCTGTATTTAAATTCATTTAAGTCTCTGACTGTCCAAGCTGACTATAAAGTGTTTTTTCTTCATCTCGTAACTGAGGAAACAGAGTCATTAAGAAGTTAAAATATCTCACAGTAAGTAATGAATCTGGGATTTGCATGCTGGGATTTGGCTCCAAAGTCCATGTTCCTCACCGGAGGAAGATACTTCATGCGGTTATTATCAGTCTAACTCCCACAAAAAAAAAAAAAAAAAAAACAATATGTTCTATGTTCTTCCTCTTAAATCTACACTGAAGTCAGCTGAAGTTCCAGCCTCTTTCAGAATATATTAGATTAAGGTCTTGTGCCATGAATGACCTTATTCAGATTCTGAGCATTGCCTAATTCATAACTCTTGAATCCTCTGTCCTTTTGAGAATGTTCCTCAAATTCATTATAATGTCAATGTCTTAATCCTCGAAATGCAAACACTACTGATTCTAAAATGCTTTCAAAAAAAAAATGCAGAGTATTATTAACATGAAGAAACTAGTATATTGGTTAAAATATTATAAATAATTAACATGTTATACTTCCTTTGGTTACAACTATTATTCTTTTGAATACTTAGGTGCTCTGCTGCTTGAACATTTTTCCTAGTTTGCCTACGATGGTAGCTATAAATAAAAATAAAATAAAACACATGGTTTGTATGAGAGATTGGAGGAGAAAGAAAGAGATAGAAACAGAGGCAGAGACAGAAAGACAGACCACAGAAGGGGAAAGGTGCCTGGAGGCCTGAGGAGGTCTCTGGGTGTTCTGCTCTCCTCTCCTTTAGACCTTTGAGACAGGGTCTCTTGCTGAATCTTATGCTGTGCTGTCAGCCATAGAGCTATGCCTGTTCCCTGAGCATTCAGATTACAGGAATGCACAGGGCCATGCCCAGCTTTTGTATGTGGTGAGGGCTGGGATTCAAAGTAAGATTCTTTTGCTTGCGAAGCACACAGTTGTACCTACCAAGCCATCTCTCCTTTACACACGTGTTTATAAAGAGTTTTAAATCAATGGGTCAGTTTTGTGACACTTCTCAAGTCAAATGCAAAAATCCAGGGTACTTGCCCAAAAGGGTACTGTAAAAATTTTAACAGGCTGACAATTGTTTAAAGTCATTTGGTGGGTTTTTTGTTTGTTTGTTTTTTATTTTTTTTTTAACTTTCTGTGTGTCAGTGTGAGTATACACATGTATGCAGATGCCCTCAAAAGCCAGAAGATGATGCTAGATCCCTTGGTACTGGAGTTACAGGTGTTTATAAGTGCCTCCTGTTAGAGCAACAAGCATTCTGAACCAGTGAGCTTATGTCTAGACTCCATCTGCTGTTTTCTTATACTACAATGCTGGGGTTAAAGAAAAATCCAATTAAATTAGTTAGAAAATATTTTGCACCTTTAAACATATCAACAACTCTTGTATAGGGCACAAAAATATCCTGGATGGATTGGAAAAGGAATCATAAAATAAACATTTGCTCAAAAATAAGTGGTAGATGATAGATAGACAGACAGACAGATAAATAAAAAAATAACAAAAGAAGGAAAATGGCTTACAAAGAACTTTCTGGCGCTTGGATGAATTAAAACACTGCATTTCTTCTTTTCCATCTTTATACTATTCAGCCAAGTTCTCATTTTCTTTGTCTGACATAGTACATTGATCATAACCCAGGCTTCCCTATATAATTATATATATAGTATATACTTCCAAGTTTCTGTCAAAGTGATCTTTCTAAAGTTATAAAACGGCATGTTACTTCTCCATGAAAAAAAATATATATAAATACACTCTTTTTCATTAGTCTTTCTCTTTCTAATTAATTGCCATTCCTCAGTGAATACATTTACTTACATATCTTTTCCAAACACCAAGTGTTTACCTCTGGCCATATATTCTTCCTCCAGGATGCACACTGCTCAGTCTAGATTTCAGAATTCATATGTCCAAACAATACCCATTCTCTCCTACATCACAGTGGATGTTACCACCACTCACGCTGTTCTTATGCCATAATTTCTCATTCTTGCTATCGCATTTTCTATTTCTACTTTCCACATTCAATCTCTCAACAAATCTTGTTAATTCTCCTTTAAAACATATGTGGTGGACTAGAGGCACATCTCAGCCAATAAAAGTGCTGCAGTGAAAGCCTGAACCAGTCCCTGAACCCAGGTTAATACAATGCAGATGGCCAGCGGTGGTGGCCACGCCTTTACTCCCAGCACTTGGGAGGCAGAGGCAGGCAGAGCTCAGTGAAGTCGAGGCCAGCCTGGTCTACAAAGTGAGTTCCAGGACAGCCAAGATTATTACTCAGAGAAATGCTGCCTCAAAAAACCAAATCAAAACAACAACAAAATCCAATGCAGGTGAACTAGCCTGCATCTGTAGACGTCCCAGCATTCCTGCATCAGAACATGCAGCAGACAGAAAAATGGGTTAGCAGCTCATGGGCCTGGAGTGTGCAAAGTGGTGGCAGGCACAAGAGAGATCCTGCTTCAAGAAGGTGGAATTCAAGAAGAGACTCCTGAAGTTATTCCCTCCCTTCCACACAGGTATTTTTGTATGTGTGAACCTGCACTCCCTCACGAATACATGCACACGCGTGCGTGCGCGCACACACACACACACACACAATAACACAATAAAAAAAGAAGTCAACAAAAAGTATATCCTGACTCAAATCTCATATCCAGGACTCTGATCTTCCTCTGTAATTATTAACCTTTCCTTTTTTCCTATGCAGTCTTATGACTTCCACTCTGGTCTTTCATTAGAGTGACTTTTCAGAAACGTATCCTTTCACATGAAACTCAGTGACTCCCTACACTGTTGAATTCGCCCTGGTCATGGCCTTCAAGGATCCCTACCTTTGTTTGTCTCCTCTCTGTAGGAACCTTCTCGGTTTATAGTGTTCCAGGCACCTGTGGACCTTCTCATGTTTGTGTGTGCCTCTCTCAAGACAAAACAGGGATCTTACTACCAACACAAGAAAAATAATTCGTCTACCTTCTGGTGCTGATTTCAGAATTAAAAAGTATACTTCATATCAATATTGATAATCGCTGTTTAACACTACAGGCAATAAATCTTTCTTGACTGCACGCAAAGATGAACAAATGGGCCCATCAAGAAATGAGAGTTGAGGCTGGGCGGCAGTGGCGCACGCCTTTAATCCCAGCACTTGGGAGGCAGAGCCAGGCGCATTTCTGTGAGTTCGAGGCCAGCCTGGGCTACAGAGTGAGATCCAGGACAGGCAGCAAAACTATACAAAGAAACCCTGTCTGGAAAAAAACTGAAAGAAAAAAAAAAGAGAAAGAAATGAGAATGAGACATGTTTAAAGAGAGAGAGAGAGAGAGAGAGAGAGAGAGAGAGAGAGAGAGAGAGAGAGAGAGAGAGAGAGAGAGAGAGAGAGAGAGAACACACACACCCCTTCAAAAATTCCTCATTCCTCATTCGGACAAAAAAAGAGCTGAAGTAGATAGGTGGTGCCACTGCCGTGAGACACTTCAAATGAATGTGATTCTGGGTCTGGAAGGCACTTGAAGAACACAGCAGATAATAGTGATGGGATAAGCAGCTAATTAAAGACTTTTCCCCCAAGGGGTGTAGGTGTCACTGCCGGGCCTTTTCAAAAGAGACCTCCCACCGACAGAAGTCCTTCTACCTAAGGCCTTCTATTGTCAAAGCTATTAGTGGCTGCAGGGGGTTATTTGAATCTCCAAGTCTCAGAGCAGGACAGCCTTGGGGCTTTAGACTGAAAAAAAAAAATCTTAAGAACACTGACGTGTAACAGGGTCAAATTTGAGGATGAAAGCTCTGTATCCAGCCGAACTTTTATGATTCATTTTTACCTGTTTTATAACTTCAAATTTTTTATCAAAGTTATAATGCATGGTAATTTATCCATGAATTGTTTAGATTGCGGCTTTGTACAAGATTTCACTTGTCTGTATGCCACTGGTTACATTTTTCCAATCCTTTCATTTTTGTGTAGTTTACCTATATAACTTTTTTTAAAATTCATTTTACATACCAACTACAGACCCCCCTCTCATCCCTCCTCCATCTCTCCTTCCCCTGCCTCCACCCCCACACTTGTTATCCCCTCCTCCAACAGGGTAAGTTCTCCCATTGGGGGACAGCTAAGCCTGGTGCATTCAGTTGAGGCAGGACAAAGCCCCTCCCCGCTTTATCAGGGATGAGCAAGGTGTCCGACCATAAGTAATGGGATCCAGAAAGCCAAGTCATGTACCAGGGATAGATCCTGACCACACTGCCAGGGCCCCCTCAAACAGACCAAGCTATACAACGTGGAAACCTCAGATGTGCTCAAGCAAGCATCAGACCGATCAAGAATATGGCTATGTAGAGCAATAATGAAATTTGACTGCATGAAACTGTGGGAAGGTAGCTTAAGTTGTTATACCTCCACATGCATTCAGGAAATTATCAGTTATTTGCTGAAATCCTATCATTGAACAAATACTCACTGCTCAGCTGTTATATATCAACAAGGTCCTCTTGGTTGAGTATAAAATAGTGCATTAGCAGGGAAAATGAGATGGATTCAAGTAGATTAAGAAAATTTAAACAAGCACAAAAGCTGTAGATGTATAATATAGTGGATGTTCCCATAAACAAGAGTATGGAGAATGGATGAAGGATGAGAGGCACAAAGCTGTTTTACAAAGGACAGTTGGAAAGTTTCAGTATGAGACTTGAAAGAAACAATGCTGTGAGATAGAAAAGCATGGAAGAGTAGTATATTCTAATCCATGGGAACAGGGTAATCAAAGGCTCCAAGCAGGCCATAACTTACATAAACAATGTAAATTCAGACTAAACACAAAAATCAAAGAGACTACATAAGTATAAACTTAAGATAGTTCTGCGCTGACTTTCATATTAAAATTGTTCATACATCAAGGATTTTACTTAAAAAATTAGACACAATCATTTGTATTCAAAATACTTATTTTTAGATTCATTCATGTCTGCTTTATATGTACGAATGTTTTGCCTGCATGCATACCACATTCACGCAGGGCCACCGGAGGCCAGAAGGGGGCACTAGAACCTCTGGAATTGGAGATACAGACTGATTGGTGCTGCCCTGTGAGTGCTGGGAATTGAACTTGGGTCCTCTGCAAGTGCAGCAAGTACATTTAATTGCTGAGCCATCTCTCTAGCCACCGTATTCAGAAAATTTTGAAGTCGAAATATTTACAGTTCAACATAGACTTATTAAGTAAAAAATACAAAGTTTAAAGTCTCATCTAAATATAATACAAAACAGATCAATAGTATTTGAATAGCAATTTATCCTGAGGTAAGTTTGTTGTTAGCTATAAGCCAACTAGTACTAGTAATACATAGGAGTGGCATGAACATAGAGTAGTTTCATGGAAAATGAGAGGGAATATAAAGAGTTGGTAGATCTCAGACAAGTCTACAAAGTTTGAGAATAATCTTTTTTTGATGCTCCCTTCCTCTTTTCCTACGGAAGCTGGGGTCCTGGTTTCTGAACCTACCAGAGCAAAGGTGATATTCTCTAAACATATAGAGAGAAGAGGGATATAAATAAATAGCTGCTTTAGCTAAACACATGGGATTTTTACATGAGTCCCAGGGGAATTGAGAACTTGACATCTTAGCTTAGGGATGACCCCATAAGCCTTGGTCACTTGGTCACAGCTGTGTTGCTCAACTATCCATAGACATGTTAAACACTTTGGAGTGTTTGTGTTGGCCTTAACTTTATCTAATCTTTCTCTTTGACTTCAAGACTGAACAGACCAAAGTATAACTCAGATATTTGCAAGATTTAGAACATCATAATCCAACAAATTGTCAACTCTTAACTTTTACAAAACTTTGTTCCAGACTACCTGAGGATGCCATGGGCTTTCCTATGTTGCCAGAAACCTGAGGAAGGGCTCAGTGTTTTTGTGGTTGCTGTTGTTTTTGCTTATGTTTTTTGTCATGTTGTTATTGTTGTTTCGAGACACAGTTTCACTGCGTAGTGCTGGCAGCTGTCCTGGAACTCACTCTGTAGAGCAGGCTACTCTGCTGGAACTCCAACACCTGCCTACTTCTGCCTCCAGTGTTGGGATTAAAGCCTGTGCTACCACCACACTGGCTGAAGGACTCACCTCCTGACCTGACACCATATCAACCTTTCTGAATTTCCTTTATCTGACTTATTCTGTTCTGCAATCAGATTCCAAAAACAATAGAACTGTACAATAAACATCTTATCACAAGTGTCCAAACTCCCCTTGTACACAGCAGCAAAGTTCTTATTGGTGACAAGGCCCTACCTGGCTGATGCTGAGCTAATGGTCCGTGAAATGATGTTCTAAAACAGCCACCTTTGTAACTCTTAAACTTCCCCATCCCTTTTCCCTTTCCTATATTACCAAAGACTCTCGCTCACATAATGTAAACAGTACTTCTCTGTTTTGCTCACGATGTCATTATAGTTAAAAACCATTTCTCTGTCTTCACTACCATTCATTCTTGTGATTAGCCTTTGAGACAGGGAGCCCAAACCTGGTTTGTTGGGAAGTCGGACTCTGGCCTCTGTGGTACGTCTAGTAATACTATCTTCTAGTCTGAGTGCAGGAAACAGTTTGTGTTGAGGTTTTTCTTGGCACAGCTCATATTATAGCTTTCGTAGGTTGAAGTTACATGATTGCAGATCTTCCTGGCAAAAATTTCAACCCAGTGAATCTCCTTTAGTGGAGTAAGAGGCATAGGTCCACTGGTACAGTGGGCATTTGTCCATTTGAGGGCTTCTGTGTAGGCTCCGATTTTTGGCAGTTCTCTGCCTGGACAAAGCTGTTCTTTGGTGCATCTTTTATTTCTATGTGGAAGCAATTAGGATAACATTATCTTGCTGTGGATTAGCATCTTTTATTTCTATGTGGAGGCAATTAGAATACCATTATCTTGCTGTGGAATAGCATATACATTACAACCGCCCGAGACCTTATCCGAGTGGCTAAAGAGCTCTGTGACACAGCACAGAGCAGATCTCGGCAGGGAAATGATAGTGGGCATCAGAGAGATCCTCCCCCTGAAGTCAGCCACCCCTCACACCTCAAAGTCTGGAAAGGTGAGGCAGGGAATATCCCTTGATTATTTCTGAAAGAAAATCTGGCTAATTCTTCCACTGTCTTGGTAACTGGTCCTCCTTTTTGTCATATCTGTTATCTTGTCAACTACCTCCTCCTAGCTTCTGTTTAAACAGTAATATTACCAAGCATCCCTTTGCAGTCTCTTAAAGTTGCCTCCTGAATACAATGGTCTTATTCCAATTCACAAGCAGAAAGTTTCTAAATTTTAAGTTGAGATTCACATTTCATTAATAATTATATTTCTTTCTTTATTTTCTGAAACAGAGTCTTGCTGTGGTTCCCATGCTGGACTCAAACTTGCAGGCACAATTTCATGTGTCTGCTTCCTGGGTACCTTGGACTATGGGTGCATGCCACCACAACTGGATAACATTCTGTTATTAAATGCTTTTTGAGTCACACACTTTGACAAAAGCAGTCAAGACAAACAAATTGAGTTGTACCTCCAATGTCTTAGAGATCTCCTCTGCCAAACACCCAATTCAATTTCATTATTCCCAAGTTGTACTTTCTATAAAACAATATGAGTACACCTGGGCAGCTTCTTATGACTTTATATTACAGATAGCCTTCCCTCCATTACTCAACAATATGTTCCTTATTTCTATCTGAAACATCAACAGGGACTTTACTGAGTCTAGACCAACAGTCTCTTCATGACCACCTTATTCTCTAAGAAAAATTATCTCTACAATGCTTTATAGAAATGCAGCTCCATCCAGCATGTATCTCAACCATTCCAGCTTTGATCCATTTCCCAGTTCATCTTTAGAGTTTGTAAGCAGCAACCAATTACTGTTGCTGATTCTTTGACTTAGTTCATTTGCACTGCTAAAACAATACACCACAGACTGTATATCTAATAAACAACAGGCACATATTCTCATAGTTTGAGAAGTTGGAATGTCAACAATCTGTGCACTAGATGATTCCATGACTACGGAGAGCCTGTTTCCTGGTTCATATCGATCATTCTCTTGCTGTGCTTTCACAGTATGGAAGGGAATGACATCTACTTGTAGTCTCTTTTATAAGAATACTAATATCATTCATGAGGTTAATATCGAATCATTTTTCAAAGGCTGCCCTATGTGCATATAAACACATTGTAACTTATCAATGAAATATTTAAGTAGTTACAATAGTTTACATATAAAGTTTGAATGTGAATCCTACCCACCTGCATCTCAGGACTTCATTTGTTGAAGGCTTAGCCTCCAGATAACATTGCTGTTTAGATGTTATTGGATCATGAAAGAACCTAGTTCATCAATCAATCAGTCCATTCATTGGTCAACTCAAGGCTAAATGAGCCATTAGGAAAGGCAGAGCAGAAAGACATAGACCATGAAGGAGAGAGGTAATATTGAAAGGTATAACTTATATGTAGATCTTCCAATTTTCTGCTTGTTGGATGACTAGAGGTGGGTAGCTTTCCCCACAATGGCTCCTGCCACTAAATGTTCTCTTATATCTCAAGCTTATATCCATTAATTGAGCCTAAAAATTAATTCAATTCTATGAAAGTTTGTGACAAAATAACTTTTATTCCTTTAATTTGATTTTGTTATGAAGTTGAAGAACTGACTAACATGACTGTCACAAGACTTTTGTTCAGTGGTAAGCAAGACTAGATTATATTACAGCATTTATACTTTTACATTTTATAGCTGCCTTTCCCTTCCTTTCTTCTTCAAGCTATAAGCTGTATTCATTTTTTTCTTTTCTCTGAATCAGCTGGTTTTTCTGCTCTGTGTCTTTTCTTTATGGAAACCCTATCTTGTTTTCATGTTTTGATGAAAAAGAAAATGTTTCCCTTCATAAGGTGGTGTTTGAATTCTTCAGAGTCACAAAGAAAGGAGAAAAATCTGAGTAAAACTATTGCCTTGTACCTATAAATTCTTTAACTTTATTTGCATTTTATGTTTTTGATCCAAATAACATCCTGGTCTTACAGAATTATTAATTTTATTACTTAACACATTAATTAATTTTATTAATTAATACATACTTTTGTTTATTAATTACAGAATTATTAAAAATTGTTTACATGGAGCAGCTAATGAAAATAAATTTCTCTGTAATTCTAAATAATTTTGTAATGATTAGTATTACTATAATGTTAAAAGACAAATTATAGTCTTATTGGAGGGGAAAGTTCAAGAATCCTGTTTTAAACCATAATGATTATAGTTAGTGACTTGATTTATTCATCAGAAAGATATAAAAGTAACTTCAAAATAGATTGTTTGAAGTTTTAAATATGTGTTTAAATACTTAAAACTAGGACTGTCTAATGTTAGGAACGAGGCTTCCTGAGCCTTCCTTCAGCAACTCAACACTAGCAGCTATATCATCACCAACCGCCCAATGAGAAATGCTTACCCTTTAAAAGGTCCCTGCAATCACAGACCACTCTCTTGTTCTCTTGATGTCTCTCTCTCTATCTCTCATCTCACTGTCTCTCTGTCTTTCTCTATAATCAACACTCTGAGACGGCCTTTCATGTACTCTCCCCCAACTCCCATTAAAACTCTTGTGTGAAATCTGTTGTGTGGGGTGATCTCTGCTGCGTTCCTTGGCTCTAATCTACCACAGTACTTCTTCCATTAAACCCTAACCTCTTAGCTGTTTTGACAGTTATTAAAAATGCCTTAAACTGAAAAATCTTTAAACAGAAGACATAGATTCAAAATTATCCAACGAATAAAAGCAAACCCAATCTAACAGCACACTGGAGATATTAATCACTATATCATCCTAGGAAGGCAAGGATGGTTCAGCATTTCCCAAGGTAAATCTGACACCTAATAATAACAGAAACAAGGACAAAAAATTTATACAATCATTTCAATGAATGCAGAAAAGGCATTTGACAAATTTCATGATGAAAATGTGGAACAAGTTTGGCTTACAAGGAACACACCATAATATAAAAAGTAATGTATAGTAAATTAATACCTAATATTATATTGAATAAAGATGTAATATAAACAGTTATAAGATTTGGAAAAAGAAAATCTGACAACTTTTCCCACTTTTATTCTGGCTACCACAAGTCACAGGCAGAACAACAACACAAGGGAAAAAATGAAATGATAAAAGAAAAGAAAAAAACAAATGAACAAAAAGAGAATTTAACTGGAAAGAGGAAATCAAATTGTGATGGCAGATGATATGATCTATCTTTAAAAAATATCAATTGACTACTAAAATCAATAAATGAATTTATCAGTTTCAAGATACAAAATCAATATTAAAAAATTAATAGCACTTAATTACTACAAATAAATAAATCAATAGCCATCAAGAATTAAGGAAAGAATACCATGTCATTACCAAGGGATAAATTTTGCCTAAATATTATAAGATTTTTACAATGAAAACTCAGAATACTGCTGATAACAATTGAAACACACACACACACATACAGAGAAAAGGAGGTAGAGTATTAAAATAATGATTGATAGAATTGATAGAAGGAATAATTCAGGATGATAGGATAGGCAAAGATATTTTCGATAAGACTCCTAAAGGACAAGAAACAATGGCAAGTATAGAGGGCATTCTGTAAAAGTGAAAAGTTTTTCGGAGAAGGGAATTATGAGAGTATAGAGACAGTGTAGAGAACTGGAAGAGACATTTTTGGATTATCCATTGGAGAAGGAACTTATCTAATTAAAAAATGGACCAAAATTATGCACAGTCACAGAGCACACAAACATATACACTCACCAATGCAAGTAGGTAAGGAATCATTCCACTGGGCCAAAGAATTGGGCACTGTGTCACACCTAATGGCTCTGGAGCCATGGAGAATGTATCCTGGGTTACATTCAAAGAGGACCAATGAACCAACGGCAAAGTCATTGCCCATCCTTCTTCCAAACCTTGGCTCAGGCACAGAACTGCACTGTGTAGAGCTTGTTCTAGGAACAGCTGCACAGAAAGAAGTTGGTTTAATTTCATGTGTATCAGACATATATTGCTTTCAAAATGTAACTACCTAAAGAGGCTCAAAAATCTCATTTTTTTTCATAATTAGAATGATTAATTTTAACACATATCTAAATGTTTCAAGTTCAATAAAAATAAAATACAATTTAAAAAGAATGTTGACCTTCAAGATATTTTCTTTAAAAATTTTAACTTTGATCCTTTAAATAACATCAACTATGCTACTTTCTTTCTTCTGTTTTAACCAAATTCTTATCAATACAACAAAGCAACTTTTTTTAGAAAATGCAATTTACAGGATCAAAAGTGGTTGTATAATTTTCTGTTTCGATTCCCAACTACAGATAATAATTTAGAATACATGAAATATTTTCCAGTTGTTTCATGTACTGGATCTTATTAATATTAACTAGATATTGCAAACATGTTCACAAACTTAATTTTCAATGTATGTTTGTTACCAATGAAGACAGTAATTTCAGTCAGATTAAGCAGAATATAAGTCAGACAGATTAACAACAATATTTATTTTTAATTCATCAATAATACATAATAAAATTTGAGATGGTGTTTATAATTTGTATGCCCATCAATTGTGCCTTTTTTGATTTAATAAAGTAGAATGATAACAGGATGTTTTTTCTTTTTAAAACACATACAAATGTGATTAAAGAGATTGACAATAGTCCAAAAGAATGGCATGAATTCCAATAGACTAAGCCCTCTAGCATGACTTGAGGAAATGCAACTAAATTTTCTCAGTGCCTTTGAAGATTCACAGTACCACAATTGTGTACAGGGGAAAATATTATGATAAAAGAGTGTATGTTACAGCCAACTGAAAAAAAAAAGTGAGATGAGGGAGTTTAATAAGAATACAAAATCACAAATATTCATACATTTCTTAGTAGGAAGGTACAAAGTCATTTTGAGAAGAACTATTACATGATCATATACAATTGATTCATATATTTCAAATGATTCTTGATTTAGTTCAATGATACTATAAAAAGTTGTCCATAAAAGACAAGAAAAAAGCATGGAAATTAACATTTAATGTGCAAAATTCTTAGTAACTGCAGAAAGTTCGATTTTACTGAGAGGATAAGAAAGTATATTTTTCACGTGGAGCAACATTTACCTTAACTAAATAAATTACAACAAAAGTCCATGTGTTTAATTTAGAGTGGAAGACCATGAGAAAAAAAATGAGAAGAGTCAAGAATAGTAAGGATAACACAGGTGTTTTGAAAACAAAATGTTGGGAAGGAAGGAAGGAAAATTCAGGCATTTCAAATGGGGAAAGTGATGGAACAATGCATTCTTTTTAAACTGGGTGAAGCAACAATGTTCCAGGAAAGGATTCATGAGGTAGGTGTCAGTGTACAACTTCTTAATGCCAATTTCCTCTGTCCTCTACGGTTATGAGGAGAGCATTGGACAACAACTGGACACAGCATGGAAATTGATATCATTCCTTAGTGTGTTTCTAGACTACAGTGTCACTTACCTTGATAAACAAAGTGAAATCCCTTAGCTGTTATGGGTCCAACTGAAGTGAATCGAATTGTGATCTGATTACCTGAACTCAGTGGAAGTGACTCTCCTACTCAACAAAACAAATACTCAGATATCATAAATAATCTCCAGTCAGTAAACCTAATAAACTACAGCATTTTACACTGTCATTTGAAAATGTCAAACTAGGTTCCATCAAATTACTTTAAAATAGCCTACTGCTAGCAATATAATTTCTTTGGGTTCAGCTTCAATTGCAATTTTTTTTATCAGAAAGCTTTAATTACATTTTAATACATATGGCTCATTCTTAAATATTTTATAGCACATGAAACACCACAGATTGTGATTAAGTATTGTATTTATTTTATTACAGTCCTAGAAAATAATTAAATTTGTCTCAAGCTTATGAATTACTATTAAATTGTGGTTTTATTCTTAATAACAAAATCTTCAGTTTACAGTATTGCTAACATGGATGACATAGATCTCAACTCTCTCTACAATACTAATCAAAGTCAGTCTTTAACCAATAGCTGAGGAATGGCAGTTCTAGTAAAGGATACCTGAATGGGATCCCGAGAGGGAAGATAACAGAGGAGACTGCTGAGTTGGCCCATCAAACACCTCAACAACATCGTGGAGGGATGTCTGGAAAAATACAAACTGGCCAAACACCACTGATCAACAGGAACCAGGAGAAGCAAACCAATCACCAACCATCCAAAAACAAAAACGAAAAACAAACAAACAAAAGAAAATAGAAAGAGGAGGAGACAGAGAACAAAGGATTACAATATAATAGTAATCTGCAGGTTTTGTGTTTTTTTTTGTTTTGTTTTTTTTGTTTGTTGTTGTTGTTTTTGTATTTTCTACCTTTAAATGAGGACGGGTGCCAATTGGTTCCTGACATTTGTATTTCAGGCCACCAAGATAATGAGCATGATTTAAGGCAGTAAAGTTTTCAGAAGACTATCTTAAAAAAATAATAAATGGATATCACATTTAATTTAATTGGAAATTGTAGAGTCATTACAATTTAGTATTTATCATAACTACTTTCAGAATTTTTTTCAGCTTTTTTTGTGGTTTTATTGAGACAGGGTTGCTCTGTGTAGCTTTGGAGCCTATCCTGGAACTCGCTCTGTAGACAAGGCTGGCCTTGAACTCACAGAGATCCACCTGCCTCTGCCTCCAGAGTGCTGGGATTAAAGGTGTGCGCCACCACCACTCAGCTGTTTTTCTCATAGTTTTATTTCACTCTGTGACTCTCTTTTTCTAACTTCTTTCTCCTCCTTTAGGTGAGATAGCTAAGATTTTAATACAGGGGATTTAAAAAAGGTTGTTCTCAAAATGTCATTCCATTATAAAAAATAGGTTTGCTAGAAAAATATCAGTGAGATATTTTACAGATCTTGTGTTTAATTTATATTCTGTATAAAAATGACTCCTGAGCATTTATTATGAATCTTCCAATGAAATGAACATAACTTAAGATTCCTAAGCAAGTAAAATATTACAAATCTTCACAAAAAATTACTTTTTCATGGGGAAATAAGTTCTGAAGTATTTCACACAAAAAAACTTTATGAGGTTTATTATTTTCACTTATTATTTTACTTATCTGTATTCATCTTATAAATTTATATCCAGGATATACTTCAACTACATTCACAAACTAAGAGTTCTACAACAGATGTTAATTCATTTTTCATGTTACAAAAACAAAATATAAGAAAGAAGTGAGTAATGATAATAATTCTTAGAACTTTGCATTGAGTGAAAACATTGTGGACTTAAAAGATTATGCGTTAATTCTAGTGATAATAAACACCATAATTTTGTGTATTCAGAATCATATGACTTTTACTCAATCATCAATGAATGAGTATAAATATAAGTACATTTAATGTTTCAAGTTCATATTTTACAACTCAAATCACAGTTCTGGCCATCCTTTGAGGATTACTTTGTAAATAGCTCATATATCTGCAGCATTGCTGAGCTTGGCCCGTGAACACAGGTGTGTACAGAGTACTGTGAACTTAGCTACATTCATTTATTGGCATGGAAGAAATAAGTTGGTGATCCCAGTCCAGTTCTTTGTAAATGAAGAAGATGATGAAGAAGAGGAGGAAGAGGAGGAGAAGCAGCCGGAGGAGGGCGAGGGGGAGAGGAAGGAGGAAGAGGATATTTACCACATTGGCAGATATACTGTCACTACTTTGAAAAATGTCTGACTATTGAAGTACTTAATTTTATGAATATTCTTCCTGAAAATATTTGCTGGAAAAAAGGAAGAAATATATGTTTCTATTACATCAGATACATACAGTATACTGTTGAAGTGGCTTACAAGTTATGTAACATTTTTGGAGTTCAGACTTCTTTAAAAGATGCTGAATTTGGTCTACCATATCCCAGGCTATTTCAAAAATATCGAGAAAAAAAGAAATGATGGCTGTTTTTACAGTTTATGCATTAATCATGGGTTTTGTATGATTGTTTTAAAGTATGGCTTTATCTTGTTCTGATATAACATGGCTATTCCCCACTGCCTGAAAAAATGGCCGAAAAGGACAAAAACAAACAAACAAAAAACCGAAATTTTGATCACAAGAACATTCCTATATCAAGTACATTGTACAGCAATACTCCTTACAGGTAATGTATTTTTCTATGGTAAATTTTGAAGTCAGTTAGAAAGTTTGAAGTTCAACACCCTTCAACTGTTTCTCCCATAATATGTCAGCTATTCCAATACTAACCACTCTCAATTTCTAAGACAACCACTGTATCCAATGCAAAAAAAAAAATATAGCTATGTGAGTGTATATTATTAGGAAAATAAATCTGCCTTTTTCTCTTATAAGTAGGGCCCTTCTTAACTTCTTTCTCAGTAGATCAGTTTTGTATAAATATCTCCTATAAATTAAGGACTCTTAGAGAATATGTGTTAATGGTATGGTCACTAGCATTTTAATTTTCCTCTACCTAGGTAAGAATAGATACTGAGAATACTCTTCCACAGACTAATGTTAGTATGCACTTATAATTTTCTATAATTCTGAGGGAAAACCAGATAGTTGAGAGAAAAGTAATTGGGATGCATTATGGGGGCAACAAGCAAGCTACTTCTTAACAAAACTCTAATTCTGCATTAATGTAGACAGTTGTAAATTTAAATTTAAATTGTGTATAAAGTTATCTGAAGAAGATACTGAATCATTATTTCAGAGATGGCATGATAAAAGATGTGCTTAATGTAGCATTTGTAGTCCCAAGAATCATTGACACTTGCCCAAACCTGATTTCACAGATACTGTTAGAATACTTATGTAGTAAACTAATACCACAGCTTGGAACCAGATCCCTCATCCTCAGCCAGATGTTTTTATTACATTTATTCTTTGACAATATCATACACATATATGGTTCATTCTGGTTAGTCCTAACTCTGTGAACACCATTCTTTTCCCTGTTGGTCCCTTTTCCTCTGTTCATGACTTTTTCTGTTGTGTGAACTGTTGAATTTAACCAAGGACATCCATGAGGATAATCCACTAAAACATGGTGGAGTCACAAGTGGCTACATAATTGATGAGAAGCATCCCCCAGCATCAATCAATAGCCAGCGGTTACCTAGAGAAGAGGACCCAAAGAGTTCCTCAGACCAACTCTTGTGTAATGCCACTGCAGGGATCATGAGATGCTGTCAGCTTATGATTCTAATGAGTGCACCATATGCCCACAAGATACCATTTTGAGAATTAAATGGCTATCCTAAGGTTTGCGACCTCATTTCATGCATAAATATCTCGATTCATTTAGCATTCACACATGTAGACAACAAACTGTTGGCCTTTGCTTCTAAAACCTTTGGAATAGACAAAGGCAGGCCTTGATTGATCGAAACTAATTTTGAGAAAACCCAGTTGATATATGAACACGGAACACTACATTTCCTGGATATCGTTTTGGGTGAGCAAGCTGTCTTGTACACCTGAGTCACCAGTGCTTAGCTAAGGTATAATGAGACCATCATTGTCCTCTAAATAGACATGATTTGCTTCTCTGCTTAAGTTCATTTTATCTATCCATGTATCTATCTCCCTATATTTAAATTAACTTATCAATCATCTGTATTTCCATTATATTAATTCTACTTTGAACCACCATTAACTTTTTACTGTATTCTTCATTATTTGAGATTTAAATGAAAATTTTAATATTTAATATTTTATATTTCTGAGAAATACAGAAACTCTCTATATTTAAAAATATATCTTTAACAGCTGATCTGTGTACTGATGGCCCAGCCTATTGCCTGGACCATATTTTTTCTCTCTAGAAATCCAATTTTTCTCTAAACTCTGGGCTAATTAATAAACGCTATGTTATCTCTTACAAGCAGAAATAAAATAGCTAGAACTCAGCAGCCAACTTGTTTTTCACCCTCTAGAGACAGGAAGATCTTTACCTCACAGTGCAAAAGCAGGCTACCAACATCAAGCAACTTCTTAAAACAAACAGGATTTTATGGAATTTTCTTCCAATTAAAAAAATAACAGATGTTAATGGTAACACTGTAACTTCTTCATTAGAAATGTATTTTTACTAATGTCATAAGTACTTCAACAAACCAGGAAAGGGGAAGAAGACAGAAATCCTAGTAAGATAAGGATTAAATACATAAAATGTGCCCACAGAGAACATCTTTTGAAAACTGTTTTTGAAGCTCTTATTTTCCACACATTTTATTACAGAATAAACATGAGTATAATCAGACTTAGTTAATTTCATTCTATAATATATAGGAAGGGAGTTAAATGCGAGAGTTGAAAGGGTCACCAAAACAGACAAGATCTCTGCCCTTGGGCCCCATTAACTATATTTGTTTGTTGAAATTGCAGCAGGCCTTTGTTCTGCTTATGAAATGGTAATAGATTCACTGATCAAATTAATTACAAAGCAAGCAACACCAGCAGACGTAGGCCACATCTTCCCCTGCAGACTGATGCTTAGTCCTTTAAACCCAATCTTCAAAGTGAGTCCCCCCAAAAACCTCTCATAGGGAATATAGGAGGGGTGGAGTGACTTCCAGGGGGCTTTTAAACATAACTATTATGTAGATTTTTTTTAAGTTCCTTTAAATAGTGGTTAAAGCACTTAGACTCAATGCAAGGCTGGGGACCAGATGCTCTTGGCAGAATGCTCACCACAACTTGAATATGCTCTAGTTCACAGGCTCATCCATGAGCAGCAAATGTAGACTGTGTGGAAACATCCTATATATCTGACATCCCAACTTCTTCATTACTAAAGCAACATTTAATCTGTCATGAAAATCATCCAAGATGAGGAATAGTTGTTTTCTCGGCAACCCCAAACTGGTCAAATGCATTTTTCTTAGCCAGATTCATTGAACTTCAGAGACTTAGCCCATTCTGTTTAATTAAAGCATTTTAAATGCAAATTGATAGATGCTGTCATAGTGCTTGGATTGACAGAAAGAAATTAGCATAGCTGAATGCAGAATTTCAGGACAGAGCAATCATCACCCTGCAAACATTACTGAGCTACCTGCAGTAGCTCAGCACTATACACTGAAGTGCTATACATATGCAACACACTGAAATGGGTTTCTATCCACGGGAGCATGCATTGGCTTAGAACAAAAAAAAAAAAAAGGGAAAAAAATGAAAAAGAAAAATTTAAACCTTGTCTGTCCATTCAGTTCTGTTTTGCAATATTACTAAGATGTTCCATTATTGCTGGCAAACAACATATTCATTGGCAAACTTTAATCAAGCTCCATTGAATCCTCTACTGAGAGGTTGATCTTACTTCTGTGTCTGTCCTTGCATTGTCCAATCAACACAAATCTATCAAGTTGGTTTAGCCTGTCCTGCCCTCAATCTGATCATCATCTCCATTCTCCTGTCTCTTCAGTAATATTCATTGATCTTAGTTTCCTCAGTAACAATTTTAAATTGGTTTAGTCAGGCCATTTAATAACTTCCTATGTTTTTCATTTAAGTATTTTTCTTTCAATTCTTATTAAATTACTTGGATGTTGGATCCCATACTGATGGGAGCCATAAGCCTAAGCGACCCTTGACACACATGCTGCCATATTTAAGTTTCTCGCCTCTTTTCTTAGATCTAGGCCTTGCTTAAGTCTCCATAGCACCAGAACCTCTTCTCAGATATCAGGTGAATGAGCTGCAGGTAAGCAATTAGGCAGTTAGACAAGATAGATAGATAACCCCGAGAGCAACATTACCTGCTGGCCAAACAGCCCATAATTAAGTCCCTTCCTGCTTACAACCCCCCTTTGCCTACCTATATAAGCCTTGAAAGAAAAATAAAATTTTGGAGCTTGATCAGACATCTTGTCTTGCTCTCATTCTTTGTGTCTCTTGTCCCTCTCATTCGCCGGTCCTCCCTTTAGTTTCCCAATGAAGACCCTGCCGGCCAGGGCACCATACTTCCTTGTATTTGAAGTTAAGCTTAATTTCTCAGCCCAATTGCAAAATTCCATTGTCATGATTTTTACAGATACATTGATAATCTTGTATAATTTGCACTTCTCTTTTTATGTATTTGGGGTGTGTGTGTGTGTGTGTGTGTGTGTGTGTGTGTGTGTGTGTGTTGGCACATTGATGGAAGTCATAAGTCAACTTGCAGGAGTTGGTATTCTCATCCTCCATGTAGGTCACAGGGATAGGGATGGCATTGAGTTCATCAGGCTTGGCAGCAGTTGGCCTCACTTACCATGCCATCTAAACAGACCCTGTTCTTTAAGGGAATAAATAATTTTTCCCAACACTGTCTAAGCAGAAAATTTCCAAATTCAGATCCTGTTTTGTTTTTTTTTTCCATCAAAATAACCAGCAACATGTAGAGAGACTCACTGATTTAGAAATTAATTAGCCTTAAATGAGGTTAATGAAATAAATATGGACATGATTACTATTATTCAGTGATCAGAAGCTTAGTTACTGAGTTAAACATGAAAATTGAATTTATGCAAATGGAGAAGGGTTTCACCACTACTTACTGTCTTTTTCTTTTCAGAAGGAAGTGCTTCTGAGCAGCATAGTAGTACAGTAGTATGAAAGCAGGGTAGAATAAAAAAGGAAAGAAAACACATGGTCTGGCTGAGGCATCATTAAGGGAAGCAACCCAGCCACTTCCGTAGAAAATGGGGAGTGATTAAAATGTCTGAGACACTGGAAATCTAGGTTTATAAACTATTTTTTGATAATTTGCTGGGCAGGAGCAGAATAGTAGCCTCTCTGGGAACCAACGGGTCTAGGAGGCAGTTGAATAACAATATATTATCTATAGGGCAAAGACATTAAAGTGGCAAAATTTTGCTCTGTGGAAAAAAAAAAATCTGCGCAATTGGGCTTATAGTGTAACTGAATGGTAGAACTCTTGATTAGCAAGTCTAAGGTGATAGGTTCAATTCCCCATGATAAGGGAAAAAAGTTGAAGAAATCAGAAGACATCAGTACTTGTAGAGGAGCACATGTAAGAATAATATGTTCAAAGGTCAGAAATAACCAAGCGGTGGTGGTGCAGGCCTTTAATCCCAGCACTCAAGAGGCAAAGCCAGGTGAATCTCTGTGAGTTCAAGGCCAGCCTGGGCTACAGAGCGAGATCCAGGACAGGAACCAAAGCTACAAAGAGAAACCATGTCTCGAAAAACAAAAAAACAACAACACAAAAAACAAACAAACAAACAAAAATACCAAAAAAAAAAGACAAAGGTCAGAAACATCTTGGGCATTCCATGAAAATTGCTTAGGGAATATTCCGGAATCAACCTCTAGTTGAATCCACATGGACGACTCAAATGTGAGAAAGGAAGTTCATCCCCTTTTTGTGTTCTATTTTCCTCATCTGCAAAACAGTGTTAATAAAATGGTCTGCACCCCACAGAGCTAACGGGTGCATCGCAGAAACCGATACACACAGAACACTGTACAGTGTCTGGAAAATGTTAACACGTATTGCCTGTCGTTACTAATAACTCATCCTTGCCAATGGACTTGCTACTAATTCAATCTGAAATTTCTGATCAATATACCCTTGATGTTTGATGTCCCTGGCTCACGCTTGGTTTTCTAAACAAGCAAATTTAGAACAAATGACAAGAATGACAGGATTAGATAAATTTTCCAGCAATTTCAACCAACATTAATTTGTATTCTAACTTCAAAATATCAATGTGCTTCTCTATCTATTTGATTTTTTTTATTTTATCTTCTCGAGTGGAAGAGGGAAATGGTGATTTTTCAGGTTCCTATTTTAGTTTAAAAAAAAAAAACATGATGAGAGGGTATTCTATTTTTTTCTTTGCTTTCCTGTAAACACATCGAAATTCTAATAATACATTCATATGAAAAGGGGTCCAGGTAGATATGTCTTCACTTAATTTTCAACACACCTGTTACTTTGTTTACAAAATCTACGTGGCCATTAAATCTGGGGTTTCTACTGATGCCTTTATACCTCCCTCAGCTGGTTTGTCATTCTGTTTAAACACTTCCAAGCCAACTTTGTTTGCTCAGCATGAACTTTACTTACTGACACATAAATGATGCTGACACATGCATGCGCCCACACTTCCAGGATTGAAATTTAGAGGCAAATCAAAGATACAGTTAGAAACTCGCTTGATTTGGTGTGGGATTTACTGTTTTGGATGGCATAAATTATTAAAAATTTGCTTAAATTTAAATGAAATTTGCCTCATATGCTTATCTGATGATTACTTCAGACTATTATGCTACACAGATCTTGTCAGTCTAGTTTGGTTGGCCCCATGCATCCAAAATGACTTCTTTTACACACATGGAAGTCCCTGCTTTCTGAACTTCCAAATTACTTACCTTGAAAATAGCTCAGTTGCATTTTGAGATCCTCTGGATAGCTCTAGATTTTACATTTTTTCTCATTTAAAAACCATTACAATGCATTTGAGTAAAACTTCAACTTGAAAAACAATTAATAGACGTTTATTACTTCAAGTTCTCTTTCTCAAAAGCATAGAAAAGGAAGAACTTTGAAAATCAGGCACACATGAAGTCAATCTGCACTTTATATTTAAAATGAGATCAGAGAGTGGTAAAGCTTGAATTGAAGTTATATTCTTATAGTCCAGATTCCAGAAACACATTGCTCGTATTATACTAGAATAGATGTGAACTATTAATTCATGATGAGACGCTTGTAACCATTCATCATTGTCATGAAGGTTAGTCATATATATCAGATGTTAATTATCTGGAGTCTATTAAAATATCCTGCCGAAGCTTGGCATCACTCTAGATATTTGGGCCAATATTGCATATAGCAAAATTCTAAAAGTGCCAGGTCTGCAGCTCAAATGCATAACGAACTCATGCTTATTAGCAAACAAAAGAAGAATATCTTAATATGATTTCTATTTGCAATAATAAGGAAATGAAAGGTTCTATTTAAAATTTAAATTTAGATAGTAATACCTAACTATCTTATAACTGATCCCCTTGTAAGAATTTGGGTCTGCTCTGAACTCATCACAATAATTGGGGTACTATGATCCTCCTATAAGCAATTTCTTCTGTAACATATTAATGAATCTACAAAGTAGGCATAATGTCTAAATTCATTGTCAACTTTTAGGTTTCTCTGGAGCAGGCTTTCATTTTGTACCATAACCATTTGATATCTCACAAAAATCGAGAACTTTCTACTTGACATATTATAAACATATAATCATTGCCACTAAAATCTCCATCTAATGTACTTCAATTTCCTTTAATTCTTCTAAGACTGCATGTCAGTTGAACTGCAAACAAATACTTTATCTTCGATTTGTAGTTGTAACATTTCCCCCAACAGTAGAGAATAAATTTGGCCTTTAAAAGCATAAGATAATAAAAAATATTCAATAATGTGCAATTTTATTATATACTTTAAAATTAAAACAAGGAAGATAAAAAGTTTGAAAAATTCCAGTTTGAATCAACATTTTTACTTTTAACTCCTTTATAGTTCAGGTAAGGTTTTTTTTTTCTGCAATCATTTTTTATTTTTTCCCTACATTTTGCCAAAATATGCCTTTCAAATTCCAGGTTGGTATATAGATACAGGTCAGAAAAATAATCTCATGATGATAACTTAAATTGCTAGGGTATTTTATTATTACCATTTTCAACTATAAGTCAACCAAAAAAAATTCTGAATTAAACACCCATGAATTCCTCACTCTCCAGTAACATTAGATCTTTACATCTTGTTTTATTTGTTTCTCCTTATCCCTTTTGTACTAAAAATGTGTGTAACTTAAAGCAGCTAAACATCATATCTTTCTCCATAAATTAGTTCTTCAGTATTTATTGCTAACCAGCAGGTTAAGCAGCCAACCATGCTGCATTGACCACATTTGATAAAATGTACAATTAACTTATTTATCTAATAGTCATTTTTTATTCCCACTTTCCCCACTTTATTTGAAAATAAATTCATTTGTCCAGATAATTTGATCTAATCTGGAGCCAAACTGCATACATGTCAGCTGACTAATGACAGTAAATTTACTTGTATTGTAAAATACCTGAACCACCTGTTTATAATTGTTTAAGATTATGTTTACTTATTTAGTACTGTGGGATAAAGCTTTTGTATACTGGTTTAATAAAATGCTAATTGGTCAGTAGCCAGGTAGGAAGTATAGGTGGGATAAGCAGACAAGGATAATTCTGGGAGGAGGAAGGCTTAGTCAGGAGACGCCAGCCCGCCCTCCAGGGAGCAGCATGTAATAGCACACAGGTAAAGCCAAGGACCACCTAGCAACATACAGATTAACAGAAATGGGCTGAGTTTAAGTGTAAGAGCTAGTCAGTAGTAAGCCTGAGCTAATGGCTGAGCAGTTTTAATTAATATAAGCCTCTGTATGTTTACTTGTCTGAGCAGCTGCAGGACCTGGCTGGACACAGAAAAACTTCCACCTACAATTTAGTGTGTATGTATGGTGTTTGTGTGTGTGTGTGTGTGCGCGTGCGCATGTGTATGTGTGTCTGAGGACAGCCTGTTGTAGCATGAATCTTAAAGAGTCTCATTAATAAAAAAACTCGGGGCCAGGTATTGGGGTGAATGCTGAAAGATCAGAGAAACAGAACGAGCAACCTCACCTTGCTGATTCCTCAGCTGGTCTTGTTTCCTCAAACTGGAAGCCTCTGAATGGATCTCAGCCGAACTGCTGCTAAAAGCCTAAAAGCTTAACCAGCTCTAGTTCCTGGTCCTCATGCCTTATATACCTTTCTGCTTCCTGTCATCACTTCCTGGGATTAAAGACGTGTGTGACCATGCCTGGCTATTTCCAGTGTAGCTTTGAACTCACAGAGATCCAGATGGATCTCTGCCTCCAGAATGCTAGGATTAAAGGTGTGTGTGCCACCATTTTTTGGCCTCTATGTCTATCTAGTGGCTGTTCTGTCCTCTGACCCCAGATAAGTTTATTAGGATGCACAATATATTGGGGGATACAATATATCACCACAGCCTATAGGGTTGGTTCTCTCCTTCTACCATATAGATAATAGGGTTCAAATTCAGGTCATCAGGCTTTATGACAATTTCCTTTAGCTGCTAAACCATGTTGCAAGCCCCCACCCCTTTAAGTTTTAGGGCCATATATTTATAGGATCTTCGGTAGGTAAATTACTAAAATAGGATAATGTCAACTGGACAAATGTACCACTACCACACCTTTGCTAAGAATTAATTTAGAAATTTTCTACCCCTCTATTCCTCTATTTCTTCCAATAGCGTAGTGGAGATAATGCAATACATATATGCAACATATATATATGCATGTATGGCTTCTGTGGTTGTTTTTATATGTGAAAAAGTAAGACATCAATTGTTCAAAACCATTTTGAAGTTACTAAGTACACTTGAAATTTAAATAGCATCATTTTGTGGTGTTGATGTAATCCTTCATATAAATAATGTTTATTGGACTTCTAAGAAATTAGTAATAAATGGATAATGTTATCTATTCAGTTTGCAACTATGTTCATTATAGCTACAGATGAGTTGAATCTATGATGATTTGAACTAGCAATTTATATCTGCTCTCTGAGTATACAACAGAGAATTACTAATTATTGAAATGGTTCTTCCTGGTGATAATTCCTCACAATCTCAAATAAATTATCATTGCAAAGATGAAAACAAAACCAAATTAATAAGTCAGCTATGAGTGATGGATTTTGTCTCGAGGATACTTCTGTAGGCAAGAGGGGTAGAGTATAAATATAGTTCCTGGGCCCAGTAAGTCCATCTCAATAACAGAAGCTCTGTGTTTTTTTGTTGTGTACAAGGGCTGTAACAGAGTTCATTATTAAAGCTAGATTCAAACACTTGCATTGGCTGAATCTTTTCACTTGGCTCTGCTGGATGTTTTCTACACATTCCACAACTTCATCACAGGCCAAGGGTGCTAAACCACTCAATTCTCAGTTTCAGTACCAGAAGACTCTTTTATTTGGCAGAATTCAGAACTATTTAGGAAAATAGATGGGGGAGGCATCAGAGGACAGTATTTTAAAAAGTTTTCTCTGCTTAACAATAAAAACCACCATTAGGAACTGTTAAACTTGGGCTTATAAATGTTAAGAAACAAAATAATTTGAATCAACTTTATTCTTATTACAGATATAATTCTACCATATTTTGACATTTACATTCTGAAACCAGAGTTCATGTGAAATGCACAGTTAAGGTGAGAATTTACTACTGAAAAAAAGTGAAAATTCTACATCCCTGTGGACTTCTATACAGATAAAATGGTCATTATGAAGTTGTGGAGCTTAAGTGAGGGTTTTACATATCCACTATCAACTACATGTTTATGAACTGATCCATAAATAAATAAATAAATAAATAAATAAATAAATAAATAAGAAAAGACAGAGTAGAGGAAGAAAATCATTTAGTTCTATATACTCTTTCACAGCTCATGTGTCATTTGTCTGCCTTTTGACTTTCCAAATCATGTAATATTATCACTTCTTGGTCTCATTTCAGAAAAAAAATATACTTGTGTGGATGTGAAAGTGGAGTTCTGTAGAGATAGATCTACAGAATATGCAATGCTGAAGGAACACATTAATTTGTACTACTGGGAAAAATTGTCTTATTCATTGCTTTATTTTCCTCAAAAACTTCTCTTTGATTATCATTTGTGTTTGCATAGCAAAATCAACTCATTGTAAAATGTGTGTGTGTGTGTGTGTGTGTGTGTGTGTGTGTGTGTGTGTGTGTGTGTGTGTATGTGTGTAGGCCATAAGATTCCCTGAGGCCATAGTTGCTGAGAGCTGTAGGCTGCCTAATATGGGTGCTGGGAACTGAATTTGGATCCTCTACAAGAGCGTCAAGTATTCTTAACTGCTGAGCCACTGTTATAGCTCAGGCAAAATCAATTTTAAACTGTTATGTATAAAGGACTATATATGTAATTTTAGTCTGGGAAGTGTTATTCTGAAATAAATAAAGTTAGATAGATAGATGGATGGATGGATAGATAGATAGATAGATGGATAGATAGATGATGGATGGATAGATAGATAGATGGATGGATCGATCTGCTGTTTTAGTAGCTATGTCATCACTATTGTTATTGCCATGACTGACTCTTGCATCACCGTTAAACATCATGATTGCTGTCAAAAACAACTAATTATAATCATACAGATATTCATTCACATGTCCACTCCTATAGTTATAGTTACTTATTATTTCCTATGGCAGAATTCTATACTAACTGCTTAAAAGTCTACATACAGTAAACTTCATTCACAATGGCCATACTTCAGTTTTTCATATAGAGACAAGTTTGAAAAGAAAAACATTTAAGTTATATGGATAGAAAAACTTTGAGATTTTTTTTCTTTAATTTGATGCACATGTATTATTGACTTGGTTTCCCATTACTTGATAAGTGATAAGCCTTTGAATTCTGACTCTGCCTCATATCCAAGAATCTCAGAATGTAAAATTTGAAATTGTAAGTCTTTTAAAATAAATTAATAGGCCGGGTGGTGGTGGCATACACCTTTAATCCCAGCACTCTGGAGGCAGAGGCAGGTGGATCTCTGTGAGTTTGAGGCCAGCCTGGTCTACAGAGTGAGATCCAGGACAGGCACCAAAATTACACAGAGAAACTCTGTCTCAAAAAAAAAATGTTAATAGATACTCTATACTAAAATATGTCAAGCTTTCAATGAAGTAAAATAATTTAAACTTCAAACTTTGGTTTTACACTAACAATGGACTAGGTTTTACAAATTTGTCATCATATTAGTTAGCAATATGAGGATCCTTGATTCAGATATCTCCAGTATCATAACAACTCATGCAAACCTAATGAGTGGATGAGTGGTGTTAAAAAAAATACTTAACTCTATGCTGCTTTTTATTTTGTTTTGTTTTGTTTTGTTTAGTTTTTGTCTTCTTTATACAAGCATGGGTCATCAGAGAAAAGAAAACTTCAGTTAAGAAAATGCCATTGATTGGGAAGAGCCGAGCCCATTATGGGTGGTATCACACTAGGCTGGTAGTCCTGGGTTCTACAGGAAAGCAGACTGAGAGGAGGAAGGTGGTAAGCAGCACCCCCACGTGGCCTCTGCATCAGCTCCTGCCTCCATGTTCCTGCCCTGTTTGAGTTCCTACCCTGACATCTTCAAGAATGGACTATTATGTATGCCAAATAAATCCTTTCTTCCCCAAGTTGCTTCTGGTCAAGGTGTTTCATGACAGTAACGGTAACCTATTGGTGAAATTATTAAGGCAACTCCACGTAGTTAAAAGGGAGGTTTATTTTGTGGGGTAACTTACAAGTGAAAAGATAGGTAACAGGGTCTGGGAAAGGTGTAGCACAGTCCAGCAGTGTTCTCTGGAGAACTCTGCAGCATCCAGGGTCCAGGAACCAAGAGAGCCAGCACATCCAGATCTCAAGTCTTCAGGGTCCTCTCTCAGCCCCACCTTGTAGGCGTGACAGCGTGACAGTTACTGAAGCCTCAATGGGGGTTGGAACTTCCAGATTAAAGTGGGAATGACTACCCACTACAGTAACCCTAACTAAGACATTCATATTTCAATTTTCTTTGAAATCATTGCAGTTTATGAAACTAGCCAGACATGTTAACTGTATGGAATACTTCCCAACCATCTCATTAACTTCCTTGTTTTCAAGTCAGGTAATGCAAAGCACAGAACAGCCGAGTGATTTGCAACAGTGAATCTGTAGGAAGAGGTATTTTGAAGCTCCAATTAGAGTAGTAAGGAATCCAAATCCCTCTAGGATTTGGAACTTCACTACGAGAAAGCAGGTTAAAATCCCTAGACATGAATAATTTAATTATGGCACCTGCATAGAAAATACAGTTTAATCTTATTATCTCAGCATCCTTCTACTCACAGGCATGTCGAAATCAACCACTGAAGTGGAGAAGAGGGTGAAAGTGAAGCGTTTATCCTGAAGTGTTGTATTTGCAAATTGGAGTATGCGCGTGCACAGTCTGAGAATGAAAGCTCTTTCTTAATTTAAATTAATTCATTTCTATGACGCCACTAATATATAATTCTGCCATATTTCCATCAGGTTTGTGTCGTTTATTCTACTACCAAATTGAAGGTCCTTGTATTACATTTCAAGTACTTTGTGTTGTCTAGACATGCCCAAAGTTGTGAAGTGTAGATCATTCTAAACACTCCAAATAAGCTAACAAACTATACTTCCAAAGAAAATATCTCATATTCCATTAAAAAGCTTTTGACTTGTGTGAGAAAATTTTATTCATAGACTATGTAATGTACTTTGCTTTAAAAAGATTCTGTGTGAAAAATGTGTTTTGGATTGTCTTCAGGGGGAAAAGGGCAGAAAATTAATCTTTTTTATTTATCAAAATGCACAAGGAACTAAAAAGAGCATCACTTATATTCCTAACAGCTTATATAGAAGAATAGTTAACAATTCAAAGCCAGTCAACAGCACATGTTGAGAAAGAAAAATTTAAAATGTGATCATAATAGTTGCCAAAGCAACTTTGTGAATTCATTTCTGCTTACAATAGATTTGAAAAGTGATTGAAGTAAGTCTTTTTATATTTATTTTATTTTTATATGTTATGAATGTTTTGCCTGTGTTTATATACAGTATAAGTGTGCCTTGTCAGAAAAGGATCCCCTGCAACTGGAAGTTAAGGATGATTGTCATCCACTATGTGGGTTGTGGCGATCAAAATCGGGTCACCAGTAAGGTGCAGATCCGTGTCTCCACCCCCAAAACTAAGGCTTAAATAAATGTTTAAAAGTAGTTTACAGCCTCACATGATCATAAGCATTTAAAGACTTTGCTAGGAGCATATAGTTGTTGTACTGTACTTGCTATTGTATGGATCAAATGGGAAACAAACCCATATGCTTCAGTTAAAATAACAAATACAATGGAATTAAATTTTTGTTGTCTCTGTTAGATTTGGCTTTGAGATAAACCCCATGTCCTAGCTATTGTTTAACTGTCAACAAGGTAGAGCCTACTGCCATCTGGAGACAGGCATCCTTGGCAAGTCTGTGGGAGATTATTTTAGGTTAACTACATATCGTTGGCGGCACTATAGACAGTTGAGTACAGGGTGTGCTTCCTGATACTGGATGCAGGGTAACCAATCACATTAAAATCTTGCTCCTGTGACATCCCTAAATCATGGTCTAGCTCCTCAAGCAATGAACCATTCTTCCCCTAAGTTGTTTTAGTCATGGCATTTTATCACAGCAACAGAATAATCCCACTCCCTCAGGCCTAAACCATGAGATTGCAGGTGTGTAAATACATTCCACCCTGATAGACGAAAACACTGGGGTTACAGGTATATGGACATGCTCCACAAGGATACATGAAAAATTCTCCTTCCTGCAGTGCTGGTTAGGACTCCCAGTAGAGAACAAGATGAACGAAAAATGTTCTACTGCTATATCCAATCTTGGTTCAAATTATCATTAAGGTATTTTTCATTGTTTTTGAATTCTGTATTTTCAATTAATTTTATTGGTTATTTAATAAGAAATTTTGTTCTTTAGATGATTTTTCAATAATAATTATTCAGAACTAATAAGTTATTTTAATTTCTAAGCAGTTAGTTATTCTGTATATTTTAATGGTAACCTCACAATTATTAGTAATCAATCACTAGTCAAATAAACCACATGTAAATGATATTCTTAGCATTTATTTCACATAATATATTATTATAAAATAAAATAATTATCCTAAAAAACTTTGAGCATTGTATTAGAAAAGGGCTCCATCAGGCCTGTGTGTGATATCCTAAAAACCATAACTAATAAAATTATCATATAGTAAGTTATATTATTTTTATCTATCTTTGTTCATTCTTAGAAACAATAGATATCCAGCATATTAATATTCTGACTTTAAATTCTGTTTCCATAATTACCTGTAACATTATTTTGGGCATTGTATAGGGTTAAAAATTACCTTTCAAAGAGGCATAACCAAGTCTATCACTATAGAAGTTTCCTCACACACACACACACACACACACACACACACACACACACACACACACACAAAACCAAATACACACATATACATGCAAAACAGACATACATAAAAATAATTGAAATGGAGTTATCCTTCATCAGACAGCAAAATCCCTACTAGAAACCAAAGGCTAATAAAATGTCTAGTGACATAAATGAGTTACTTCTTTTGGCCTTGTTGGTCAGTGAGATCTTCTCAATCCCCAGACATAATAGGTTATTGTCATGCAATGCTTTTGGTTACTCTCTAGAACTTGATAGTAGGACCATATTACTAAAGACACAACTTACTTGAATCATAGCTCAATAGTGACTTGGGAAGGTTTTTTTTCCTATTGCTAATATTTACAGTGTTATGTGTTATACATAATACTAAAGGGAAAAAGTATTCATCAATCATACCCAGCTGTTAAATTTTGAATCTACAATAATAATTGACTTGGGAAGACATGCACACAAATACTTGAGTGACATGATAGTGTGGAGTAACCAACAAATTTCTATTTTAATTCTTGTTCTACAATAGTTGCATTTTAGTGATAATACTTACATGGTGGATTACAATACTCCCATTTGAGGAGTGAGAAAACAGAGACCCCCAAGACAGTATCAAGAAGATTTGTGCTGTTGCTGAACATGCCCAAAGCCTTTTAACTTGTATCACCTATATTTGCATTCTAAAGTGATCACTGGCATATCAAATATGCTGGCTATTCAGAGTAGATATTTGGTTTTTAAACTTCTATGCCATAAGTTGAAACTACTGTTAATAATAATCACAAAGTAAATAAATAATATTGACTAGAAAATTATAATGTACTTTACATTGTAGATCTGAATATGTAAAATAATAAAACAAAACCCAATAATACAAATATTAATGTATAAAACAATATAATTGTGCATGATACAATTGTGCAAGCCATTAATTACAGAAGCATAAAATGGAAAATTGCGTTATCCCAAATTTGGACTATCCTTCCCATTAAGGTTTAGAAAGCAGAGAATGCAATAACTCCATAGGATGACTAAAATGAAGTAAATTCTATTTCATTCTGTTACAATTATTCTTCCATCTTACATATACTATTGGAATACAAGTGCACACTGTAAAATGGAACTAAGGACATGAACCAAAGTAAGTTCAGAAAACTGTAAATTATAAAAAACTTTCACAATAACCTCAAATAAAATAAAGTCTCTTGGGATAAATCAAACCAAATGGGGAAAAAACTTGTATTATAAAAACTTCAAGTTGCTGAAGAAATTGAAAAAGATATCAGGAGATTAAAAAGATCTCCCCGGGCCAGTGGTGGCACATGCCTTTAATCTCAGCACTCTGGAGGTAGAGCCAGGTGGATCTCTGTGAGTTCGAGGCCAGCCTGGTCTACAGAGCAAGATCCAGAACAGACACCAAAACTACACAGAGAAATCCTGTCTCAAAAAAAAGGAAAGATCTCCCAAACTTGTGGTTCAGAAGTATTAACATAGTAAAAATAGCCATCCTACCGAAAATAATCTACAGATTGAATGCAATCTCCATGAAAATTCCAATAAAATTCTTCATAGATCTTGAAAGGACAATTCTCAACTCCATATGGAAACCTAAAAAACCTAGGAGAGCTAAACAGTCCTAAATAATAAAAGAACTGTGGGAGGTCTTAGCATTCTTGATCTCAAATTAAGCTACACAGCTCTAATTATAACAGCATGGTATTGCTATGAAAACAGACATTAATTAATAGAATCAAATTGAATACTCAGACATAACCCCACACAATATGGACATGTGATATTTTTTATAAAGAAATAAAAAAATACACACTGGAAAAAAAGATAGCATCTTCAACAAATGGTGCTATTCAAACTGGATTTCTGCATGTAGAGGAATGCTAATAGATTCATACTTATCACCCTGCACAAAACTCAACTCTAGATGGATTAAAGACCTCAACATAAAACAAGATACACTGAATCTGGTAAAAGAGAAAGTGGGGAATGGGCTTGAATGTATTCACACTGGAGAAGATCTGAACAGAATAACACCATTAGCACAAGCACTAAGATCAATAACTGATAAACGGGACCTCATGAAACTGAAAGCTTCTGTAAGGCAAAGAACACCTTCATTCTCATGAAGCAGCAACCTATAGAATGGGATAAAATTCTTACCAACTCCACATCTGATAAATGGCTAATATCAAAATCAATAAAGTGATTAAAAAATGATACAAAAAAACCCCAAACAATCCAATCAAAAACTGGGGTATGGATGTAAACTAAAAACTCACAATAGAGGAAACTTAAATGGCTGAGAATCACTTAAAGAACTGTTTAACATCCTTAGTCATTAGGGAAGGGCAAATCAAAACTACTCTGAGATTCCACCTTACCCCTGTCAGAATGGCTAAGATCAGTAACAAGGATGTGGATAAGGGGAACGCTTTTCCATTGCTATTGTACAGCCACCATGGAAATCAATACAACAATCCTCAAAAAGTTGGAAATCAATCTACTTCGAGATCTACCTATACCACTCTTAGGCATATATACAAAGGGTACTTCATCCTAAAAAGGAGACACTTGCTCAACCATGTCCATTGTTGCTCTATTCATAATAGCCAGAAAGCCGAAACAAACCTAGATGTCCCTCAACAGAAAAATGGATAAAAAAATGTGGTATATTTACACAATGGTTTATTACTTAGCTGTTAAAAAAAATGACATCATGAAATTTGCAAGCAAAGGGATGGAACTAGAAAAAAAAAATCCTCAATAAGGTAGCCCAAATCTAGAAAGATATATATGGTATGTATTTGCTTATATCTGGATATTATCTGGTAAATGAATGACAACTAACCTATAATTTGTAGATCAGAATGATTAGAGAAAGGGGAAGGGACTAACAGGAAACAACCAATCCCCAAACAACTCAGACTCTTGCTAAGACAAAGTGTTGCTCTCTGCAAACCGACAAATGGTGGTCAAACTGGAAGTCTGTAGGCAGTAGTAAAATTCAAAAAGATCCATAAATATGACCCTGCACAAAACTCCATTACAAATGAGTCAAAGACTCAAAATAAAACCAGATACACTAAATCTGATAAAATGTGGGGAATAGTTTTGAACTCATTGGCACAGGAAAAGACTTTCTGAACAGAACACTGTTAGCACAGGCACTAAGAGAAACATTTAATAATGGGTCTTCATGACTTTGAAATGCTTCTATAAGGTAAAGGACAGCATCATTCAGACAAATCAGGAGCCTACAGAATGGGAAAAGATTTTTACCAAGTATATAGCTGACCAAGAGCTAATACACAAATATATCTAAAGAAGTAAAAAAAAAAAAAAGCAACTAGATATAAAGAAAATAAATAAATAAATCATTTAAAATGGGATACAGCTCTAAACAGGGGGAAATCCTCAAAGGGAAATTCAAATGACTAAGAAACTCTTAGGGAGCTGTCCACCATCTTTAGTAATCAGGGAAATGCAAATCAAAATTAATTGAGATTTTATCTTACACTACTCAGGATGGCTAAGATGAATAAAACAAATGACAGTTCATGCTGGTAAGGATGTGGAACAAAGGGAACACTCATTCCTTGTTGGTGGCACTGCACACTTTTATAGGCAATGTGTAAATCAGTGTGGTGGTTCCTCAGGAAGATGAGAATTGGTCTACCCTAAGAGCTATACCACTCTTGGGCATACACCAAAAGGACACTTCATCCATCCCCAGGCACTTGCTTAGCAATGTCAATTGGTGCTTTATTAAAATAGCCAGAAATTGGAAACAACATAGATGTCCCTTAAGAAAAGAATGGATAAAGAAAATTTGGTACATTTACACAATGGAATATCACTCAGCCATTAAAAAGAATGACATAATAAAAATGTAGGTATATATATGAAACCAGAAAAAAACATCCTGAGTGGGATAACCCCAAAAGATAAATATGGTGTGTATTCACTTATGTGTGGCTATTAGATGTTAAATCTATGATAATCACATTACAATCTTTAGAACCACAGAGGTAAGGTATAAAGTGAGGTACAAGAGGGGACAGACAGATATTGGTTAGAAAAGGAAATAGAATAGATAACCATGGGTGGATGGGGTCAGTTTAGAACAGAATGATGAAGTGGGGAGGGTACAAGAAGAGGGGCAGGACGGAACGAATACAGGGAGTGACAGGTAAAATTAAGAGCTATTTGAGGGGTAGTGTGGAAAACTTAAATAGAAGTTTCCTAAATATATATACATATGTGGAGGTGATGTAAATGAAATCACCTAAGAATGGGGGAGAAAGAGCCCTAACTGTCCATCTCTTGTCCCCACATGAAGCTTCCAGTCCCAAAATGGGGTTAGATCTAATTGAATTGTTGACCAAAGGGTTCCCATTAGAACCCCCAAACAGGCCAGTCTGTTGCCAAGTCTATAGGCTGCCCTCCACAAACTGATGGCAAGGCTCCATTGCTAAAGGCAACACTTGCACAATTCACTAAACATCAAGAAGTCAAGCTGGTGCCCACACAGAGCCATCACCCCAACATGCTAGTAGCCTTGCTACAGAAAAGGACTCAGCGTCCTAGCAAAGGAGAAATGCAAACACCAACCCAGCTACAAACCCTGTTATATAAAATGGTATCCTGCTTGCAAGATATTCCAGGGCAATAGTGGCACAAAACTTGGGGTAGTCACTAACAGATACTAACAGATGTGATTTAGGTTCTCTCAATGAGATGGAAATCAAATCCTACAATGCTTGAATAACTTAGAACTTGAGAATAGATAGCCCAGGGACCTAGGATAAAACTAAATACTACAGTTCTCCTAAAGGGACTAAGCATTTAAATGACTCCAAATGATAGTCTGCTGTACACATAGATCAGTGCCTGTTGTGGAATAATCTTTTTGTACACTGTGAATATATGTCACTCGGATTGATTTAATAAAAAGCTAAATGGTCAACAGCTAGGCAAAATTTTGCGACAGAGAGGATGCTGGGAAGAAGAAGGCAGAGACACCAGGAATGCAGAGAAAGCAGGATGGGCACTATGGAGATAAGGTAATAAAGCCACAAGGCAGAAAGTAAATTAATAGAAACAGGTTAATTTAAGTTACAAGAGCTAGTTAGAAACAAGCCTAAAGCTATTGGCTCAGCTTTCATGATTAATAATAAGTCTCCATGTGGTTATTTGGGAGCTGGCAGGTGGGCCAGAGAAAGACTCGCTACAAGTGCCTTGCTCAGGCATCCTTAGAGAAGATTGCTCCTGCAGCAGGTGGGAACAAATACAGAGATAAGCAGAGAAGAAGCACAGAGTAAGAGACCTTGGAACACTTAGTTCTAAACAGAATGTCTCCATCAAAATCTTCCCCTTGGGGCTCAGGGAACCCTGGGGAAGAAGAGGCAGAAAGAGTGAAACAGCCAGAGGGGATAGAAACCACAAAGGAAATAAGACCCTCTAAGTTATCAATTGATGCACATATAAATGATTCACATTGTGGCCTCACAGAGACTAAGGCAGTGTGCGTGACACTTTTGTAGGTCTGCACCAGGTGGGGACCTAGAGCTGAAAGGTAAGAGGATGCATTCTTCCATTACTAAACCATAAGCTAACTCCAATGAATAACCCCTTTCAAATAAAAATTTTGTTTTCTCCAAGAGAGTCTAGGGGTAGGCTGCACGCCCACCTGTGGATGGCTAACAGAAAACAAACTCAGTGGCATCTTTGGAGGCTCCTTATCCCATAATATCATAATGTTATAGCCCAGGTTTTTTGGACATTTTTGTTTTGCACCTCATATTTCATTTTTATTATATGTATATATATTTTTTCTCTCTCCTTTTACTCTAAAATTCCTTTGCATATATATACATATTATTTATTATATATCATACTATGTATTATTTTATTATCCCTTAGAAGCCTGTTGGTTTTCTAATGAGTGACAGAAAGGCCGTGGACTGGGGTGAGAGGTCAGGTCTGGAGGAACTGGGAGGAGTAAAAGGACAAGAAACCATAATGAGGATATAGAATGTGAGAAAAAAGTCCATTTTAAATCAAAGAAAAAAAAAGTCTCCTCAAAATGTTTTGTTTTGGGTTTTGTTCTAGTGTGTCGAAAGCAAACCCCAAGTAAAAGTAAAAGCAAATACCCTTGGTGAATTCATAGTTTTAGTGATGGTGAGCAATTTGTGCTTTTGAAATGTTTTTTGAACCTAGATAAAGTCAGTGTCACCTTTTTGTTTGTTTGTTTGTTTGTTTGTTTTGTTTACTTATCAGATAAGTAAGCTCTCCAGCTGCTCTGATCTCTTGGGACCATTTATCTCCAACTCTGCTCTCATTCATTAGAAAATGATCAGAGGTCATAAATTTACATAAAGCAAAAAAGGCTAGGCCTATCCCCAAGCAACAACCAGTTCTATTTAACATAAAAAAATTTTACTCCTCTTTGGGACCCATAAAAATATTGAAATTCAAATGAATGATATTAGAGTTTAGCATGTCTACAATCCTTAAAAATGAGGAGCTCAAGTAAGAAAGGGAATGGATCTCTCTTTTTTTTTTCATTTCTTCTTTTTCTTTTATCTTTTTACCTTGAATAGTGCCTAGGTCAGCTAGCTGAATTTCTACCCTGACCTAATCTTATTTGTTGTTCAGTACAGAACAGAATGAACGTAGGCCAAGAGACATTCTTCGTGTGGGCTAGCTGAAACAGTTGAATCTAAGTTGACTGTCAGAGTGATGACCAGAAAACCTCTGATTTTGATATTGTCTAATCTGCATGCTATGTGATACACCCTTTAAGGCAACGGAGGCTGACAGTTGCTGTGGAAATAAATGGGAAACAACAACAAAAAAGAATAAGAAGAGGTAGTGCACCAAAAGTGCCAAATTTTATCTTTATATTACCATAAAAAGTAAACATTCCTCCCCTTTATTATCTTGTCCATCTGTCTCATTTCTTTTATACAACATGTTCCAAACACCATGGGTAGAGAAGTATTCTCTTATTTTTCCTATTCTTAGTCAAGAGTTAAAATTTTTATCACTGCTCACTCCCCCCCCACCCCCCACCCCCACACACACACGTGCAGGGACACAAAGAGGTATCTACAGAAAGAGACAGGACAGAAAGAATGTTATGTTTTTCATTTTTGGTTCTTCTTCCTGTATTTTCATGAAGCCAGTCTAGGCAGGTTGATGCCCCAAGTAGCATTCCATATAGTCTTGTACCCATTCTTTAATGCCTGTTTACGTTAGAATTTCTGTTTGTTCTTCTTAGCCTATGTCTGATAACTATGCTGGTTGAAAAGGAATGGCCCCCATATGTAGCATGAATCTGGCCAACTGTTCAGCTGGTCTTATTCCCTCAGACTGGAGGCCTCTGAGTCCTCATCCAGAATGGGTCTCAGATGAACTGCTACTAGAAAACCTGAATGCTTAACTAGCCAAATGCTTCTAGTTCCTGGTCTTCACGCCTTATATACCTTTCTGCTTTCTACCACCACTCCCTGGGATTAAAGGCTCTCTCCCTGGGATTAAAGGCATGGGTCACCACTCCTGGCTCTTTCTAATGTGGCCTTGAACTCACAGAGATCCAGAGGGATTTTTGTCTCTGGAATGCTAGGATTAAAGGCATGAGTGCCACCATTTTCTAGCCTCTGTATCTAGTGACTGTCTATTCTCTGACCCCAGATAAATTTATTAGGGTACACAATATTTTGGGGAACACAATACCACCACACCCATAGGCTCATATGTTTGAGTGATTAGTCATCTAGGAGTGGCACTGCTTGGGAAATTGGCCTTATGGAGTAGGCAAGATATTGTACGAGGAAGTGTGTCATGGGGGTGGGCTTTAAAGTTTCAAAAACCCAAGCCAAGCCCAGTGGCTCTCTCTTCTTCGTTTTGCTCTCTGATCTGGATGTAGAATTCTGAGCTACTTCTCCAGCAAAATGTCTGCCTGTGTGCTGGATGCTTCCTAATATGATAAAAATAGACTAAACCTCTCAAACTGTAAGTAAGCCCTAGTGAAATCTTTTCCTTTATAAAAGTTTTCATGGTCAAGATATCTCTTCACAGCAATAGGACACTGACCTTTGAAAGCTCACCTCTTGAAAATTGTTAAAAATTCTAATCACATCTTCCTCTAAATTGATCAGATTAGGTTTGTTCAGATACATGCCTCTAGTATTCATTTATTATCCTGGCCAAATAAGCTACTATAATATTTTCAAATCTTATTTGAAGTATTATATTTTGTTTCCTCCAGACCATGAGATTTCTTGTTTGTGTACCCCAATACCAATTTCATTGTCATTCACAGTATGTTTGCAATGAGCACAGATACTCCAATTATAAACATAAAACCATAGAACCAAAAATGCTGAGACCATGTTTTCTCTCTTACCAGGTAATCAATCACCTTGCATTGCAATCACTTCACATGCCAGGTGTTAAATTCATTGTGTCAGCATATCTTTTTTTCATTTTCTTTGTTTTATCTCACAAACAATCAGTGTTATTTAAGCAATTATCAATCATATCTGACAGGGCTTCCTTAAATATAAATTAAACTGCCACATACTGATTTCAAGGGATAATAAAAATGAGAATATTGAGCTCATTTTACTTCTGATTGATGGCTTTCTGTCTTTACCAGGAACTGCAGAAAGCTGCCTGGGAAATAGACTCTGTTTGTACAGAACAAAACTCATCTTTCTTTCCCCTTTTTGCTATCTTCTCATACTACCTTCCTCATAATACTAAAGGTCTTGTTTTCTGACTTTATGTGAGGCTCTGACATGTGGCATCTGCCGTTTGAAGTTTCCTCATTCAGTACTAAATGGCTAATTTCAGACATTGACCCATGCAGACACTACCTTCTAGCACTTCAGAGTGTCTTGATCCTTCCTTCTATTATTGTTATCATTATTATTATCATTATTATCATTATTATTATTATATATTTTTTAAAGGGACAGATCATCCTGACTTCCAAATTGATGTTCCAGTGTACAGAATCCGGATCAACTCTAATTCATTCAACAAGTCTTTATGGAAGTGGTCAGTCTAAACGACACCTTACATTTGTCCTTTCCTTATGCATGGTAGTTTTGATGTGGAATTGAGCTGTGGACAATGAATACTTTTGTAACATGCCCTCCACTTTATGTAACCACAATTTCCGTAGTGTTTATTTCTAAAACTAATCTAGAACCCATGCACCAACATCTGGACGACTATCAAGGAATATATTTATGTATGTTTTTCCCTTCCTGGTGCAAACTTCATATTATTGAAAATTATTAGTAACTAGGGATTACGCTGGTTTAGTAAAGTGGCAGTCAACGATTCTCCTCAAAGACCATGACTTCAAAGTCCTGTGTAGTTGTCTAGGTTTCCAGAACTAGGCACAATTTGCCATCTTGTTGAGCAGGTCTTAATCCTAAATAGAGTGTTGTGGTTACCACAGAGGTATGCATGCCACTTCTACACCCTTAGGGTTATTGTCTTGTGCTGGTCATTGTTCTGGTTCACAGGTGTCATAGCTGAGTATGATTGCTGGTTTCTTCTCTCCTTTGTAATGTTAAATGATGCCTCTGTTACTCAAAAACTAGTCCTCAGGGAGGAGTCTTTCAGGTCCGTGCCAGGTCAAACAGATATATGTACATATAAATACATATACATATATATACATATATATATATATATATGTAATAACAATTAATGAAAAAGGAAGCCATAAATTTGAAAAAGAGGAGAAATGAAGGATATATGGGAGGGTTGAGAGGGAGGAGGAGGAAGAGAAAGTCATGAAATTATATTACAATCTCCCAAAATAAAGGATAGAAGAACAAAACTTTAAAAATTATTAGTTTTATTAATGATTATCAAACCTAAACACTGCTTCACAACTTGTAGTCTTAATGTGTAAGTTATTTCAAGGAAAAAAGACTTGTAGCTACTACAAGCCACAACTATTATTTTTGAAACAAGGATAATTTCACAATAAAAGATAAAGACTTAGAAATAGTTTATAGCAAAGTAGAACATTTAATTATAAAAAAAAAGTTAAAAAATAAAATTTACTTCCAGATTAGAGTAAAAAATCCCCAATTATTTAACTAGTATTTATTGAATGCTGGTAGTATCTAAGTGACTTTTTATGGAATGAGGATATATGTCCTTGCCTTCAAGGAGTATACAAGCTAATAGTTTAACACATTAACATCCCGTGTCTTACATCCCATATAGTAAATCAATGATATAGTGATGGTGTCCAGATTGCTTAAGGAAAAGAGAAAGCAGTTGTCACCAAACCCAGTAGCCCCTCTATGTGCTGTTTCTATGACAACTATCATCTAGTGTGAGATTTAAATAATCAACTTTATTCATGTATATAATCAAGTATAACAATAATTTTCTATGTTAGCTACTGAGGACCAACCTGAAATAAATAGATACTGTTGACTTGATAATAATTCATCAGGCCTTCAAAATGGTCTTCTTTACTTACCAAGTTCAAGGAGAAACTTAGCTTAGAAACTGTGTATATATTTATATATTTGATGATGGGCATTGGACTCAGAGTTCTGTACATGCTAGACAAATTCTCTGTTACTTGAGCTATATCCTCAGCTCCAGAAAGCAGCTTTTAGTGAATATATATATATATATAACTTTATGTGTAAAATAAGAAATTTGTTTTGTGACTGTATATTTTCAAAGATCATTGAAAAACCTGGTGCTAAATATCTTAGCCAACAATAACCTTGTCACATAAATCTCCGAGTAAACAACACTATACTAAGCAGTAGTAATTTTTTTGCATTTCAATTGTTGGCAACTGCTGATTTTGGATAATTCTAAATTCACTGCTCCAGAGATTGATGGTACATACTTTAAGATGTAATGTGGAATATGCTTAAACTAGTCTCAAGAGAGACAGGTTAATGGAAGGGAAGGAGGATTTAGTATAGCAGACTCTCTCAAACTCTCATGGGTGTGAATATGTGTTCATTTATTTACTTGAAGTCACTGGAGATTACAGATGTGGATAGATCAATTTGTATTTTTGTGGAGTGACACTCTGAGTAGTTGTTTAAGTTACATCAGCCCCAAGTCAGACTTTGAAGACAATTTATGTGTATTGCCTTTAAATAAGTCTCTGTTCTCACGGATTTCTGGAGAATTGTGACTAAAATGTAGACTGCCTGGTAATAATTAGGGAGAGATAATAAAAAGAAGTCAATAGGTTTCTAGATATCAGACTACTGATCCCCCCATGGTTTAGTTGTTTAAAAGCTGATTTCAAAGGTGAGGTTGCATTATTTAATAGAAAAACTAGCTTTCAGATTATTATCAGAAAAAATAAGTGTTATCAAATATTAATTGTATTTTAATCTGACAAGCAAGATAATGCAGAAGTGATAACTTTTTCAGAATAAATTTATGAAACAAAAATTACCATGGTGTTTCTTCATAAATAAAACATGATGTACACTGAAATTTGAAGATTGCTTGTAATGACTTAGAGAAAAGGGCAGTAAGAAAAATGAGTAGTGATGAGGTATAGAATGTGTCTACTCTTTAATTTCTTTACAGAGTCAAAGCTTGAGCAGCAAAGAAATGATGGATGAATATACTGTACTGCACTACTCAATAAATATATGAAGGCTACCTTGAGCTGGAAAATCTACTCTTTCCACAAAGTGAAATGATTTTTTTCTGAGCTAATCTATGCTTGTCACTCTGAGTGTGAGAAATACTCCACTTTATAGTCATGAATTCCACCTCAGGGAGTGAATGGGCATGGGGCAGACATTCACAAATCCTGTGTCTTCAGCAAGGCTTACCTTTGTGGATGGATTTTTTTTTTTTTTTAGAAAGTGAGATACAGGAGCTAATACTTAGTAACATCACTTCTTTCTTAATATCTCAATTTCTCTTACCCAATTCCCAACTTGAATTTATTTTTTTCTAATGTATCTTAGAGATACTTTGGCCTAGTTCTAAATTTTCAACTCTTTTGACCACCAAACTCCAAAGGCCATTTGAAAACTGATGAAGGCTTCCTGCAAGGTGAAAGGGGCGGGAGGAAAGAATAAGAAAAGCAACAAATCCACGTAGGAGTGAGAGCAAAGCTAAGAACACTTACATAGCAATAAGACTGATCAATATTTTGCCATTGTGCAAGTGTCAAAGATACTCTGATTTTACCATCTGTAGCTCTTACTATCTAACAAGATTGTAGACTAGTGTCATTTGTCAATAAAATCTGTTTAATTCAGTTTTGTCAAGCATGACATTTGTAATGACTCAGTTATATAGCGTTTGTAGTGGTTTGAATATGAATGGCCCCACAGGCTCATACGTTTGAAACCTTAGTCATCAGGGAGTGATATTACTTGAGTAGGATTAGGAGTGTGGCCTGGTTGGAGTTAGTGTGGCTTTATCAGAGGAAGTGTGTCATTGCAGCTAGGCTTTGGTATTTTAAAAGCCAAGAAGGCTTAGTCACTTTGTTTCCCTTCAGATCTGGATGTAGAACTATTAGCTACTTCTACAGCACCATGTCTGTCTATGTTCCACAATGCTCTTTGCCATGATGAAAATGTACTAAACCTGTCAGCAAGGCTCAGAACAATGTTTTCTTTTGAAAAAATTGACTTTGCCATGGTGCCTTTTCACAGTAATAGAATACTGACTATAATAGAAGTTTGTACCAGGAGTGGGGTATTACTGTGATAGTCCTGTTAGTGCTGCTTATTAGAAGAATACTGAAGACTTTGGAATCTTGGACTAGAAGAGTGGTTGGACACTTTAAGTGGGGAGTAATGGGCTATCATAGTAGGAGCATGGAAGACAGTTCTGAGGGTGCTTTGAATTGTGAGGGCCCACCTCAAGAATTTTCAGACATGAAGAAATTTAATAAGTGGCCTGGAGAAAGTGATATTTTTGTAAAGAATGTATCCACTTTCTGCCCTTTCCTCTCCACCCAAAAAAATCTGTCCAAGTCTAAACTAAAGAGTTTAGGATTAATGGCATTGGCAGAGGGGATTCAATACAGCCCACTACTGACTCTGTTATATGATTATTAGTGTTCACTCTTATGTAGATCTACAATGAAAAGGATCAAGCTGATCAAGGGAAAATACAAAATGTCCAGATTGAGGAGAAAAAGAGAACCAGAAAGTGTAATAGAGGTAAATCAAGTGTACAAGGAGACAAACTGTTTAAAGAAAAGCCTGATATATGGAATAATGGGAGTCATCACCTCAGTTCAAGATCCCACCTAGCTAAGCTTCAACTGGTAAAAAGGAATTAAAAGAAAGCTTAAGCAGGGAAGGAAACTATCAACAACAGAAAGCTGTGTAGAAGTAATTAATTAAGGGGACATGTTCTAGCCCAGTCACACAGAAGAACTTGACAGCTCTGGCTATGTGGTTCTAGCTTTAGAGTCAAGGATACAAAAACAGATTGTGAAATGTTCCTCAGCAGATAAGGAAAACCACAGAGGCTAGGCATGTGTCAGGTGTGTCCTGGCAAGGAGGCCAAGAGAGGTCATTGCTTGAAACTATGAAGGGGAAGCCTGGATTGTGTGGAATGTTGGAGACACCTGAATGTGAGATACCTCCCATGGACATCTGCTATGATGGTGTGGAACCAGCCCAAGAGAAAAAAGTGTGTTGTAGTCAACAAAACTGAACGGAGTTGGAGATCTGAAAAACATTTTGACATCAGACATGGAGCTCTAGAATTTGGCATTTGTCCTGCTGGTTTTCAGTCTTTCTTTGTTCTAGAATTTTCTTACTCTTCTCCTTTTCCTTTCTTTGGAATGATAATGAATAGTCTATGCCATTGTATGTTAGAAGTATATGATCTACTTTTTGAGTTTGATTTTATAGGCATTATAATTAAGAGATTGCCATGAGTCTCAGAAGAGATTTGAAACTTTTAAATTTTGTTGAGACTGTGATAGACTGTGGGAACTGGTAAAGGCTGATTGAATGCATTTTTGTGTTATGATATGTCTATATGCCTAGCAGGGGCAGGAAGTGGAATGTTGTGGCTTGAATAAGAATGCCCCCCACAGGTTTGTATAGTTGAATGCATAGTCATTGTACTACTTTGTTGTGGAATATTACTTTAACTATGTAAAGATGTGTTACATTTATTTATGCTGCATTTGTTTAATCATGTAAAGGTAAGTTGCATTTGTTTTACCTTTACCTACCTAAGGCACCTGATTGGTCTAACAAAGAGTTGAATGGTCAATAACTAGGCAGTATAGAGATAAGTGTGGCTAGCAGGCAGAAAGAATAAGTCCTAGTAGGAATCTAGGCTGGAGAGGAGAAAACAAGAGAGAAATAAAAGGAGATGCCAGGGGCCACCCAGCCAGGCAGCTGCCAGCAAGAGAGACACAGAGGAGGCTGGAACATATAGAATGAAAGAAAGGTAAAAAGCCTGGAGGCAAAATGTAGATAAAAAGAAACAGGTTAAATTAAATATAAAAGCAAATGGGACAAGCATGAGATAAAAGTGTGAGCATTTATAATTAATAATAATTCTCTCTGTCATGATTTGGGAGCTGATTGGTGCCCCCTCCCCCCCAAAAAAAAAACACCTGCTACACTACCTAGAAGGAATTGGGGCTGTGGCCTTGTTGGAGACAGTATGTCATTGAGGATCGGTCTGGAGGTTTCAGAATCCCAAACCAGGCCCTGTCCCTTTCTTCCTGCTGCCTGCAGATCTATATGTAGAACTCTCATTTACTCCTCCAGTACCATGGCTGCCTGTGTGCCACCATGATCCTCACTATGATGAAAATAAACTAACCCTCTGAAACTCTAAACAAGCTCCAATTAAATGCTTTCTTTTGTAAGAGTTGTCATAGTCATGGTGTCTCTTCAAAGCAATAGAACAATGACTAAGACAGAGTTTAGTTACAGAAGATAACAAAGGAGAAAGAAAGGTCATTTGTGTAACAAAGGTAAATTAAGTATGATTTACTCCCACCCCACCTTGCTTTTCTTTCTTTCTCTTTCTTTTGGGGGGGGGCAGTAATAAGGCCTCAGGAACACATAGTCAGCTGCTTCATCTTTTTAGGTACAGTCTTTGCTCCCCTAATATTTCTTATTTTGTTGTTTGTTTGAGATAAGGTTTCTTTGTGTAGCCCTGTCCTATCCTGGAGCTAGCTCTGTTGACCAGGATGGCCTCGAACTCACAGACAAATGCTTGTCTCTGTCTCTTGAGTGCTCAGATTAAAGGTTTGTACCACTACCACCCAGCCCCAAATATTTATTAATCCAGGACTTTTCAAATGTTAATAATAATATCAAGAGACAAGTGATGGGGGAATGTCTTTCTGTATGCTGTGAATATGTGTTGCTGATTGTTTGATAAATAAAGCTGTTTGACCTATGGCAAGGCAGTTTAGAGGCAGGCAGAAAATTCAAAGAGAGAGACAGGAAGAAGGCCGGGAGAGTCGCCAGCGAGCCACCCAAGGAGCAACATGTAATGGGATGGAGGTAAAGCCACAGAACATGTGGAGATACATAGATTATTAGTTATGGGCTAATTTAAGATATAAGAGTTAGCTAGCAAAAGGCTTGAGCCATGGCCATGCAGTTACAATTAATATAAGCCTCTATGTGTTTACCTGAGGGATGGGAGTGGGAGAGATTTGTCCCCACCCCCAGCAAGCTGGGACACAGGAAAACTTCTAGCTACAAACTAGGAATGGAGATAACATCACAGGTTGATGTAAACTCCAGGGAACAAACAAGCTATGACTCCAGTGAAATTTCTAGTCCACAAGTACAAACCCATCAGTGGAAATGAGTATGTGTGAGAACAGTGCTTTTGTTGCTTATTTACACATTTCCTTAGAGACTTTAGTCTAATCCCCAATTCCCCAAACAGACAACAACTCAGCACTGCAGACAGCTACATCCCAGGGGAAGGGAGGATTTGCATCAGCAAGGCAAGAATGAGCAATCACTTTCTGTGTTTCCCCATCTGCGAGTAGTGTCTGAGGACATATTTATGTCTCTCTGTCACTTTAGAAGAGCTACCCTGAATAATCATCATGCTTTATTATTTTACATGGGATGGTAGGGGAAGCAAATGAATGATTATTAACTTTCAAGTTTAGTGAGTCAAAATGAGAAAGACAAGGACTGTGGTGGTGAGGCCAATTTACCAGGATAATTGTCTCTTTCATTTTTGAGTGTGTCTTGTGTATTTGTATGTGTATGTGTGTGTGTTCTTATTGTTGTATTGAATTTACTGTCAAAGTACCACAAGTGTATGACTATGTGTGCTCCTCCCTCCCTTCTTCCCTCCTGCACCTTTCTTTCTTTCTTTCTTTCTTTCTTTCTTTCTTTCTTTCTTTCTTTTTCTTTCTTTCTTTCTTTCTTTCTTTCTTTCTTTCTTTCTTTCTTTCCTTCTTTCTCTCTCTCTCTCTCTCTCTCTCTCTCTCTCTCTCTCTCTCTCTCTCTCTTCATTCTTTTTTTTTGATAGGGTCCTCAAATGTAACCATGACTGGTTTGAATTTTTCTTTGCCTCGTAATTGGTGAGAAAACTACACAAACCACTATACTGGCCCCAAATATTCTTTAGCAGTTGTTCAGGGAATATGGCATCACACTTACAGTTGTGATGGCTTCAAAGAAAATGCCCCCAAAAGGGAGTGGCACTATTAGGAGGTATGGCCTTGTTGAAGGAAGTGTGTCGTCTCTATGAGGACAGGCTTTCAGGTCTCTTGCGCAAGCTTCTCCCAGTGAGACTGTCAGTCGACTTCCTGTGACCTACAAGATGTAGCCAGAACCACACCTGCCTTCATGCCATCATGTTCTCCACCATGATGATAATGGACTGAAACTGTGAAACTGTAAGTGAGCCACCCCAATTAAATGTTTTCTTTAAAAGAGTGGTGGTGGCCATGGTGTCTTTTCATAGCTGTAGTAGCCCTATCTAAGACAGAAGTTGGTAGCAGGGACTCGGGTATTGCTGTGACAGGCCTGACCATGATTTTGTTTGAAGGAATATGGACCTTGGACTGTGGATTAAAAAAGCAGCTGAACATTTTTAAGTGCTGCTTAATGGGGCGTACAAGTAGGAGTATGGAAGACAATGATGTTAAATGTGATTTGATGAACTTCGGGGAGCTGGCTCAAGGGGTTTTAGAGAAGAATTTAACGTGTTGCTAGAGATCATTCTTGTGACATTTCGGTGAAGAAAGTGGCTGTGTTTTGCCCTTGTGCAAAGAGTATACCTTAGGCTAAAGTGAAAAGTTTTGGATTAATTCTGTTGGAAGAAGGAATCTCTATACAGCCTAGTATATATAGACTCTGTCATGTGGTTTCTAGTGATAATTCTAATGAAGATTTATAATGCAAGCTGAGCAGAATAAATTACAAAATGAAATTTTTGAGGAGGAAAAGAGCACCAGGAATGGAATAAAGCCAAAGGATTGTTCAAGGAGATAAACAGATGAAGAAATGCTGCAGAGGGAGTGGTGACCTCAGCGTAAGATGCCACCCAGCTAAGTTAACAACTCATAAAAAGGTACTAAAGAAAGCTTTACAGACAGTTGTGGTGAGGCACACTTTTAATCCCAGCACTGAGAAGGCAGAGGTAGGCTGATCTCTGAGTCTGAGGCAAGCCTGGTCTACAAAGCAAGTTTCAGGACAGCCAAACTTAAGTAGTGAAAGACAGAAAGCTGGTAAAGATGTAATTGAATGAGACAGGGGCAATATTCCAGCCCCAGCAAGCAGCAGAACTTGGCATCTTCAACCATGTGTTTCTGGCTTTAGAGTTAAGGATAGAAGAAAAGAGTTATGGACTACAGCCACTGAGGCCAGACATGTGTCAGGGATGTCCCTGAAAGAAAGGCTATTAGAAAGGCCTTTGTGTGAAGCTGTGAAGTTGAAGCCAAGATTGCCCTGGAGAACCCAAGATATTAGATGCTAGAGTCACCGCATACATGTTGAGGGTAGCTGCTAACAGGGAATGGATAAGAAAGAAGTGTGCTGCAGATAATAAAGCTGAACAGAGTGGGAGATCTGAAGAGTGTTTTGACATCAGACATGAAGCTACAGAATTTGGAGTTTGCCCAGCTGGTTTTCAGTCTTGTTTTGGTCCAGTATTTCCTCACTATGCTCCCTTCCCTGTGTTTTGGAATGGTAGTATATATCCTGTGCCATTACATGTTTGGAGTATGTGATCTACTTTTTTATTTTAATTTTTACATGGGGATTACAGTTAAGAGATTGCCATGTGACTTAGAAGAGACTTTGGATTTTAGACTTTGAAACAAGTTCCAGACTTATAGACTATGGGGATCTTTGAAGATGGACTGAATGTATTTTTTATATTATAATATGGCTATACCCCTTAGGGGCCAGGGAGAGGAATGTGGTTGGTTTGAAAGAAAATGGACCCCAAAGGGAGTGGCACTATTAGAAAGTGTGACCTTATTTGAAGAAATACCATCACTGTGGGGGAGGGTTTTGAGGTCTCTTTTGCTCAAGCTTCCCTCAGTGTGACTAGCAGTCTACTTCTTATTGCCTGAAAGATGTAGCCAGCACCACATCTACCTAGATGCTGCCATGTTCTCCACCATGATGATAATGGACTGAACCTGTGAAACTGTAAACAAGCCTCCCTAATTAAATGTTTTCTTTACAAGAGTTGCTAAAGTCATGGTGTCTTTTCACAGCAATAGTAACCCTAACTAAGACAGGAGTGAAGTCTGATAACTTTGAATCTCAAACCCAACATGAAGACTCACTAGTAAAATAACTTTGGCTAATGAAATAAGTATAGTTTAATCCATTGATATCAAAATTCACTACTAATTTAAATTTCTGGAGTAATTTTTTTACACATGTTCATGATTATATTTATTTTGATATAATTTATGAATCTGAGTTGGAACTTAATACCAATTTGGGTGGTTGATTTATAAATCCAGTTTTCAGTCTACTGTTTCAACTTATTGCTATCTTCTTCATCACCATCACTGTGATTACATATTTTGAAACACCTTGCTTTTAGCCCCTTCCAAACAGCTGCCCTCATTCTTTTTTTTTTAATTTTTTAATAGAATCTTTAGTACCTTCAATCTATATTAGGTTTTAACAGCTGTACTGCTGTATCATTATGATTTCTGTGTAATCTTTGCTTTTATCCAGAATAAGATTGTACAGACATCAGCAAGGAGAGAGAAGGAGCAACAGGAGAAAGTGAGTGTGTGTGTGTGTGTGTGTGTGTGTGTGTGTGTGTGTGTGTGTGTGTGTGTGTATGCATATGTGTGTCCATGTGTGTATGTGTATGTGTGTTAGAGAGAGAGATGGTGGAAGAAAGGCAGGGGGATGGGGACAGAAACAGAGAGATAAAAGAAAGAAATTAATTTCCCTTGGGGGCATAAATTTGTTACCAAAGTAAGACAATCTTCCTTTTCACAGGCTTCTTCAAGACCATGAAAGGTGAGCACAAAGTGTATATATTTATAAAATGTACAAATGTCAGAAATTCTTTAGTCTTTGAAAAGAAGATCCTCTTTCTACACACACACAGAAATAAGTTTTACACTAAATAAAACCTATATCTAGTTCACACCTGAGCATGATCAGTGCAAATATATTTGTAATGTTACCTCCAACTTGATTTTTTTTTTTGTACTTGTTTGACACAGGGTCTCCCACTGTAGCCCAGGTTAGCTTGGACCTCCCTGAAACTCAATCTGGCCTTAAACTCAAAGCCATCCTCCAGCTTTGAACTCTTAATGTCCTGGGATATAGTTAGGAGCTAATATTCTTGGCTTTGAAATCAATTTGACACAAGTATTTTTAGACAAGTTTAGTTACTAGTTCACTAGTAAAAAATAGGTCTTCAGGTCACAGTATATCTTGACTGCATGCTTTCAGAGAAGAAAACACACATTGTCATAACTTCTTATAAGAATTCAGAATTCACAATCAAAATAACACCTTGATATTGACGTAAAACTAAACTCATTGGTGGTAGTTAGCTTTTCAGTGATATTTTTGAAATAAGCATAAATTTTATTCAGAGAAAATAATATAAAGGTAGGGAAAGATATTTTCTTTCTACTAAAATAGACAACATATTTTGAGGAGGATGGCAAAAGAATCCCCCTGCATAATGACAAAAACAATAAGCATCATCAAAATAGTCATAAGAACAGCGGAGAATGCGTTTCAGACAGCGTATGAACCAGGTTGAGAATCATATGGGGTAAAAGATACTTAGCATTAAGTAATAAGGCAAGATCATAGCACAAGTTAAAGCAAGCTATTATGCTAATCTGTGTATGGCATGTGCCCAAATTGAAATCCTTGACTCTTAACAGCAGAAAAATAATTGGAAAGCCTGTATACCTAAGAGGAATTCGTTTCTAAGGTCAAGGCAGTCAGAGACAGGCTATGGAAGGTAATAAACCATGGGTATGTGATGCACCGACTTTAAATCATTTTGTTAAGCAATCATTTTTCACAGAAGTTGGTAGAGTGCTTACTAAGACAAAACAATAGATGAGGAACATTTTTTAACTTGGATACCTCTAGATGGTTTAAAAAATGATTTATGACTTGCATTTCAAAACCATGCCTGATTTCAGATTCACTGAAATCTATGTGCATACCTCTGGTTTTTTCATTGTGTTGTCACTGCTAATCGGTGAATATGCTGTCTAGTGCAGCTTTCAGAAACTCTGAAAAGATTTTCAGCTTTTCAGGGAATATGAAGGAACACAAGGGATTTACTATACATGTGAAATGAGATGAAAAATTTAACTTGATTAAATTAAAATGCAGCAATGCCATGAATACAATGATAAAGATGTATAACTTCAAGTGATTTCCTTTCTGCTACAACACTTGTTAAATTCAGGATAAATGAGAAGCATTTTGCATATATTTAAATTTTTTGAGTGTTTGAACCGGAGTATGTTAGTTACAAATCTGAAAAAGAGTATAGGAAATATAAAATTGTGTACGAAGTACTCCACTAATTAGACGGCAGAACTTTCAAAGAAAGGATTTGCTTATAGTAAATTTAATACGTAGTTTCATTTTTATGGATAAGAGAGCGCATATTGTTCGAATGTATCCCATGTTTGCATGTGGAATCCAAATGAGGGTGTCAGATACACTGAAACTGTGAGTATAGGCATTTGTGAACTTCCAGATGTGAATGCTGGAAACTGAACAGAGGTCCTCTGGAAGAGCATCTTAGCCACTGGGCCATCTCTGAGCTTCATCTTGAGAAACAATTTTAATGAAGAAGCCAGACAGGAGTACAACTAATTACAACATAACTCCCAAGACATAGTGAAGAAAATAATAGAAGAGATATTTCAGTGCCTTTTTAAATTAAATAATATTTAATTCTCATGAGAGTTATTAAAACAAAGACTTGATTATATCGCTGACTGCATGGTAATGTCCTTTTAAAATATTATCATTAATCATTCATCAATACATATTCATATAGTTTCTATTCTACATCTCATGCTTTTGACTAGAATAAAACCTTTTGCAGGTAGAGTTTTTTTCTTTGATTTTTCTTTTTGTAGAAATTTCATTGGAAAAGTTTCTGTGGAGAGATTAGATTTTGTTGTGCTTTTCAGGCCATATTTTTTCCTATCTACATTTTAAATATTATTTTTAAATTTATGTATACATGTTTGTGAATGTGCGCTTGTATGCAGGGGTCCATGTTGTCCATAAGATGTCTTTAAATGCCCCAGAGCTCTCCAAGAGCAGCAAGTGCTCTTAACTGCAGAGTCATCTCTGCAGCTCTGCTGCTGGGATTTTTACTCAATGACTGTTTTTTCCTCTTTTCTTTCTAGCATCTTGAATATATTACTGAGAATAACACTAAAAGATAAAGAAAAAGATGGTGTTAGATATACACTGTGAGGGATATGGCACCTAAATGGATGTGAGAAGTCAGCTCTGGGTGCTCAGGGGAGAAACCCTAAGCTGTTTGCCTGGCTTTATCCTGTGGAGACATTGCTCTTATTCAAGTACAGCTAGATACTTATTAAGATACATTGTTCCTACACAGTAATGAAATTCTTTGGATCTGGGTAAGATTTAGTAACTGAATAAAAAAGAATATGAAGAGTTCTGTCAACATTACAATTCTAAAAGCAATAGCTCTTCTGGAAAACTAACAGTTGAAAGAAGTCAAAGCATCACTAGGCTTAATTATTTCCAGAATGTTTCAAGTATTTCTGTCAATTTATCATTTCCAACAAGGAAACACAAACTGTTGTATTTCCTTGACTTTTAAAGTCTCATACAAAGTAAAATACCACTTCAGTGTATACTTGCTCACAGGAAGAGTTTATTTGTGAACAGAATGTGCTTAAGAGTCACCCTTGCACAGTGCTTTTTGGCAAGATGGAGGCTCTGTATATACCCCTAAATGGCTAAACAAAAGCAAGTCCAGATTCAAAACCAAAATGCCAACAAATCATGGGAGTTGTAAAAACATACGTTTCTCTCTTTGAAGCATGTTTGAGCTGTCTGTGTACCTGTACAAACATTACCTCCTTAAAAAAAATAGTTTAGATAAAAAGAATGTTCTTTCAGAACAAAACACAGTTGTTTCTTGGGTTAGATTTTAGTGCCTTTTATAAACAGTATTTCAATACATAACTTTCTGACATTTATAACAATAATTCTTACACAATTGATAGATACTGTTGCATTAGCCAGAGCAAAAAAATCATGGATTTTTTTTTTTTGACTGTGGAGAGATGCATAAATGCCAGAGAGGGTTTCCTGGTTTCAACTCTTCAAACTTCAGTGTCTGCCTTTTTAATAAAACTTATTTGACATCTAGTCTATGACCACTTATCACTTGCAGATTTAGTTTCCTTTTAGGTGTGCTGATTTCTGGCTCCCTGTGCTGTTTCTACTCCTCACATGTAAACTAGTTTTTGGAAAAGCAGTTTTTGGATCTTCTTCACAAACAAATCTCAACCCCACCATGAGTCTCCAGCATGCTCATGGCCGCGGTCAGCACAGTGAGCATTATATTGAAAATTGTTACATCATTTACAATAACAAAAACTTTAGGAACCTAAGACCTAAAAGGTAGGTGTCTGTGGTGAAAATAGATGATCAGCTGGTAGAAATTTTAGAGATAGAATCCACATTCAGATTCAAGATTTAACTTTTAACAAAATGTTGACCTTTTGTATTCTTCCAGGCTGTGAGTTTCAAAGTCCCTTTTCTCCCTCAATGGTTGTTGACATTGTTTTAAACAAAAGGCCTTTGGCTGGGTAAACAGAAGGACTGTAATTATGTAAACATGATAAAGGTTTCTGTTTACTATAAAAGCAGACCTCTTAAGGTGGTTTCAGTTCACCAGGAACCACCCTCAATCCTCCAGGAACCTCCCTTAACCTCCCGCAAAGGTCAACTACCTCTGACAAGGGCACCTAGTTCCAGATCAATATGGACAGCCTCAACCAGCTCAGATCCCACCCCTGCTGATGGTCATATAAAATCTCCTTGATCGCCACCGGTTTACTTTCTGACTGCCCCACCTACACTCCCGAAAAGAGAAGGCCTTGGAAGTCTAATCCCAAGGAAATCTATATCTCTGCCAACAGAGCAGTCTAGTCTTGTCATTTCTCGGCACCATATCTTACAAAGGCATCGTTAAGCTGATATTTTGTTGACTTCTTTATCTAGTCTTTTGCCTAGTAACTAAATTGGTTCCACATATGTTTATTAATGACTGACCTTCAAAATGCTGTCACTTCTAATTTTAGGATTTCCATTAAAAATAGTTCTCTGACTACATTCTAGAAGATTCTGTTTGAAATTTGAAGACACGGGACATAGCAGAAAAACAGCCAATTGTTTAAATTACTTTGAAATAAAGTAGTGTAGAATTTGATTTTAAGTCTTTATAGGCCGGGCAGCAGTGATTCATGCCTTTAATCCCAGCACTTGGGAGGCAGAGCCAGGTGGATCTTTGTGAGTCGAGGCCAGCCTGGGCTACAGAGCTAGATTCAGGACAGGCACCAAAACTACACAGAGAAACCCTGTCTCGAAAAACCAAAAAAAAAAAAAGTCTTTATAAAAATATCTAACTAATAATTAAAAAGGAATCTCAATTGACTATAACCAAAATTAAATTAAAAGGATCATAAGTAAAATTTTTTTGATCGGTATACCTATACACATACATACATACATAAACACACATGTTTAATTACTGCTCCGTACTATAGATTTATCAAAGGGAAGTTAGAATTTAGTTAAATAGGTTTAGAAATAATTATAATCATTTATATTAACTTCTTAATTCATTATAATCACATTATTGCATTTCATACTGTAGAGAAGTCCCAAAACAGCTTGACCACATAGCCGCCATGACAGGCTTAGAGGCCCAAACACAGCTTCTGTGACAGGCTTACTGGCAGGCAACACCCAGACCCAGGAAAAGCCTTAAACTGACCCCACCCAGGGAGGGCCTACATCTAAGGGGAAGTACCTGACATCCCAAACATTCCAACCATTAAATAAGGTGGACAGATGTCCCTGAGTCTAACACACATCAATTTTTGTTTTACAGATACCCCTAGTCAAAGGTCAGCCAATCAGGGTCCTGAACCCTGGAAATCCCTTCAGTCCAACCTCAGCTATGATTAAAAACTCTACCCTGTCTGAGCTCAGAGCTCTCTGCTCTTACCTCTGCATCAGACAGATGGAGGGACCAAGCTCAGAGCTTGAAAATAAAGGCTCTTTGCTTTTACATGCGGGATTCGGTCTCAGTGGTGATCTTTTGGGGGCCCCCATGATCTGAGCATAACAATATCATATTGCTTTTTTAATTTTTTTCTTTTATTAAAAATTAATTTTTATAGCCAGTCAGTGGTGGCACATTTCTTTAATCCCAGCACTCAGGAGGCAGAGGCAGGTGGACCTCTGTGAGTTCGAGGCCAGCCTGAGCTATGGAGTGAGTTCCAGGGAAGGATCCAAAGCTACACAGAGAAACCCTGTCTCAAAAAAACAAAACCAAAAAAAAAAAATCTTATTTATATATTATATAAATAATTCAGTATTATTTATATAAATAAATAAGTATAATATTTATATATTATATAAATAATATAAACAATAACCTTATTCTGGTTTACCCTACTCTTCCCAGTTCTTCCTTAACTTGTCTCTGACCTGGATCCACCCCCATTAGAAAGCAAACAGGCATCTAAGGAATAATAATAAAATAAAATCAGATAAAACAAAAGCAAACTCATTGGAATAGGACAAAATAAATAAACAGAAGGAAAAGAGCCCAAGGCATAGGGAACAGATATAGGCACAAAAATCTACTCATCCCCACACCCAAAAAGTCCATTAAAAACATAAAACTGGAAGCCATACTATATACTCAATGAACCTGTAGGGTTAAAAAAAAAAAAGGAAAAATATTTTTAAAAATTTAAAATGAAAAATAAGACAGATAAAATTAAATTGAAAAAAAAAAGAAAAGAAAAAATTCTGTCCTGACAGTATGAGACAAGGAACTTCTAATGTGACACTGCATTTATTTCCTGTTAGCCATCCCCCGCTGGCTATGCAGCCTACCCTTCATTGTAGTTTATGTCCCTGTGAGACTCCCTTGGAAAAAATTAGATTTTCATTTGCAAGTGGTAATCAGTTGGAGATAGCTTCAATCAACGGTATGTGGGCTTGTGCCCAATTCTCTTTTCTCCTCTAGGACCCCATCTGGTAGAGACTCATGCAGGCCCTGTGTATGTGTCAGTCTCTGTGAGTCCAGATGTGCTTCAATCCTGTTGTGTGTTAGATGACTTTGTTTTCATGATGTCTCCATCCCCTATGACTCTCACAGTCTTTCTGCCTCCTCTTCCATGTGGTTCCCTGAACCATGAGGGGAGGGATTTGATGGAAACATTCCAGCTGATGGCCACAAGCGTCCCAGGGAAACCCCTAAACAACCCAGGGTGTTGCCAAGGCTATATAGACTTCTCTCCAAAAACTGACAAAGCCCTATTGCTGAAGACAACATACACACAACACATTCAATAAGCTGGTGCTGACATAAAACCTTTACCTGTATGGGCTATTGTCCTTGTTATTGGAATGTATTCTGCATGCCACCAAAGGAAAAATATAAGCAACAATCCAGCCACAAACTCTACAATCCACTACAATGGTGTCCTGCCTGGAAGATACGCTAAGATAATCATTGCCCAAAGCTTGTGAGAATAACCAAATATCTGCTTTGACTTCGGGTCCACTCAAGGAGATGGGACCCAAACCAATACTGCTATGGTCACTAAGAATCTGAGACTAGATAGCCCAGGGACCTAGAGTAAAACCAAATATGACAGTTCTACTGAAGTAACTTAGCAATAAAATGACTCCTATTGACATTGAGTTCTACTCAGGTCAGCGCCTTGCTCATCCGTTATAAGAGAAGCTTCCTCCTGCAGCAAATGAGAACTAACACAGAGATCCAAGACAGATAAAATGTGGAGAGTGAAAGACTTTGGAACACTCAGAGCATATTTCTAAAGTGTTCATTAGTAAAGAGTCTAAATTCTTCTCACAGTATTGACTAAATTATAAGGAGAACTAAGAATAGATTCTACTATTGGTTGTTAGCTCTTATACTCTGCTAAATTTACAAATTGATGAACCTCTTCATACAGTTCTAACATGTAAAATTATTATGGTCACACTTTCTCTTTGTAGTTCAGAGTATTATGATAATAAAATGAACATCTGGTTTTTTTTTTAAGGACTTTGGGAAAGGCAGCATAATATCAATTATAAATAACCACATGTTGGAGAACAGGAACAATTATCTTGACAAGAATATCTTAAAGATATATAATCTATAGAGGTGCTTTCTGAGAAGCATGGCTCATAAACAGAGCAGAGCATAGAATCATAGGATGTAGTAGACAATTGCCACTGCTGATGGACATACTAACCTCCAACATCAGCACTGTGATGCTTGAATTTACACTTACCTCTGACATTTAGGAAATATAAGACCTTTTTTTTTATAAACAGAGACTTATGCCTAGTAAGGTAGATTTAAACTTAAAACAGAAGCATGAAATATTAAGTTTAGCTCAATGTAAAAGAAAATTGCTACCGGTGCTAAGAAAAAAGAATGCAGAAAATGCTTTCTGCGCAAATTTAGTTGGTCACGTTTTTATGATGAAACATAAATATTACATCCTGAAGGGTTCTGACCTTACCTGGAGACCACATTTCATGAAATCATTTTCCGAAGCTCAGTATAAATTTTATACGCTATTGACGGCTAGTTTACTTCCATTCTTACATGATGTGGTAGTCTTTAAAGCTGCACTTGAATGGTCAAACTCATAGATTATGGAGAACTAATTCATTTTAAGTGTGGTTAGATCTCTGGTAACAGGAGTGGTTCAAATATTAAATGGTATTAGAAAGAAATGATTCATATTGTTTCTCCCAAGGAGATTTTAGAAAACTGGGAAATTTATGGTTTTTATAATCATTCTTGAGTCAACTGAGAATAAAGGGTCAATAAAGTTTTCCCAAAACACATAGAGAAGGAGCTATGGGATAAACATTTAAAACTGGAGTAAAGATAAAGATTGCATTCTTAATCTATTATGCCACCCTGGCATCCTATGATTATCCTATGTTCCTTCTTTAAATGTCCACCAGTAAAATGCTCTATTCTACAAAGTGTAATTATTTTTCCAAAGCAACAACATAATTATGTCAAGAACTATAACCTGATGATATGTTGTTATAAATGTTTGAAGTTTCCCGGAATCAAATAGAGCGTACAAGCATTTATAAATCAGTTGGCCAAACACCATGTAAACAATTACAAAGCTAGGCTTCTTTTGTTTCCTTAAAACTTTTACTTTGGGGGCTGGAGAGATGGCTCAGCAGTTAAGAGCACTGGTTGTTCTTCCAGAGGTCCTGAGTTCAATACCCAGCAACCATATGGTGGTTCACAACCATCCATAATGAGATCTGGTGCACTCTTCTGGTCTGCAAGAATGCATGTAGGCAGAATACTGTATACAAAAAAACTTTTACTTTGAGACAAGATCTTCCTGACTTGCCCTGTCAGGCCTTGAACTTGAAATTCTCCTGTCTCAACCAGCCAAACTTGGTTTGGCTATCTTTATAAAGACTGATTAAAATTCGTCTGTATTTGTAAAAATAGCACAAAGAAAGAAGAACGCAAATGTCATGTTATCTAAAGATTTTAACTTACTTTATAAGATTTCATTAGCTTGGCATACTCTGTCTTCTAACGATGCTTATATAGCACACACTCATTCACACTCATCAGTGCACACTTTAAAACTTAAATGAAGAGAGTGTAGTTTCCTGGTCCTTTTGTTTATTTTTTGTTAGGTTTTTGTTTTATTTTGTTTTTGTTTCCTTTGTTTTCTCCTTTGTGGTGATACTTTATTTGTGCTGAAATGTGGTGATATTTTATTTGTGCTTTAATAAAATAAAGCTTGCCTGGAGATCAGAGAAAAGCCAGCCACTATAGTATACACAAAAGTCAGGCAGCACACACCCTTAATCCCTTAGGAGGCACAGTCTCTGTGTGTTCAAGGCCACACTAGGGAACAGAGCCAAGTGTGGTGACATACGCCTTTAATCCCAGTACCAACCATAGAGACCTAGAGGTCTGTACAGACAGACAGAAAGTAACAGACCTGTGTAGGAAGAGGAAGTGAGGTAGCTGGGCTAAGATAGCCAATGAGAGGGCAGAACAGCAAGGCAATAAAGGCATGGGAAGACAGGAAGTAACTTGCATTTATAAGTTACAGAGTTGGTGAGGTAAGGTTGGCTGGTGGCTTTCCCCTATCTTCCTAATCTAAAGCTTTTACCCCTATATTTGGCTCCGTGATTTTTATTTAGTAAGATCATTTAGAAATTCATCTACACTCCTTGGTTTTTTAAAGAGAGAGGGGAAAAAAAAGGCTTGGAGTTGGGTGAGTGTGGAGATTAGGAAGATCTGGGAGGAATTGTGTCTTATGATTTTTTTTATAATTAGAAATATTTGCATTAAATGACTCAAATGTTTAATATTTTCAAGCTTCCATTGAATCACCTTTCTTTCTTTAAACAGATTATGACTCCTTGTTTTCTGTATGGAGACAGGCACTGGGCTTGGCTTCAGTTCTGATTGCTCCTGTCACCCACTCTTTTAACGTCATTATCATTCAATTCCTTCCCTTTCTTTAGTTGTCATAGGAGTATTGTTTTTTCAGATATTTTCTAATGAATTCTATTCACTGAGGTTGCTGCTAACAGTTATTGTAATCTGATTAAAAAAGCAATTGATTTCAAAAGTGTAGAAACAGTAAGAGTTTTTGAGATAAATTATATGACTACTTTTAGTAGCACTGAAAAAAACCAACAAAGAGTTTATTGAGCCTCTAATAAAGGACTAGATTAAGAACTATGCCAAATCTTATCTTGTACATTATTCTATATTTTAGCTTAGATATTTTGGCACTGAATTTTTACATAAAAGAAAAAAAGGAACAACATAATGTAATTATATTCATCCAGCAAAGGCCCCATGTCAACACTTTTGAATTTATGGCTTATCTTGTTCTTGTTTTATATATGACACATGCATCTGATGTTATAAACATCACGTCTAAAGCATTTTATGAGCAGCTTTGTTACTGGAACACAACAACTCAAACTACTGCAGCTGATAAGGTGAGTACACTTTAACTCATTCTTGATTTCATAGACTTGGGAGTTTGGCCTTACTGTAATGACATAATTGTAAGAAGTATATGAATTTTTTGGTAGTCAATGAAACTATGACTACTGTATTAATTTCTTTACTGACTGTTTAATGTGTTGTGTTTGGTATGTGCAGTTGACTGTACGGGTCCATGAAAAACAGAAGAATTATATTCCTTGGAGATGGAATTAAAGACCATTGTGAACCTCCTGATGGGTTCTAAGAACTAAACGCAGCTTCTTGGCCACTTATTTTAAGCACAGTTGACATAGTTATTTTGGCATAGGCTTTTATGTAATACAGTCTTACAACTTTAAACCTTATGAGAGAGAAAAGCTTATGAAGGAAGGTTTTTCTTCTATAAGAAATAATTTTCATGTGTGGTTAAGAAACTATTGCCTAATTAGGAAGTATACAGAATGACTTAGGACACACTTTTGTAACTATTACTAGGAGGGTTAAAGTCAACTAAAACATAAGATGAAATATACTGATACACAAAGTTTAACATGAAGGTGTGCTACTGTGTAAGTATCATTTATTACTAAAGCCAGATATTAAAAGTTCAAAGTACCTAAGAAAAATGTAGTGCATGATACTACCTCCTTTTATCAATTATATCATATATTGTTAACATTTTAACATTTGTTAATTTGTATTTCAGTGTACAAATTTGTAAGTTAACAACCATGTGCTGCAAGGTGACATCAAGAAGTGTCAGTGAAAAATGAGCCGGAGAAAGAAGTCTGAAAAATTACAAATTTAAAACAAATTACTAAAAACGACAAGAAATCTTTGAAGAATCAAATGTTTATTTGTTATGTTAACAGGACACTATCCTTTCCACCTAAAGATCTAGACAAGCAGAATCAGGACTGAGATGAACTACAGGATGCATCATTTTCTTGCAGGTACCAATCTCCAATCTCCAACTTATGCTCTTAGTGACAGAGGACTCACAGTGTCACAAGGAAAGCCACTTCCTGTCAGAAACAACCTTAAGATCCTCTTTTCATATAATCGGCCAGATCTGCGTCTTCTGCATTTTCTTCTTAAACATCTGCATCGCTCCCTCTGAAGCTCCCTCTTGGCAGAGCACCTTCCTTGAACTATTATCTTTTAATTATTCCTTACATGCTTTTTCTTCTGGAAATTTCATCACCTTTGCTAACTTTTGGTGGGGAATCTGATTTTTAACCGATGGTACTAAAGTTTACTTCCTAAGCACATTTTGTTTTGCTTTTACCTCTTTATTTTCTTTCTGTTCTCATTTTAATAGTGTGAGATGCTGTACACCTCTTCAAGTCTATTCTAAAGTGTCTCATCCTCTCCACTTCTCTCAGTTTTGAAGTCATCTCAAAGGTGCTGAATAATTTTTCTCACTTATATGTATTATAGAGTTCATTTCTTAATCTATATGGAAATCCCATCAAAATGTTCAATCTACATTTGTTAAAAGTGGTGGCATGAGAAAACACAATGCCTAAATTGACGTATGGGAAACAAAAGATCAATCATTTTAGGTCAATCAGTGTGATAATACAATGTGTCTATAGCACAAAAATATGTTTCAGTCTGTCAAAATTTAAAAATGTGAAACATTAAGTGAATTATTTTATATAAAGATGCTGTGCTAAAGAGTAATTTTCATTAATTTGAGAAGAACTTTTCCTCTATCAGAAAGCATATGTAGAAGCTTGACAACATTAGTACTCTGGCCTCCTTGACACATTTATTTCTTTGGATGAATTAACAATGGGGTCTGATTTAATACACTGTATGGTTGGAGACTTTGAGTCCTAAAGGGACTTGTTCAAACCTCGGTTTTGAAAATACAAAGCTGTGAACAGAACTTAAAATTTTCACACAGTTAGAAACATCAGATGAGACTCCTAACTAACTGAATGCCCTTTTCTGGTCAGTTTAATTGTCATAGGAGTGCTTTGAACTTATAACTAACTGACCAGCAGCTTCTGTTTAATTGGTATAAGATTTGTTTCAGAGACTGAGCCAACTGTCCAATGACTAGAACAATTTCCTTACCTATTCCCTTGGGTTTCAAATCTGTTAAATCTTTCTGAAAAACAACTTTTATTTTTTATTTCTATTCTGGGAATGCTGTCTACAAGCTATTGAAAACTTACATATGCATGAATGGGTTTATAACTATGATATTCATAAAGGATAAAATGAATAGAAAACAGGTAAAGAATTACAGATTGGTTGGATAAAGTTTTGTATGACTACATAGCAAATAAACATATTAACTTGCTAAAACTCATGTTGAAAACATTTGATGACATATTAACTTTTTAAAATGAAAGTTGGTTAAAAATGGAGGTAACAGGCCAATCAATGAGATGGCAGGTAAGTAAAGGTGCTAGCCATCAAGACTGAACACCTAAATTTTATTCCTGGAGCCCATGCTATGGAGAGAACATACTCCTGAAGTTTTCCTCTGATCTCCACAGGCATGCTGTAGACATGCATCACTCTCCAACCAAATAAGTAAATAAATGTAATGGAAAATATGAGTAGAAAATTGAATACTTTCTGTCTTTGCTAATACATTAATACTAAATACAAGCATCTAGAGAAAAAAGACTACAAGGTACACATTAGAGAGTTAAGGATGTATTCAAACAAATTTAACTTTTTTCTAGAATTAATATAAAATATTTGAAATAAGACAACATGTGTTTTTGAAAGAATTATAGGAACATAACTCTTGATAATCATTAAATATGAAGTTAATTTTATTTTCAACATCAACACATTCTTTATATTATTTGACTAATTACATTGTTTTTAAAAATTAAACCAAACAATTATTTTGAATATAAGCAATCTTTTAAAAAATATATTTTTAATTGAGATTTTAAAAGTATTTTACTTTGCGTACTATGAATAAATTTATTATCTTAGTGATTTTTTTTTAACAAAGTCTGGGAAAATTCACGTTCTTGGTGAGATACTAATTGTCCCCATGGCATCTGCACAGTTGGTCACAATTCTGTCACGGAACCAGTGGCTGAGATTGTCCCCAGCTGTGACTTATGATCTGTTTATATACAATCTGCCAGAACATACTGCCAAAAAGCCTGCAAGATTCCTGGGTATGATGAGAGTGAGCTTTTTCAGCTCATGTCAGAGTTCCTCCATTAAACTTTTAAATCTTAGCACACTGCAAAGTTCACCTGTGTGCAAAGAATCAGAAATAAATCCATACGGGGAGTTCACAGAAATATATTTCACTTTCAATAATTCTTTCAAGCTTTTTATACACTGTTATTGAAGTATATTTAAAATATATACAACATACCAATCCATGCATTCTAAAAACATAAGATTCTATGAAAAAGAGAAATGAGTTATATGAAATGTGCACAACAAAAAGGCAACATTATATATACTGAGCAGGTTGTATCTATAATCTATCTCTATCTATCTCTATCTATCTATCTATCTATCTATCTATCTATCTATCTATCCATCTAGCTATCTATCATCTATCTATATCTATCATCTATCTATCTATCATCTATCATCTATCTATGCATATGTACAAATATAGGAAGCAACAATCACAAGGAGATCATTAATTTGAGATATAGAAGGAGTTGCATGAGAGGTACTATAAGGAGAAGGAGGGGATAAATGATGTAATTATAATTGCAAAAATGTCTAAGTTCTTTTTAAAAAGTTGAGTCCTAGTCCCAGAAAAAAGTATTATAGGCAACCAATGACTGCCGTCTCTCTCCAGGATGGAGACAACCTCTCATTGGTTGTCCAGTGCATAGTGCTCAGTCCTGAAACCATATATACATAAGCAACAAAAACAGATTCAGCAGCTTGTATTTATATAATTTGTGCGTACATACACATATGTATGCAATAATAATCAAAGAAAAAGAGGCTGACAACTCAATAGTAGGGAGACATTGAAAGAGCTTGGAGAGTCTAAAAGGAGGAAAGGCAGATGGCAAAAATGATGAAATTCTATTTTAGTTAAAGCATATTTTTTAAAAAAGTGTTGATAAAAATGAGATCGGGAACAGTACATAGGTAGATTTTTGTGGTTAAGCATTCTTTGAATTTTTTTTTTTATAGATAGTGACTATTTTATGAAATAGATGTATCTTTCCTCTACCAAAGATGTGATCTGTTGAGAGGGAGGCAAGATTCTGCTGAGTTTTTAAGGTGATTCCAAAGTCAGATTTAACCCTTTTAAAAGACTACTTCAGGTAAATAAGTCATAATTATGTGCAACATCTATTACTTGTTTAAATAATGTAGTTGTGTTTAATTTCAGGAAGATGGCTCAAATAATGATACATGCAGTCTCATATCATTCTGAATCCCAAAATATATCTGACCTGTTCATGTCACAAAATTTAACAGGTGAAGATGTTGGAATTAGCAGAGATATTTATTTAATCCATTAGAACCAGACATATACATTTACTTACCTGTCATCAGAATAAACAAATAACATATACTGCTTATCACAATGTAGATCAGTGAAAAGAAATTAGAATTCATTCTTTCAACTTAATTTTAATAATAACTATTTTTTGCTGAACTGAAAGATAAAAAATCTACTACTTTAAATGTTTTGAATAATTTTTTGTCTTATCTTCTGAATCGTGAATGAAGAAACAATATAGAGAAAAATGTATAGTTAAAAATAATAACTAAGGGGGGTGAGGTTATTGCAAATAATAGTTAAAATTTTCTTAGCACTTGATACATTCTATGAATGGTGCTAACTGTTCTAAAATCTCTCCACAGAAGCATCTCATTTCTTTGTCAAAAATTAAGAATCTGGTATAATTATCTACTCAGTTTAGAGAAAAGTGACATGTTACTTTGTGAAAGTCATAAAGTAAACAACCACATAAGATAACAATCCACATCTAAGTTTTATTCCCTGGAGACACAGAGCAAGACAAAGGGGTTACAACAGACATAACTGAAATAAAACCCTGAGGAAAGATTTTCCCAGGATTCTTTGCAGTACCTATACTTTAGTGACAGTGAAATCAAGACCCAGAGCTTTTTAGCTGATTTCAAAGTTAAGGTTTGACTATTTCCTTTCACTAACAACAACAACAAAAAGAAATAAAGAAAGAAAGAAAGAAAGAAAAAAATCTAAATGCAGTGAAATCTAAGTTGTTAAGAAATAATTTGCATAAAATCGCATAGATTTTTACCTCAGTGGAAAATTTTATCTCTTTGTTAATTCTTGCAAGTCTGAGGAAGGAAAATTGGTGATCAAAAAAAAGAAGATAATTCTCAAAGAATAAAAAAACTGAAGGAATACATTTTTATATTATTTATAATATTTAAAATGGTGATAAAAGTTAAGTTATTTAACAACAAACAAAAAATTTTTGGGGGGTGACCAACCATCCTTCATAAAACCATCCTAGCCCACCCAGGATTATCAGGAAGCAGCTAAGCTTTCCGAAGTATTAGAAATAGAAACAAAACTTTAAAGCAGAAAAATATGTGTCAGAAAATTAAGGTCTGAAGGCTGTAGATGATAAGTGATAGAAATCTGCAAGGCTAATGATCAAATGATAAGTTATGCTTTGTAAATAGGACAAATTGTTCTCACCAACTTCATTGTGGAGTAGGAAGTCACAGAAAAATGACTGCGTAATTCAGGAAAGAAATCAAAGAAGACACTTGCTGAATGACAGAATATAGTAAATTGCAGTAGAAGGTAATCACCAGATGAATAGATCAACAATTTGCGGCTCAGATTTCATTAAATAAGGAAGGCTAGCATACCTGTAGCTGTTTCTCAAGTGTGGTAAGCATTGAAGAAACTGGCTCTTTAGAATTCTGTGAACAAAAAAATGTGTGTGCTTTCTGGGAAGGGAAGAAGCCTATTTGAAGACAACAAATGTAACCAAGTACTTGTTCAGTCCAAAAACGGCCCCATTTAACTAGTATCCATAAAATATAATTCTTCTTATTATTTGCCCAGGAAAGAAAGTACTAAGAAGACTACAACTAACATGAATTGGAACCACGTGATGTCGGATACAAACATCCACAGGGAGACAGATGTTTCTCAGTGTTCACAAAAATATGTGTGTTAGAGCAGGACAAAGAAAATCAATACTGTTTTGTGGATGAGATCATGTTGAGAGGACAAGGGACATGACTGGCGTGACAGGTGGTAAGGTACATAGCTAAGACTGTATGTCGCTCACAGAACTATAAATGTCTTTTTATGGTTAGTGATACTCTTAGGTTTAAAACAACATTTCTGGAAACCATTCCTCATTTAATTATGAACATTCTGTTAAAAATGTAAAACAAAAACAAGGAATAAAGCCAGTAAGGCAAAAGAAACCCTATAATAATTTATTGCTTAAATATAAATTACAAATGGATTTCTTCTTAGAAACTACATGTTCATATAAAAGTCATACAGAACTCTATATTGTCAAATGGAATTATATGGCATGAGATATTTCTGGTATCCACAAATTTCTCCACCCTCAATCCACAAAGCCTGACTCTTATATTCTTTATCTATCTCATCTTACAAAAGAGAAGAATATTTAGGTAGCTACTTGTTTTTGGAATTCCAACATAAGGTCTGGACATCAAAAGTAAACACAATTAGAAATATGTTTGGTTAGTCGAGGTAAGTTTTTCTTCTTCCTTCTTCTAGCTATACTGGGAAGGAGGAAGAAGGAATTCCCAGGATTGAAGAAGAAGTTGTCACTATTGTCCCTAAAGTGATAATCATGATTATATTGGCTGTAGAGGTGTCTGTTGCATTTTTAGTTTTTATAATATAGGTGATCAGATCAAGGCCTTTTCATTGGGCGGGGAAGTGCTCAATCATGGAACCACGTCCCTATCCCCAGGACTTTTAATTTTGGCAAGAAATCTGGGTAAGCACATATTAGTAATATAGTCTCATAGAGACTTGGCCAATCATGTTCTTTAACATAAAGGTAAGAATGATGGAGCCACAATCTGAACATAAACTGAGATTTTAAAGGCACTGTGGTGGTTTAAAAGAAAATGTCCCCCTCATGGGGTGTGGCACTATTAGGAGATGTGACCTTCTTGAAGTAGTTGTGACTGTGTTGGAAGAAGTATGTTGCAGGAGGGGTGGCCTTGGTAGTTCTACCATGTAGATATCCATTTTTAACTCCTTCATTAATCTTGTGATGTTAATGTTCCTCACAGTTTCCTACTTTTCCTTTATTTTCATGGTCAGTGGTATATGTGGGCATAACTGTGTGTTTTCTGACTTTATTTGACAGGTATGACTCCTAAACTATTTAAACAGTATAACATAGGCATAAACAGGTAGGAGAGGAACTGGTTAAGAGATACCCTTTTAGTTGCAATGCGTAAGAATGAAAAAAAAGGTTGAATATACAAAAAAAAAAAAAAAAAAAAAAAACAGAGTCCCTCAAGTGGCTCTTTGTGACACCCTGGAAATACTTTAAAATTCAAACCTCAAGAATTTCTGCCACAATGTATGCAATGACTACCACCCTGGGAGTGACTACTGCACCATAGGACATGTTAATGATGCCAATTCAGCAGCCCTGCTTCACTAGGAGCAGGTAGTTTCAGTCTAGAAAATGGTTATGATAAGCCCTTGTTCAATTGATTTAAATATAGCACACAGAAAACATCATAGTGCAGACTTGTCTGCTCCAGTGTAAAGCCCAATGTTTTGCTCTTTAGCCCATGGAGAACCGTAAATCATGTTCCATGTGACTACGCTTTACTTTGTTGCTCTCTCTAGCTGGAAAGTCCTCCTCTTGGTATCTAACAATTACTAGTCCCCTAAGACTCAGGCACACAATGTCCCATCTGGCAAATGTTTCTAATATGTTTGCAATGCTTTCACAATTCATTTCCAGGTCCCCTTCTGTGTTATGACTGGGTTTTGCCAGAGCTTTCTCTCAAATGGGAGCTTCCACATTTTTTCCCCCAAACGTCCACATTCTTACACAAACTGCTCAGTTAGATCATTGCTTTCCTGTGTTCTCCTGAAGGGCCAGAAACTACTGCTGTGTGGTGAGAATCTAAATCATAAGTGGACACAGGCACAGGCTTTGAGTAAATAGTTGATCAATTTAGTGAAAGACTGTCACTTACAACCAATGCAATGCAGATCTCTACTCATCATTATGTTATAATTAATAATAGCGCATTTCTATACATATAGAATTAAAGAAGAGATACAACCTGAAAGACTGTCACTCACAACCAATAAATGCAGATCTCCACTCATAATTACGTTATAATTACTAATATCACATTTCTATATGTTTAGAATTAAAGAAGTGATACAAAGGGTTGGTTGGACAAATGGAAATGAAGCCATTATGTTTAAAATATAAAATAAGTACAGAAAATAATTATCTTGACAGTCAAAATAGTTGAAAAGACTATTTGTTCAGGACAAATGAACTTTTAACATTAAAACGTTTTCAAGAAGACATGTATCTTTCATTCACAATAGTATCATTGATTTCTAATTACTAATGCCCACATACTGCTCTCACTAGGTTTTTTTTTCCAACTTTGATTTTCAGTAAAAATATTTTTACCAAAATTTTAATTGGTAATACTTGCCATAATAGGTATTACACAAGATTAAAGCTCAGAACATATTCCTTTTATAAAATCCTTCAAAAAACAAAACCAAAGAAACTCTGACAGTTAGCTAGCTCGTTTTGTAGTTTACACAGATTCAGTAAATTTGGAAAATATCCCAGCTGCCACATCTACTTTTGAATTTCCCCTACTTAACAAAAGCAACAGACCTAAAATATTAACAGTTTATATAACTTATGGGGGAATCCTTTCTAGATCCCTCTTAAGACAGAGACTTAAACATTCTATATATAGTACAATTCATAGCAGTCATTAGTCTACCAACCAAAAAATAAGTATTCTGATAATAGAACTTATTTGAAATATAGGCCACAGAGTTTTCGAGTAGATGAATTATTGTAAAATGTAAATTCTGTTTTGTTTAGTAGAAAGGAAATAAATGAAATCCCATGACTCATCAAGAGAAACACAGTTTTAACTATATCCAGCACTGGATTCTGTGTTAAATACTTAGAGATTTATGAATCATCAGTTGGGTAGTCAAAAGTGACACCTATGAACCACATCAATGACAAGTATGGCATGATAATTCTAAGGATGCAGTAGTGGAATACACACATTGGCAGCAACCAAAAGCTCTCTAATTAGACCTATGACCCACTCAGTAAGAATGAGACCGTGCATGTTACTGGAAACCCAGTTAAGTACTTAGTGTTTTTGAAGACATGGTTATTGGAGGAAAACCTACAACCACTAATTTACTAAACCAGCATGGTCTCTAACAATAATCTATAATCATTTGTCCTTATACCCACAAATAAATATAGTCTTTACCCTTTATCAAGAAAGCTTGTCTTTGAGACAGATGGAGACCACTACAGAAACACACAATCAATCAGAATTCAGAGTTGTGGAGCCCAGGTGTAGCAGAAACATCTACAAAGCACTACTGCACCTAGGGTTCAGGAAACACTGTGGAAGGGTGGTAGAAGGACTGTAAGAGCCAGAGGCACAGAGTGTCTGCTGTGAAAGTGAATCTCCTAATAGTATCAGAAGCTAAGTACATTAAGTCTCACCATCATGACTACCTAAATGATAACAGAATAAGAAAGACCTCAGTGAATAGTTCCCAAACCTACACAGGGAAACGAACATCAATTAGTGTCCTGAAAACACAATACTGGTAATATTATACAGCCTGAACATGTTATATTTAAAATATATATGTACATACATACATGTACACACGCGCGCGCGCGCACGCACACACACACACACATGCATGCAATAACGAATGCTAAAAAGAAAGATGCATGAATTTAAAAGAGATTGTGGAGGAGTTTAATGGATAGTTTGGAGAGAGCGAAAAGAGAAAGAAGGAATGCTGTAATTAAATTATAATCTCAAAAATTAATAAACACATATAAAATAAAGTGAGGACTATTTCATGTTTACCGAAGAGACTGAATGTGACATGCAGTGCATTTTATGACTCATTTATCTTCTGTCTTTAACATGTCATGGCAAAAATAGTATAAATGTGAGTCTGTGCAACAGAATAATGAAATGCCTAAAAAAGTCTACATGTGATGACTTCTCCAGGTATAATGCCTCCTCCATAAAAATGTTTTCCATAAAAGTAATACATAAATAGACAGAAATATGTTTTTTTTAAATTTTCATTATTTTAAATATTTGCACACACTGATTTCTTGAAGGGAAGACTAGCAATTTTATTTTGAATTTAAAAGGTAAGTTTAATTTATGTATGTGACTGTTAAGGTTTTCTCAAAAGACTATTTTGTGCCTAAGTGCCAGTTGTGGAATCTGGCAGAAAATTAATTTTTTAGCATTTGTACAAAATTGAAGAGCATGAGGAGCCAGTGCAAATATTTATGGCCCTTTCAGGACAGCAGTGGAAAAGGTGAGCATAAACATTGGGATTAATCTTCTACATTAAAAAAGAAAAACAGAAAAAGAAAAAAAAGTGAAGTGTGTCGCAAAATATTCATAGGATTTTATAGGCATATAAGAGATTCAGATAGAGCTTGCAGTCTCTAGCTATTTATGAAAATTCCATAAACCCATGGGCTTCTGTGAGCTGACTTGGATGTCAGAAGACTTGGTGATACTTTTATAATTTTCTGTTCTGCTTTCTTGTATCACACTCCCTAGATTTGGAAATAGATTTACACAGGGAGACCAAGCTTTGGACCACAACAGCCAAAAAAGCAAGAACCTCGTTCATAACCAAATCAGAATTAAACAAACAAACAAAATCCTTAATGTGACCTGTAATATGCATACAGAAAGAACACAGAACAAAGAAATTTGACAAACTACAGTGCAAACAATATGTTAACTATACACATCAAGAATGGTATTACAATCCAAGCATCATGGCACACGCCTTTAAACCTAAGGGCAGGTGTGTCCATGAGTTCAAGGCCAGTCTGCTATACAGATTGAGTTCCATGACACCCAGAACTACTAGAGAAACCCTGTCTAGGAAAACTAAAAAAATAAATTGGAAGGCTTAAACAACTATTCAAGGTGATATGTCCACAGATAAAGGACAACACAGACTACTATTTCACATTATTTTCCATTATTCCACATGGTCTAGGGAGATTGCTCAGCAAATATGCATTCAGGCTGCACAAGAATGAGGACCTGAGTTTGGATTCTCCACATCGAAGTAAAAAGCTAGATATAGCCATACATTTATAAATCCAGAGCTGGGTTGGCAGTAATGTAGAGACAAGAAGGCCTTTTAGGGTGGCTGGCCTCTGTGTTCAGTGAGAGTTGTTGTCACAAGGGAAAAAAATGAACATCCATAGAGAAGGGAGCCTGACATTCTCCAATTGGCTCCTCATTTGTGGGCACAGGTCCACATACCACCACCACACATAAGCACATAGAGTACATACACACAAGAACAAAACAAACAAAACCCAAAACCCCAAACCAACCCAACCAACAACCAACCAAACAAAAATTAGAAATTAAAACCCAATCTGCAAATATAGGTGACAGACTACCTCACTGTGGTGAAATCTAAACTTCTATATGAGGAACATAGCTTCATGTCACGGTACCATATTTTCCAATTTTCTTTTGAATTACTAAACATAAGTCGTTCCCCTAACTGCTTAAAAACCGAAAGAAACGTGAAGCAGTAACACTGACATCTGTCACATAATGGCTGTGAGCAGACATCTGTCATGTGAACCTGTATTAGATCGAATGACAGTCACTTTGAAAATTCATCTAATCACATTCTACAGCATGCATGCTATAGTCATTTCACTGTAAGTTGAAAGGAAATAATTTTGTTTGAAGTGGAATGAGAATACAAAATACGATAACAAGGGAAAACATTCATCTGTAGGTAGATAATGTGCTATATGAATTTGTATCTTGCTCATTTTGCCTAAAAAGGCTGAAATGTGTTTGATGTGTGGTTGCTAGCAGTAAGGCTCTCTCCCACTACTTACTTGGAGCCCCAAGCTTGGAGAACTGACTAGGAAGCCTGAGGATTTTCCATCGGGAACAGCAGGAAGTTTCAAACATGTAGGTTTTCAGGTTCACACAGATTCATTCAACCATGTATAAAAATTCCCAAGCCAAGATCTTTTCTTTGCTCTCTTGTGCCTTTTTGGAACTGTTTTGGAGTTTATCCTAATGAAAAATCAAGACTGTGATAGTGGGGCTTCTCAAGGCCAGGAGCATGACCATCCCAGGTATTTTTTTCTTGGTTTGCCTTAGTAACAGGACTCTGCTGTTTGCTGGCAAACTTGCACATAGAGCCATGCTGATGAGTTCTAGTAAACATTTATCACAGATTTCATCACCGATACTAGAGGTTGTGGAACTTCAGATGTAAGAGTGAGTTCTTACATTGAACCTGGGGAGTGTGTCACAGTTTAGACATCTCGACTCATATCAATCATAGTTCATGATTCCGGTTCAGACTTTTTACAGGAGAGGCGCTTACCTACTGATAATTTGTTGTATGTATCAAGCAGGCCTTCCTCTCTTCCATTGGAAACTCATCAAAAATTCTGACACCTTGTTCATTGTATGTATTGGTAGTCGATCAGTTGTATGGAAAAGTGCTTATATTGCTGAATGCTAAGCTGTAAACTACAAAAAGCTGGTGTTTCAGAAAGATCTTGTGAGTGTTTTTGGTAATTCCATTGCTTGGGATATTGTTGCTAACAAGTGTTCTTTTTAAAAAAATTTTTTGCTTATAGAACATACCATTTGATACCCTCATGGTACAACTAAGGACTTTATTCAAATATCCTCAAATGGAGGGGTTTATACCCTACAAGTAAGCACTTCTATGAGGGGGCCCTTAACCTTCATGTTACTAACTTGAGTTACAATGGAGTAAGATAATTATGAATATGACCACATTAAAATAATCCCTAAGAAGTATAAATAATCATTGCCCAAAATAATTCAAACAAACATAAAAAATAAAAACAAGTCAAAAAAAAAACAAACACATAAAAATGTTGACACAAAATTTGGAAACAGAAAATTGGAGAACCATAATTTTACCTACTTACTAATCTAAAGTATACTATAAAAATTTAAAAAGTGGAATTATAAAATACCCAACATATTTTCATACATCTATAATACAAGTTTAGAATTAATATTACCATCTATTGAGACATGCCAACTGACAAACCTTTGTGGCCTTAATCAATAGGGCAGATCAGATTAAAGATATTCATGGGAATCCTCCTAAATTTAAGCAATGTACACAACATGTTGTACAATAGTTACAAGTAATAAAATGATAAATTAATATGCCTCATTTTAATCTTCAGAAAGATTGCATTGAATAAATATCTCACAGTGGCTATGGAAGCTCTGGCCAAAATAATAATAAATTAAATTAAGCTTTTGGTACTTGTAATAAGCTTGACAAATTGGGACTGCTATAGATCTTTACCCTCAATTAAAATAATTAATATAGCCAAATGTAAAATAATATAAGTCCTTTGGAGACTGAAATTCAATATCCAAGACTTACTCAGAAAATATGAGGCGGTTAGCTTTATAATGTAACCGCTTCACAGCATAATTTGTCTATTTTAAAAGCCAAAGTAAATGGTGTCTCCAGGTAGATTGCTAAAGAATTCCATGTCCCTACCCTTTTAGAGACCTTTTGGCAATGTTCTTAAAATTATTGAGTACAATGTTCAGCTGATAAATATTTTGCTGCCATTGATTTGATTCATACGTTGTTCTTCTTGTCAATGCCAATAGCCTCTCAAGCTCCACATTTAATGACACCATAATACATTCATTATAGGAGAAGCTTCATCCACCTTTTTAAAGGTCTTTAATGACTAGGACACTGAAATTGCCTCTGCAAAGCAGCCCAAAAGATAACTAGCTCCTATTTCTTGTGACACACAGGTCAACAAATCACACTTTATAACATCATTCTACAAGTATCCTTATTTCCCACAACTATTTGAGATATCCTGATAGTCACAAAAGTGTTCCCCCCAAAAAAGGGAAGTTCCACTATCCAACATATGAGGAGCATTGCCTCAAACTCTGAGAATTATTGAGAATTATATAGTCATTCAGACTATATCATTATCAAAACCAAATATTGGCTCTCTGAAATGGAAACCATTCTTATATGTTAGTCAAACTTATTCCCTCTGTCACATCCCGTTCATATGTGTCCTTTCATGTCCTCAGGCCTTTACAGGTGGTGACAGCTTTACAGGAGGTCCCCCTACTTTGAGGACCTCTTAGTAATCTGAAGAGCTCCTTGGGATAAACTGAGTGACCAGCAAAACAGTGTCTGTATACTATATAGATTATGTAAGCATAACTAACACATGTAGCTGTTATGTATGGACATCTGCTACTTTATTACCTTATTCATGACACCCTTGGAAAGAATCTATGGGCTAGTATAGGAAGCTGAACCAGTGTCATTTTTTATACATGATGCCCTGGTGAACAGTTAGTCTAGTCCATTTCCTCTTACATACCCTGGAGCCATTACCAAAGTTCTGGTCATATGTAGTGGGTAGCCATTCCAGCTGTGATCTGGAAGTTCCAACCCCCATTGAGGCTTTGGTAACTGTCACGCCTACAAGGAGAGGCCAAGAGAGGACCCTGAAGACCAAGATCCGGATGCGCCGCCTCTCTTGGTTCCTGGACCCTGGATGCTGGAGGCAGACCAAGCAGAGTTCTCCAGAGAACACCGCCGGACTACGCTACGTCTTTCCCAGACCCTGCAACTTACCTACCCCTTCATTTGTAAGTTACACCACTAAATAAACCTCCCTTTTAACTATGTGGGGTGGCCTTAATAATTTCACCAATAGTCACATAATATTGTTCATGGTGGTGGTGGGGCAGCTCCTTTCCCCTTTTAAAGCTTGGTCTTTATTAGGTAGACATCCCTACAAATGACTTCCTTCATAGATATTTAATATACCAGTCAATCAAAACCTACTGATACTTTGCCAAGACACCCATACACTCAATGGATAACTGATACACACATCAATGATAGGGACCATGGCACTTATTACACCTATCATAGGACATGATGCTAAGATTTCACAAAGGGGCATTTAATGAAGTGTTCACCTTCCTTACCAATCTGCAGTTCTATGCCTCACAAAGTATCACTGTATCTTAGTCTAGTTCCAACCTAACAAAATGAAATAAACCACGATCCATTCATGAGTTGAACAAAGATGACTTGTAATGAATACTTAGAAAATTACTGAGGTCTTAACCTCAGACACTCAAGACTCGCTCCTCCCTTGTCTCTTGTCCTATATCTGAGTAGGCTGACAGGAAACCCTGGGTGCACCAGCAGGAAGTTTGTAGTAGGCTACTGAACTGCAGTTATGCCACCTCATGAAATTATTCCTAAGAATACCTTAAGTGCTAAAACTATCATGTCAAACTGGTAACTGGAGCAGCCCTAAATTCCTATATGACGTGACCCTGAGATAAAGGTTACCTACCTGACCATTTAACTGTTTTCTCTCTGCTTTTGTAACAATGCTTGATTTCTGTATAGTCACAATTGCATTTTTTGCCCTTAAAATTTCAAACCAGCTGGAGCTGGGACTGCTTCCCACTAATCTGCTTGGAACAGTCCTGGTAGAGGTCAAGAGTTTATCATTGCTGAGAACTTCACAACAGAAAAAAAAAATAAGCCAATATAATGATTTACTGTCCTAAGTAGCATACAGAAAGCACCATGAAACAAATTGGCACTAAAATATTGGAGAAATTACTGACAATAAATTACTGAACTAAATATAATGACAGGAAACTATAATGTAAATTATATAAACTATGCTGAGCAAAACAGGACATTTTAAACTGCATGTAGATTTATCACAAGGAAAATGGCCCAATATATGGGTGAATTTTAAAGTTATGTATCCACATTTCAAAGAATTCCATTTAAGCATAAAAAACAAGGAAGCTTTGCAGTTCTAAACCCCATCTGCATACATTAAAATGTCCAAATGCTCAAAAAAGTAATGCATGTGCACACTCATGGTGGTATATGTGCAACTTAGTTCGATTCTCTTATTTACTTGCCTTTCAAGTTCTTGAGAATGCTTTCGTTACCAGTGGCCAGCTTTCACAGCCTAACAGTTTATGCATAAAAGTGAATGCTATGATACTGCAAAACACATGCTGTACATCATCATCATCATATAATTATCCCAGCCCACAGGTCTGCAACCACTATGCTTAATCAATCTAATCAGAATTAACGAGGCATTTGTTATCTAATTACAGTATTTTCAATAAAACACTGTGATAATTTATGAAATATAAAGGTAAAATCTTAGTGCTGGGCCAGCAGTCAGGCTCCCCAGGCAAAAGCACTTGCCATCAAGTCTGAGTCCTGAGAGTCAGCATGGTGGAAGGAGAAAACCACCTCTTGCAAGTTGTCCTTTGACCATTCTGTGTATGCTGTGGCACAGCAGTGTGCACATATAGACACAAAAATCCCCAAATGAAAACGAACCCCAAACTTCTTTGAAGCTGGAGGTACTATAACATCCTTGTTATTGAAAGGGTGGGATAAGAAAGAGAGTTGATGCCCTTTTGGGCTGCTGAGTGAAACCCTGTCTCCAGGTACAGGAACAAGAAAGAGTTTCACACCTGCAACAATGCAGGAAAGATTTTTGTGGTTATATTTTATTTGTGCTGAAATGTGGTGATATTTGTATGTTAATAAATAAAGTTTGCCTGGAGATCAGAGGCCATAACCAGCCATAAATAGAAGTCAGGCGGTGGTAGCACATGCATTAAATTATGTTAATATAGCTTATATTTTACTGTCTTGATTAAATATTGTCCCCCAAACTTTTATCGATACAGAAGCTCAGAATATAATCATACATGGAAGGTGATCTTAGAAGGTTTAACTGGTTAAGAAGCAAAGTGATATGAGATTGATTTAAGCAGGCCCTAAATAATGGTTATTATTATGATCCAACAGAACATTGTCAGAAGGAGAGATGGACAGGGTTCCTAAAATGTCCCATTGAGGTGAGTGCAACAGTTATTCAGCTATCAGCCCAGAAACCCAACTGTTGCTTAGAGTTACCATAGCCAGGAGGATGCTTTCCCTGAGCCTGAAAGGTGTTTGTGATATCACAATATTTTGCTGTCAAATGTCTAGCGTCTAGAACTAAGAGAATTAATTTTTATTGCTTTAAGCTATTCTGTGTGTAGCACATAATTCCAGCAGCCTTCGGGAACATATGTACCGTGCTTTACAGAGAATTCCTCAGAAGGAAGGAGATGGTGAGTGAGGGATGATTGAGGTTGGAAAACAGAGACAGGAAATGTTCGGATGCACCACGTACAGCTAAGTCTGTGTGTAACTGCTTATGGTATAATTGTAAAATATTCCTTTTCATGAAACAGAAGCTCAGGTTTTCCTCATTTCTGTCTTCTCCATCCGTAAAGGGTTTTGTTTGCAAACTGCTACTACTCATAGCTTCAGCTTTACCCTCTAATGTGTGGTGGGTTTTTTTTTTTTTTTAATTTTTACAATAAAAATGTCAGTGTCTTTTTATCCCGAGAAAAATCTAAAAACAAAAACAAAAGAAAAAAGAAAACAAAACTTTGATTTCTTGACGCAGTTGTCAATGACCCAATTCCTGCTTGATTTTCCAGCTGAGCTTTAGAATAGACATCCCTATTCACTAACCGATTCTAGTAGCCCCACTTTCCAGATCATCGGATTCACTTAGGTCCTGATGGTCTGTCATATGTTTAGATTAACAAGTCACTTTCTCTTCCACCACGCTAAGCGTCCTGTCAACCTTCTACAGTATCTCACTTATACAAAAGTCAAAATAAGAGATGGCTTCCATATGTTCTCAATAATGCATGAAAAACAAAGAAACAAAACTATAGAAAAACAAAACAAAAATGCTTGATTAAAAATGGAAAGAGGAAGCTGGGCGGTGGTGGCGCACGCCTTTAATCCCAGCACTCGGGAGGCAGAGCCAGGCGGATCTCTGTGAGTTCGAGGCCAGCCTGGGCTACCAAGTGAGTTCCAGGAGAGGCGCAAAGCTACACTGAGAAACCCTGTCTCGAAAAACCAAAAAAAAAAAAAAAAAAAAAAAAAAATGGAAAGAGGAAGGAAAATTAAAATACACTTTGCTAATAACTTTTTCAATCCGACAGTGATACAAAATAGCTTTAATACTATAAAATAAGAGCAAAACAGCACTAAACTATCCAACTGACCAAGAATTGTTATTTTTAATGGAAATAGAACTGGGATCCTAGAGTATAAATATTGGAAAATTGGCCTAAGATATGAGATTCAAATTAAAAGCAATGAGATTTTTGGAAACATTATGAGTTGTCAATCTTCTTACCCAGAGTCTGCTTTCAATAAGTAAAGTCAAGTTTTGTGCATATTTATTCTAAGTGAATTCAACTGAATAGCAGGCAAAAACACACAAATGATCATGATCAGATAACACACATCTGATGAGAAGCACACCAGCTCAGATGGTGTCATGTGAAGCAATTGTCTTCTTCTCTTACACTGAAGGAAAACTGTCATTTTAGGCTTATTGAGAGATAACATGGTATATGTAAGATCATGTAGATGATCTTCTATGAATAACATAGAACGTTTTCACTTTAAAGCTTTTACCTCTGAATTTTCTCCAAGAGTAACTATTTCAGAGCCTCAACTCCTGTTCAAAAGGCAGTTGCTACAAATGAACTGAGTGAATTTGACAGCTAATGTGCTAAATGATTTACAAGTCAAGTTCTAAGAGCATTCCCATATAAAAGATATAACAGAAGGAATGATCGTAATTTGAAACAAATGACAGGAACAGAGAAAAATGTGAGAAGTGAATGTGATAAAATGATAGCAAAAATCAATAAGAAATAGCTCAATGTGGCAATAGCGGGGAATTATGGCAAAGTGAGGATGAGAGCAGACAGAGGCAAAATAGAAATTTGATTTGTAGGAACCACTGACTACTGCTTAACCATCTCATACCACAGAGTTAGCAGTGCAGGCAGGAAGTTGTAATGATTGGTGTGGTTTAATTCCACAACTGTTTAATTACTGTTTAATTCCCTCGGTATGCCGCGAGGCACTATTAGATGAGTACATATTTGAAAATCTGGTATTTCTTTTTACAACTTAACTATTTCACTTTTTAAGCCATGTGAATGTTAAGAGCTAATTCAACTGAAAATGTAGGTCATTTGATTCCTTCACCTCTTGGAGGGAGAAGGTCTAGTAGGGTTGGAGGAGGTCCCATATAAATGTGAATGTAAACAAATGTGCATCCATGTCTTTGACTTCATGTCAAGGATTTGCTCACATGGTAAAGTTTAATTATAATACAAGCCCAAGATTTATACAGTTATCATCACTATTTTAGAGACGAGAAAAGTAAGGCTGGCTGAAATTGTGATTTTTCCAGCAAGTATGACAGATGTGAGCTGCTGAGATAAATCTGAACCCAGAAATCAGGCTCTAAACTTTCATTCTCCCACCCAATGTTTTTGACGATGGTGTTTAAGAGACATACTTTAGATACACACATCTCTTTTCCTTTTCACAGCTCTTTCCTTCTGACAGAATTTCCATTACACAAATAAAGAAATTGGGACTCAATGATATCATGAAATGTTCCCAAAGAGAACAAAGGGGATTGAATTAGAATTCAAATGTTTAAATTTATATATAGTTTGGAATGAATATGGAACATTTATAAAGTAAAATCATTTTTATTAATAAACCAAAGTATACTTTATTTTATCCACTGATAACTCAAGATTTATATCCCACAATTAGTTTTAAAAACTAATCATGTTTATCTCCATATGACATTATTTTTAAGCTAAGAGAGTTAAATTCAATTTATATTAATCTGACAAAATAAAGATTAAGTTAATTAGGAATTTATTCAGTAATTATTATTTCAATCAATTTTTCTTTCTTTCCTGAAACATATACAAACTATTTTCAAATATCTCCATGGTGACCAGCATGTATACATATTCAGAAAATAAAGGGCCTAATTCTTCTCTTTTTAACTCTTGTGGCCACAAGTCTACCCCCAATGAGAATATAGCAGAGATAATCAACAGCTTTCAAAGAGAACTCAGAGAGCCATGCCATTTCCGGTAAAATCATTGATAAGTCTTTCTCAGCAGCCATGTAAGAATTTTTGCATCTAGGATTCATAAAATTCTATAGGGCAGAGGATGGTCTTGAGCATAAAAGGCAATGCCCATGAAATTCAAACCCCTACACAGGAGGATCTTGTTCTTTCTTAAAGGTCACTCTCCACAATACCGAAAAACTCAAAATTGTTTCAATCGATCTGGTAGGCTAGGTTGAAGAGATACCTCACACAGTACTGAAATTGACATCTTGCTAATGCTAGCATAGCTCTATCACTGTGATAAAATGAAAGGATAAATACTTCCTGTCTGTTGGCCTTGGTCTCAATTAAGTCGAAAGTCTTGGACTAGATTTAGAGGCAGAAAAGGAGAATGTATAGGTAGCATCTGGTTTTAAGAAATTGGACTGGAAGCATCAGCTTATTTTATGTATCAGCATCAGAAATGTTAAGTTGTTTTCCGACAGTTTCTATAAAATCCATGTCCTTCTGCCAGAATACTGGATCATCTAGACCCAGATATTCACGGCGGCAGTTACTAAAAGTCCTTTGCCATACAGCACAATGCTGTCAATCTAAATTTTGGAAGTTTATGAACGTTCAGCCACTCTCACTCTCTGTACCGCTCATGAAATTTCTGTTGCCTACCCTTGCATGAACAGAGCTTAAGCTGGGACAGATGCATCTGGATCTCAGATCCAACACCATTATAAGCCCTCTAGGTGACTTCTAAGACCCACAATCAATCATGGGAATGTTGAGACAGCAAAGGACACTGTATATTCTCAGTGCTAATATAGAAAAGAGTATCAGGTTAATGAGAGGATCTGAAATGCTCTTTGTTGTCATTTTAGAGTTGTTGTTGTAGAAATTATGTTTATTAAATCAAAACACTTTGACTCTCGAAATGTGTTAATAAATTATAAGCCTGACATATGTTTTATAAATAATTCTGTTACTACTGAAATAGCTGCATGTTTAAATTTATGTATATATTGCACAACAGATTTTGTTATCTGCTTCAGTAATTTCTCATTTTATGTAAACCCAATATGAAGGCACTTGGAAGGTTACTGCATGTTCTTATTTTTAAAAATTAAAAACAATCCTGTTTTCATTTTTGTATTGTTGTTCACCTGTATACTTGACTGTTAATTCAGATTAAATAAAATGACCTCAATTTTAACACAAAGCTACCACCTAAACAATTGCAGAGTAAAGCACTTTTTGAGCAGTAGACATTCTCATGAAAATTGTTCAAATACCATGCAATGAAAATTAAGCATGTCTAGAAATGAAAGAATGCACAGTGAGATGACTGTTACTTACCAAACTCCTTGGGAACTGCTATTGCATAAACACAATTGTGTTCCACACTGTAATTTTTGGGGTAGTTTGGTGACAGTACAGTGCCTTCTGAACCTGTTGAACGACTTCCACAGGGTGCTAGTAAATAAAAATGATAAAACATATTTTTTACAAAAACATTAGAAAATTTAAAATCAGAATATTTTCTTGATCTATAGAAAACTGGTTACTAAATTTTAAACACCAAACTTTATTTGCCTTATGTATACAAGAATCTTCAGTGTTAAATATCTTAAAAAATAAAGTATTTATAAAACTTTATGAGCAATTAAATTTACTGTCCTCAAAAGCAAAGCAATGTAACTATAACAGTTATTTCTAAAAGTAATAATGATGGCCTTTCATTTATAAACTTGCAAAATTAATAATATCATTATAACAATGAGAAAACACATAGGCACATAGGAGAGCTGCCAGGTATTAAAATGTTACTCAGTTACTCAGATTCCATTATAATTATGCTGCTGTCAAGTGAATTATTTCTATACAATGGCATGCATGGCTTTTCCTCACTCTAAACCAGTGGTCCTCAACCTGTGGGTGGCATATCAGATATCCTGCATATCAGTTATTTACATGATTCATAATAGTAACAAAATTACAGGTACGAAGGAGCAATGAACATACATTTATAAGGCTGGGGGTCAGCACAACATGAAGAACTGTATTGAAGGGTCGCAGACTTAGGAAGGTTGAGAACCACTGCTCTAAGCATTCTCTTTTCCCCCGTCTTTATTTGCCTTGAAGTAAAACCAGTTCATGGTACCTCGATGCTGACTCATTTGTTATCTTAGACCCAAATTTCACAAAAACATTGTAGCTGAAAGCTTCTGGTAAGTTAATAAAAAGTGACCCTGCCATTTAAAAGATGAAGACCCACTAGGATTCCTGGAGAGGATACCATAATGTCTGGTCTAGTACTCAGAGGAACTTAAGTGTTTCTAAATAGCCATACATTCATGAGAGCTGATATTCTCTAAGTAAAGAAACAACTTAGGAAACTATGTACAATGAGGGAAAAAGTGGCTAAAACATGGTTGTAGATTACACCAAAGGTTCTCGATTAGCTAAAGGGATGCTAAAAAGAAAGTATGTTGCAAGTTCAGGGAAAAGAAAGTTTAACTGAGAAGAATGGCTTCAGACTGTTAAATGGTATGTAGCAATTAGTAACTGGAAAAGGAAACTTGATCATCTGTTATTTGAGGAAGAGCATACTTCCCCATGGCTATGGTTTCCATACGGGAAAGCAGAAAGTGGAAAGCACTTTCCACATAATCTTAGGGCGTTGCCTCCGACTCTTCCCTGTCCTATCTGTGATTTATGGCCCTTGGAGATATCTAGATAATCCTGCTGAGCAGCCCAGATAATCCTGCTCATCGGGTTGTGGTTAAATCACCTTGCCCCATCCATATCCCTTCTACCCAATCCCAAGTTGCCAGAGCATGTAATTCCCAACTTGTGGTTTTTTCCCTATAAAAACTTTCTACTCCTGGGCCCTGGGCCACTGAATTTTCCTTCATCCACTACATCCAGAGCATAGGTTGGCAGCCGAGGTTCAAATCCAATAATAAAAAGGCCCTTGTGTGCTTGCATTGGAAATCAACTCCTTGGTGGTGTCTGGGGGTTCCACAACATAGGTACAACATAAATATGAAGGATTTCTGTATGGATGTATGGAGATGGCCGTTTACTTTATGTCCCATGGTCACTAATTATAGATCCTGTAAAGTTTCTGGCAGCCTTTGTTCTTTGCTTCTTGTAGTGAGCATCACGAAATTTGTAGCCAATGAGGCCTAAGCTTATAACAGCTGGCAATAATTGTGAAGTATGTGATTATGTAAATAAGGGGAAATTATGCTAACAGAGATCTAGTGTAATAGATCTGCATTATGCTTATCCAATATAAATACACTACACTGAGCCCCCAAGTATTGCTCTCTAATGTCTCTATATGTTCTTAGTCCTACTTCAGTTTCATCATAGTGGTGAAGTTGGGGAAATGGCAGCTTTTGCCTTCCATAGTCTTAATAAATTAGAAGACAAAAGGTATATGAAGAACTTTTTATCCTTTCCTCAAACTGCTGTTTTCTCAAAAGAGCTTATAATTACCATAAGACTTCAAACAAGAGGATTCACCTGATCCACATTTCAAATTAGCTATAAAATTGTATTTTGATGGTATGTTATTTGGCTCAGGGAAGCAACTAAGCAGGGCTCACATCAACTAACAGAGACAAAAGAGGAAAAATGGGGCCTGTATGGGATTGCACCAGGTCACCTGCGTATGTGCTATGGCTGTTAGCTTGGCTTTTTTGTGGGACTCCTAAGAGTGGGAATGGGTGTATCTCTGACTTTTTGCCTGCTTTTGACCCTCTTTTTCTGCGTGTTGGGTTTCCTTGTCGAGCCTCCATATGAGGGCTTTTGCCTTCTCTAACTGTATCTTGTTTTGTCCTGTGTGGCCATCATCTTTTTGAAGCCTGTTCTTTGCTGAAGAGGAAATGGAGGAGTAGTGGATCTGGGGGAGAGAGGGCGAAGAGGATCTGGAAGAAGAGGAGGGAGGAGAAACTGTGGTCAGGATGCATGGTATGAGATAAAAATTGGTTTTCAATAAAAAGAAAACAGTCACTGTTCTGTGATTAAATGTAGAATGGAGACAAAGAAACAATTGGTGTCCTTTTTACATGAGATTGTGGTTTAGGTACCTCTAAGGGTGTTCTAAAAACTCTTTCATGATAGAAACTTCTTTTCAAGTTGCATCTTATATGGCCAGACTTCTCTAGAACACACTTAGCAAAATAACACATTGAGGTTGCTGAAATGTGCCATCTTGGCAACTATCCTAATGTTTACATAATTATAATTATAATTAATCATTACTTAGCAGCACTGGGGAATTATATTTTGACTGTACATACAGAGCCAAATTATTTTATGGATGTAAATGCTAAAATTCTCTTTCTAAAGCAATGCATTATTCTTATTCCGTCTCGCTGACTCAAGGTCAAGTGAAACACTGATTCGTTGTTTATACTCTAGGGTCATTTATCAGCTTCTCTCTATCTTTTCCACTTTATCTCTTACAATTCAGACTCTCGACAGTTTCTACATGGCTCTTCCAATCACCAGGACTCCTACTCCGGCTATTGATTTTCCTAAAATGCAAGTCTTATCATGGTTCACATTTTTCTCTAAGAACAGTGTAAAGTAAAAAAAAATAGATTCTCTATAAATGGCTATTAGATAATTAAGTAAACTGTAATTAGCAAGGCCAGACTGCTGTGAAGTGATGTCCAAAACACACAACACAATTCCATTTAGTAGAAATTATGACAGAAAAATCATTGAAATCCAATTCAGAATCCAAATAGGTCCTCTATGATCCAACCACACACAACATTGTTTTCTTTCTCCAACTCACATTCCATTTCTGCTGTTTATTTGGTTACTGGGAATCACTACAACTTTGCACCTAGAGTTAATGCTATACAGAAGATAAGTAGCTTTAAACATTTGAGTATAATCAATAATATAATGTCTAAATAAGACGGCTGCGCAGATACTGGATTCCACTGAGGGAACTGCAAATCCCTGCCAATTGAAAGTAATTAATCTGTGCTAATGTTGTATCCATTTGGGACAACCTTCAGTGAGTGTATAAAGTCATACACACAGTTTAAATTCTCTTTTTAATTACAGAGGTTTTTGAAAACTTATTTTTTCATACAATATATCCTGATAATGCTTTTCCTCTATCCTAGCTGTTCCTAGATACTCTCCACCTCCCAACAACTCCAAGTCATTTTTTTCTCTCGTTCTTTAAAAAACCAAACAAGTGAAGAAAAAGCCAATCCAATCTAAGCAACAACAGCAAAGCCAGGAACCCCCTTTCTTCTCTCTCTCTCTCTCTCTCTCTCTCTCTCTCTCTCTCTCTCTCTCTCTCTCTCTCACACACACACACACACACACACACACACACACACACACACACACACACACATACACACAGAGGCACACACACAGAGACATACACTGACTGGTACACACACACACACACACACACACACACACACACACACACACATACTCACAAACCACAAAATCAGAAAGCAAATATACTAAGTGCACTTAGGGCCAAATGATCATGTACCTATGACTGTTGTATTCCTGAATTATATACACAATGAGAGATTTGACAAAGAAGAAACAAACAAGTTTTGTAGCTTGCTTTGCAGTGAAGAAGGCTTTCAACTTGTGCTTTGAGCAAAGACATGAGTAGGCCATAGAGAAGAACAAGCGTTCCTTTGCCACATAGTGAAATGGAACAGCGAGCCATTTATGTGGAGAGATACTTCTGCAATGTTCAGGTTATCTCAGAGACTTCATAATACATGAACCATAGCCTCGAGCTACTTGAAATTTCCTATCTGTCTCTTTACCTGTGTAATGTATAATTTATTATCAAATATACTGTGTAATGAAAATTATGATATATAAATTATTCTCAGAAGGTACTTTGAAAAGCGGCAACTTCTTACAGGTCACAGAAGAGCAATGCACTATATTAAATCAATAATTTACTAGATGCGACCTGTGATCCTTCAGTTTGAAAGAAATGCTATACCTTACAAAACTGCTGGTCCACTTCTCATAAATTACTTATGCCCTGATATAGCCTGATTGAATGTCACAAAGCATAAATCCTCCTATGGAATGCATTTGAAAGTTAGATCCCCATGGAACATTTTTTTAAAACATGAAACCTCTCCTGACCCTTAAACTCTCTGTGAATTTTAACACAGACAACTATTATTCCCAGTATTGACCTTCAAATTAAAGATGATGTTTTTCTTTCTTGGGTTTATTCAACACCTTGATCTTGGTGAAAATCTCCAAGAATCCAGTGATCCCTTTCATGGCTTTGTTCATGCCTCCTAAATAAACCTAAGCATTTTATTTTACTTACCTGCCACAGACAAAAAGCTTCCAATAGTGTTTTCTTTATTCTTTAAATTTGTAAAGGTAATAAATACTCTTTTAAATTATAATTATACTTAAATTTAATTTAGCTCTTATTTTGCCACTCTATTTTGTTAGAATCTCATTTATTCATAGGATAGCAAAATAATATTATAAGTTTTCTTTGTTTATTTCAGAAAAGATGCTAAAATCATTCTCCATTCCCTTTGTAATAATTTGTTTTCTAAGTTCACACTATTTCAAATATCTATTTTGTTTTATTTTTAGTTATACTTATAGTTATATTGGGGTAGGGAGGTACATGAGTGAATCCAAGTCCTAGAGAGTCCAGAGGACAGTGGTCCCCCCCCCCCCCCCCCCGGAGCTGAAGTTACAAGAGTGTATGAGCAGCCCAGTGTGGGTTTGCTGTGAGATGATCTGTATGTTGTGAATGTGTTGCTCTGATTGGTTAATAAATAAAGTTCTGATTGGTCAGTAGCCAGGAAGGAAGTATAGGCAGGACAAAGAGAAAGGAGAATTCTGAGAAGTGGAAGGCTGAGTCAGGAAACGCTGCCAGCCGCCTCCATGAGGAGTAGGATGTAAAGCACTGGAAAGCCACAAGCTATGTGGCAACTTACAGATTAATAGAAATGGGCTAATTTTAAATGTAAGATCTCGATAGCAAGAAGCCTGAGCCATTAGGCCAAACAGTTTAAATAATATAAGCATCTGTGTGTTTATTTGGGTCTGAATGGCTGCAGGAGCTGGGTGGACATAGGAATACTCCAGCTACATGGGTTCCAGAAACCAAACGTAGTTTGGCTGCAAGAGAAGTAGGAGATCTTACCTCTGGAGCCATCATTGTAGCCCATCATATAACTTTTAATAGTTTTTTTTCCACAACATGGTAATTACTGGCTTATAAGCCATTTTAATAGCTCAATAGGTAAACACAATAAATAGGCTTTACATTCTATGTCTGTCACCTCTATGATTGTTTAGACTCACTGATTTGATATTGTTGGCTAGGAAGATATTCTCTCTACCCAACACTCCTCTGTGAACAATGCTTCCCATCAGTGTATTCATCCAAAGAAAGAGTTATTCAATAACAAAGGCTATGAATTAGCTACCATACTTGGATATATCTTTTCTACTGGCATATAGAAATTCAGTAGCAGTCCTAGGGATGTAAGTAGTTAACCTGTGAATAGCATTTCATTGGTTTTGACTCCTCATTTTAGACATTGAGATGGAATACACATGTTATAAAAAGTCATCTGCTCAGAATGTAAAGTTGAGTGAGTTTTACCTGTCGGTGAGTTGCATAACCAACACGACTCTTTAGTCCCTGGACATTTTCCTCATCCCTATAAGAATTTCAGCATGCAAAAGCAGCCACTTTCCATTTCCTGCAATCCCACCTCTGTGACAGTCACAAAACAATGATTCTGTGATAAAGTGTACACGACAATGACCACCACTTAAGATGAATGCTAGTGAATTATTGATGTTTTCTGAAGTTAAAATCCTTCATGACGCCGGGCGGTGGTGGCGCACGCCTTTAATCCCAGCACTCGGGAGGCAGAGTCAGGCCGATCTCTGTGAGTTCGAGGCCAGCCTGGTCTCCAAAGCGAGTTCCAGGAAAGGCGCAAAGCTACAGAGAAACCCTGTCTCGAAAAACCAAAAAAAAAAAAAAAAAAAAAAAAAAAAAAAAAAAAAAAAAAAAAATCCTTCATGTAGGATTTAACTTTCTCATACATTTTAAGTTATGCTAATCTGTTATTTTTTAAAATTATGTAAAATACAAATATGTTAGTATAAAATGATTTTATAGAGAAATGTTTTAAAATATTCCCTACCAAACTTTCAGCTCAGTGTTTATGATTTTGAAAGTCTATCTTGAATTGTACAGTTATACAAATCCCTATCATTGTACACCACTTCATCAAGTAATTTCAGGAGAAAGATTGCAAATCCATAATCCTATTTGTCATTATTTATGTAGCTCACTACTATGGATCTCTATTTCTAGATTATTGGAGGTATTAATCAATGTTCCTGTGTTTTTAATATTATTTGTACCCCAAAAGCCAAGTATAGTGACTCTATATACAGTGGGTTTTTGCTAAATATGTCATGTTAATAAAAACTAATAAAATTTACCTTATTAATATTTTCCTATTGATGAAATATGTGGGGTTTAAAATTTAAAAAATCTTAAAAACCTTCTGTGGTAATAGCAGAATTTAATTTAAAAAACTTATCCCTTTTAAAATAAAAAATAAAATATTTAGGCTTAAAATCGATCTTCACTTTTACCAAGCATGCCTGGAGGAGAGAAATATAAATTGAAATGGCAAAATAAAGCCTCTGTTCAATCAGATCCAAACACAGGTAGAAGGAATGATGACCCTGACACAATCTACTGTGCATTTTTTTCTGAAAATGTAATGAGCTTTAAGAAAATCAACTAGATCTCATTCCATTTCTCTGTCATTGGGCGATCCCTGTGTCTTTCTTGGGGTCCTGTTTTCCGGGTAGCCTCCCTGGTGATGTGAGTAGCAGACAATTCATCCTTGTTTCATGTCTAGTATCCTGCTATGGGTGAGTACATACCATGTTTGTCTTTCTGAGTCTGGGTTACCTCACTCAGGATGATTTTTTCTAGATCCATCCATTTGTCTGCAAACCTCATGATGCCATTGTTTTTTTCTGCTGAGTAGCATTCCATTGTGTATATGTACCACATTTTGTTTATCCATTCTTCAGTTGAAGGGCATCTGGGTTGTTTCCATGTTCTGGCTATTACAAACAATGCTGATATGAACATAGCTGAACAAGTGCTCTTATGGTGTGGTTGACAGAGAAATGGAATGAGATCTACATGAACAGCCTGGACATGAGTGGGGGTAATGAAAGGCGAGGGTCGAGGGAAAGAGAGCTTGGGGGAGCGGGAGATCCCAGCTGGATCAACAACAGAGAGGGAGAACAAGGAATAGGAGAACATGGTAAATGAAGACCACATGAGAACAGGAAGAAGCAAAGTGCTAGAGAGGCCCACAGAAATCCACAAAGATACCCACACAACAGACTGCCGGCAATGGTCGAGAGACAGCCCGAACTGACCTACTCTGGTGATGGGATGGCCAAACACCCTAATTGTTGTGCTAGAAACCTCATCCAACTACTGAGGGATCTGGATGCAGAGATCCATGACTAGGCCCTGGGTGGATCTCTGGGAGTCCAATCAACGAGAATGAGGAGGGTTTATATGAGCGAGAATTGTTGAGACCAAGGTTGGATAAAGCACAGGGACAAATAGCCAAATGAATGGAAACACATGAACTATGAACCAATGGCTGAGGGGTCCACACTGGATCAGGCCCTCCGAATGGGTGAGACAGTTGATTGGCTTGATCTGTTTGGGAGGCATCCAGGCAGTGGGACCAGATCTTGTGCTCATTGCATGAGTTGGCTGTTTGAAACCTGGGGCCTATGCAGGATTGTTTGGCTTGGCCTGGGAGGAGGGGACTAGACCTACCTGGACTGAGTCTACCAGGTTGACCTCAGTCTGTGGGGAAGGCTTTGCCCTGGAGGAGATGGGAATGGGGGGGGGCGTTGGGGGGAAGGTGAGGGGGACAGGAGGGGGGAGAACAAGGGAATCCGTGACCGATATGTAGAACTGAATTGTATTGCAAAATAAATTAAAATAAATTTAAAAAAAAAAAAAAAAAAAAAAAAGAAAATCAACTAGACTCCAACCATTCCAAGTTACGAAGCATAGCCAGGAAACCGGGGGAACTTCCTTAACTGCTTTTCTCCTCCCTTGAGAGACAGTAGTCTGTTTGGTAACCTCTCCAACATACTGCAGCCCTCAGGGAGGAGCTGACATCATTATTTATTTATTTATTTATTTATTTATTTATTTATTTTGATTTGTCAAGGAAAAAACAACATTGTTTCCCCAAAGAAGACAGAATCATATCAATTCAGCTCCTTTATAAGGTACTGATCTCGGGCTGGTTGTTGAGGGTTGGGGATGGAGTTATCTTATTCATTATAATCCTGTAGAAGTCCAGAGGAGATACAAACAGCCATATTGCTAGACAAAATGGGAAGCATTTGGCCATCATACTCAACTCCATATTATACAGTTGATCTTTTCTTTGTTCTGTGAATTCAGTAGAGAAAATGTAGTCTACATTACATGTTCTCTATATCCTAACAGAACTATTTTCTATTTGAACTTTAGCATCTTCCTAACTTATTAATATAGAAAACTAAGCATGCTGATATTAGCTACTGTGACTTTGTCATCAACAGAAATCTCAGATATAATAAATATCAACATATTTATTATAATAGTGAGAAGTATTTCATAATATTGTGTTCATCAATATGGAAAAGTACAGTAGTTGTTAGACCTACTGCTGGAAGTCATGATGCAATGTGTAGATAAAAAGCAGATGTATGTCAATCTCTCCTTAAATATTTATGTTTATGATTGTAGATTTGTGCGTCTCTCAGCTTTCTTCAGAGAAGCTTCTTATTGCAGAGGGTTAATACAGACCCATAATTGCCAAGATGCATGACTTAGTGACTGCTAGAGCTCAGGCATCAGTGGAAAACTTGTACCAACCCCTTCTTGAAGGCTCAGGGAACATGGTAAAAGAGGGAGTAGAAAGAATATAAGTCTAGGAGATGAAGAGGAGTGCATGACACTCTGACCTATAGATAGAAAATAGCTGTTCCACACATAAATTCACATTTGTTAATGCCCACACATGATCAAGGTATTTACAAATGCCAGCATGGGTGGAATAGGCACTATACCCCTACCTGAGAAATTAATATGTGTTGATGGCTAGAGATGGAGGAGGACTCACTTTTCTTTGGTGGTGCTTGGGCATGGATGCCTCCCTCATGCACATGTGGTTTATTTTAAATGGAGCTAGTGTGTTATAAAAAGAAAAAAGACATGAAGTTGAAAAGGTATTAGGAGATAAGTTGGGGTGTTGGGAGGATTTAAGGGAGGGAGTAGGAGATGGTTACTAATAGGATACATTGTAGCATGCAGAAAATTTTTAAAGAGAAAAAAATAAATTGGTAAAAATGAAAAGGAAGCACATACAAAATATTTTTACAGGTGTATATGTGTTGTATGTATATATATGTGCATATTCATATGTTTGTGGGAACATGTGTGTTTACAGTTGCATGTGCATGCCAATCTGGAGGCTTCCAGGGTTGATGTCGAGTGTATTTGTTGACCACACTTATATATTAAGGCAGAGTCTCTCACTTGAACCCGGAGCTCTTTACTTGCCTAGTCTACGTAGCCAGCTTGCTGTGAAGATACTTTGTTTCCAACTCCTGAGTGTGGGATCACAGGCAGGCTACCTTATTTGCCTTACATTTATGTTGCTTCTGAGGATGCAAACTGTGGCTTTCGCACTTGCCCAGTAAATCCTATCTCAGGAGGCCCCCACAAACCTACTAATTATTGCATTTGCATCCTTCGATAACTATACTGAATTATAATTTTACTTCCTGTTTGGGCTTAGGCAATGACACTTCCAAGAGGACCCTCAGGCTTTGTCAGTACACCAAGTTAAGAAACCCTTACTCTACTGATACTATTCTTTGCCACCTCTCTGTCTGTCATTCTTCATTCGTGCTGACCCTCAAGATAATTTTTCTTAGAGGTTTTTCTTTGCCCTATATGAAGATCAAGATGATTTTAGCTGCTTTGAGACAGTGGGAGCCCACAGTGACTGCAGCTTGTAGCTTGATTCCATCTTGACTTAGGGTCAGAGAGTTCATTATTGCTCCTCCAGGCTGAACAACAGGATGTTTGGCCAAAGGTTATTAGATGCTTTGCTCTTCAAGCCAAATAACAGGATGTTTGGCCAAAGGCTTGGTTACTAGATGTTTTGAGAATTAAGGAAGTTATTTACACTTGTTTGTTTCTTGAACCATAGTAAGGAGGTCTTTTTTTTTTTTTTTTTTTTATTTTGCAATACAATTCAGTTCTACATATCAGCCACCGATTCCCTTGTTCTCCCCCCTCTGGCCCTCCTCACCTTCCCCCCAGCCCACCCCCCATTCCCATCTCCTCCAGGGCAAAGACTCCCCCAAGGACTGAGATCATCCTGGTAGACTCAGTCCAGGCAGGTCCAGTCCCCTCCTCCCAGGCCGAGCCAAGCGATCCTGCATAGGCCCCAGGTTTCAAACAGCCAACTCATGCAATGAGCACAGGACCCCATCCCACTGCCTGGATGCCTCCCAAACAGATCAAACCAATCAACTGTCTCACCCATTCAGAGGGCCTGATCCAGTTGGTGACCCCTCAGCCATTGGTTCATAGTTCATGTGTTTCCATTTGTTTGGCTATTTGTCTGTGCTTTATCCAACCTTGGTCTCAACAATTCTCGCTCATATAAACCCTAGTAAGGAGGTCTTTTGCCCCGCCCTTGCTCTGGGTATAAAAAGGCTGTGAGAAATAAACTCAGGGCTGCTGCAGTATTGACTGAGAGCCTTCCTAAACCTATCCTGTGTCTCTGTCTTATCTTTATGTCTCTGTTTTTCCTATCTGTTTTTTCTCAATCTTCACCCCCCCTATTTAGGACTTTTCTACTGAAAGGTTCTGGAATATAGAAATGTAAAACTGTAAACCTAAAAAAATAAAAGCTGACAGTCATCAGCTCTAAAAGTTAACTGCTAACAATGGCTGTCTGCTTACAGCCAGCTTCTCTGTCAAGAGCCAGGGGTTAACTTTTAACCCTCCTTGCCCCTTATAGCCAACAACTGCCTAGACCAAAGAAAACTTTTAATAGATGTTTCTACATGACTTCTAGCGTGCACCCCATGCCTGATGCTTTCTACATGACTCCTAGCATGCACCTCATGCCTGTTGCTTTTCCCCTTACTATAAAAAGGGGGGCCAGAACCTGCCTCCATGGCCATAGCCTCAAAATCCAACTCTGGCTGTTGTCTCAGCTAGCTGATAAGCTTTTCTGTCCCATGGTGATATTTTTTCTTTTTTTCTGGAATAAAGTTTGCTTCTTGTTTAATAGACTTTGGTGGTCCCTCCCCAATTATTGTGTGACTCAGGACCTAACACAACAGGTCAGGCAGGACCTGACGTGAGACTCCCTTCTTTCTGTCTTTTATGACATGATAAATCAGTTCTCTGATTCATAAAAGTCCCCAAACTGGGCTTGGAACTGGGGAGAAAAACTCTAATGTTGAATTGACCTAAGGCTACTTAGAAAAGCCTCATGGTCTGTTAACATTTCTAGCAAGTCAGCCTAATTCACTGAATTGTGTGTTAAAGTTAGGTACCAGAGTCTCAGTTGCACACACAGACCAATTTTGTCTTTTTATAAGCATACATCTCCCTTAGGAATGTTGGAGAAAATGATTTGCTCACTGGAGTTAAAAATGTAACTTAGTAAAATTTTCTTGGTTTAATAAAAGAAGGGGTATAGTTCACCTACTCTTCCAGCTGAGAATATTATTTCTTTCTTGAGAGTATTATAATTTTTCAATATAAGATCCCCCAGTCTTCTGACCACTAGAACCCTGAAACTGAGGCCTTCAGCTGGGTAACATAAGAGACAAAAACAAAAATACCAACTTGTCTCTTATAGAAACAACATATTTTAATTATTTTCTTTGTCATTATTAAGTATTAGCAATTCCCATTTTTGAGAAAAAGTATCAAATATTCCAAGATGGACTAAAAATTACTATATAGCAAAAGGGCAACTTGAGTTTCTCATCCTGTTTCAACCTCCCAATTACTAGAATTATAGGCACCTACCTCCGAATGCTAAGCAATTTTCCTTTCTGTAAAGTTTTTATGGTATTCTCTTTACTCTTTTCACGGTCTTCTGCAGATTATCTGTAACCTGTGTCAGATTCCAGATGTGTCTATTAAATAATGACATCTCTTTCATTCTTTCTTGGGTTTTGGAGAAAGAATTGTTATCAGAATTTCTATGTGACTGGTAGAAGTAAGATTTGACTACACTTAGATCTTTTGTCTAATTGGTCCATTTGTCCATTGGAATGTCTCCATAGCTTCTAAAGTGACTGCTAGACTTAATTTCTTTTAGCAGTAAGGAGAAAAAAAAATCAAGAGTTGATGCAATGTCCTAATACATTAGAAGGTATCTTTGAAATCTAAGTTAAATATAGATTACAGGACAGTTGAGAGTTTAGGACATGCAAATAGGATAAAAATATAAAGGACATTCCACCACCCTTCTTTAGATGTTGGTGAAATATGAGCCCAAGCTCAGTGGTCACAAAAAAAAAGCACATCGAATAAGCATTGATTTTCAGAAAAATTGCTCTGCACATAGGCTTTTCTACATAGTATGAATGCACAGCAGCAGGGATTTACTTACAACAACATTAATGATGTCTATCCTGCTATGCTTGAGGCCGACTGCATAGATAATGTATGTGTGAGTGCCTGGAAAATGGCAGGTCCTCAACAGCATCAGCTTTTCTTCCTGTTTCCTATTAAGTAATAGTTTTTCAGCCATAGTAGGAAAACAAAACAAACTTTGGCTTTATCCCAGTCTTTTCACAGCACGAAGTACATTGCATTTACTATTGTATAGTCAGTGTCATGTATCTATGAGGAAAATCACTGTGTGCTGCCAATGAAAGGCAGACACAGTTGATGATGCTCAGATGGCATTTAGGAATAGGCCTTTGTTTGCGGAATCTTTCATCTTCCTATTTTTATTATGTCAGATTTTCAAATGACAGCAAGTACTCGAAGGCTCATTTTGTTAGACTAGGTAAATTCCACAGACATTCATAATGGAACACCACTCTAGAGTCTTGCATACCTCTAAGACATTTGGAATAAGAATTTTAGGCCAGATTCATGGTGGGCAACAGCACCAGCCTCAGGCCATTTCCTGGGTCTCATAATGTGGATGGAAAGAAATGCTTCCTCCAAGTCGTCCTCTGACCTCTACATGCAAGTTCTGGAACGTGTGTATACACACACACACACACACACACACACACACACACACACACACACACACACTGAAGTAAAATGCAATTTAAAAAATTTAGTTAGCATCAAGTCAACAAAAGATTTAGGAAGGCTAGTTCAGCTATATACATCCTCAAACATGCAGATAAAGCGATTTCCTCAAAAGTAGGTTATAACAGGCTCTGAATTAGAGGTCACATTGAATTTGGAAAACTAAAACTACAGAATGGACATCTTGAAATTTCTCTAGTTTTCGCTTCAATTAGGAGTGTAAGAAGGCTTTACTTTTTGATGTTTCCAAGGTGAACAATAGGGTCTGATGGCTATTGGGTTTAATCTCAATATATTTTTGCAACCACAAATCCATGGTCAGACTTAGAGATGATTGGTAAATTAATGAGTACTTACAGCATAAAATAGGATTTACATTAGTATTAATGAAATGAACCTCTTAAAAACAGCAGTGTAAATTTTCAAAAGAATTGTTAGAATTGTGTCTAAAACTATCTATTAAGGACATTATTTTTCTACTCAAAGTTATATTTTAGATGAAATGTAGAAACACATTTTAGGCATTTAATTAACCTTTTTGTATGAATTCATCTTCATTTAACTCCCATATTTAGCCTAAAGTAACATTCCAGAGATAAATAGAAAACCTTTAATTTAGCCACTTATTCTTGACACCATGCATCCATTTGTAATATATTTTTTAAATTGTTACAATTTGAATGTGTTTGCTAAATTTCTATATTGGAAACACAATGCTCAGGACAAATTCTGAAAGATAGTCCCTTTAAGAGGCAGTCAGGTCACACAAGCCCTCTCCTCTTCCCCAGACTGGTGCTATTATCGGGGAACTGGATTTTTATTTGGGGTATAAGTTAACAAGAAAGGATGAATTTGGGATCCCCATTCCCTCTCTCTCTAGTCCATTTCCACCTTCACTTCTGTCTTCTTGTTTCTTGTAGGAAAGCATCCACACTTGACTTCTTTCCCTCTGGACTCCACCAAGAACACATGATCCAGATGTGGGGCCCATTACCTAAAAAATTTCAAGCTCTAATGCTGTACTAACTAAGTGTGTCTATTTTCAATAAATTACTGTTTCAGATATTCTGTGTAGTTGCATGAATGTACTAAAATACCAACAAAAATATTCTGGACACTCTGAGATGGTAGAGATAAAAAACCAAGAAAATTCTCCCTATGTAAGATCAACATTCCACAATAAGTGTTAAAAAGCATGCCTTTGAACAATAACTGGACTTTATCTTGTCTTTTTTCCTCATTTGTAACATAGCATTATTTCCCACTTCTAGGACTACAGCAAAACTTAAAATCTTTTTCACTTAGTCAGACTCATCTCCACGCTCTTCTGTTTTCATTGTGAATATAGCGCTCCCTTGTCTGTGCTTTTCAGACTGTGAACTTGAAAGGGTAGGACCCATATGGCTAACTTCTGTCCTCATGGCCAATATTACTGCAGGACCAGATATATAAGTCTCATTTTTTAAAATGGCTGCCATATAGAATGAATAAATGAAGGGATCAGTTTGTAATATCTGGTAAGCCAATGGTTTTTTAGCAGTTAGGGTTACTCTAGGTTATTATGTCTGTCCATTCATTTCTCACTGTATTGGCAAATGTCAAGTACATTGCATTGCTACAATCATAGTACTTCTATATTTTATGATTTATTTTCCAAATTCTGAGACCCTTAGAGTACCTGGGGATTTATATATATAATAAAAATATCTCTGAGATAGACATATATATATATCTATCTCAGAGATATTTTTATTATTGGCATAGAGTTTCGATTTCAAATATAGATATTGATTCCATTCTGAGAGACCTATGAATCAGGGCATATGTAAGTAGGATTTTTTTTTTCTTAACTAGAAGACAAGTGCTTATATTTTAAAACAAGTGAGAAAGATAGTCAAGTCATTTGTGAGGCTTAATTTTGTGTCAGTTTGACACAATATATAGTCATCTGGGAAGTGGGAATGCCAACTGAAAAAAATGCCTCTATCTGATTTATACATAGTCAAGTCTGCGGATGAGATGATGATTGATTGATGTGATGATTATGTGGAAGACACCAGCCTTTGGTGGGCTGTATCACCTCTGAGTAAGTAGTTCTGAGTAATAAACAAGTAGGCTGAGTAGCCATGGAGACCAAGTCAGGAAGTAGCACTCCTCTATGGTGTCACCTGAAACGGGCTTTAGTCTGGAAGATGTTAAGACAAAACAAAACAAAAGCTTTCTTGCCCAATTGCTTTTGGTTATGATGTCTATCACAGCAACAGAAATCAAACTAGAACAGTATTTAGGACTAAGAGCAACACATACAGAATCTTGGAATGAGAACAAAGATGTATACTTGAAAGAAATAAGGAAGCCACTGGTAGAGAGCATTCATGGATGTAGAGAAAAGAAGAACCAGAGTGTATTTGGGCAGATGGAGTGGAGCTTGGTATTATAACATCTCTGGGGTTTATTATTTTCTACAAAGCCATTGGTGACTTTGAATTGATGCTTACATAATCCCATGTATGCGTTAAAAGTAATCCTTGAATTTATAAAATACCGTATGAAAAACAGGACAGAAGAACCAGGTAAGTGAGAGGCCTGATATAAGCCTGATATAGGATGCAGTACTCTATGGAAATTATTGTCTCGTTGGATGAAATAAATCAAGGCAACATGATTCAATAAAACAAATACTAAGAAAAATATGTGGAATATGTCCCTATTTGTTTTTAATTCCCTTTCTTAATATTGAGAGAAATTTATGAATAATACTTACATGTGACTGTTATTTTAATCCCATATGTCTGTTAACAGTGAAATTTTATTTTAGCAGATGCTTTTCAATGTAAAAAAATAAAAAGGAATTATTTTCTAAGAACAATTTTTTCTATATGTTAAATTCAAGAAAACTGTGGGTAGAGATTTGCTGTTCTGCTGTCTTTGATACATGTGACAATCTCCTGTGATAAACTGCAGGGTTTCTCATTACTGAGCAGAAATGGCAGCAGAATGCAACTGCTTGCGACCTACCACTGACAAACATAATCTCAATGTGTCTACACTAAGCTCTTTAAAACGTATTTTTGAGATTTAAAATGAATACTTAATCCTAAAAAGAGATGATAAACCTGTCTTCTGAAACAGTCAAACTTTGTAAATTCCTAGACTTGTCTACAAATCATTTTATAAGACTCTGTGTATATAAATTAATGTCATGTGCTAAGCAGGAATTGGTAGACCATCACTCCATGTTTTTCTGGGGTGAATCTTAGAAAATGTTAAGGAGCAAAATAGAGTTGTGCTCTAAAAGTTTATAAACCATGACCAGGTTCTTGAAGTTCTATATCAAAAAGACAGCACAAGGTGTTGGTCTCAATACCCAGCACACCAAGACAAATGAGCATGCAAAGTGCTGCTTTTTGGCATTATGGATCATTTTCTAACAACCAACAATCGTTGAATACAAAAGCACACCTTAGCAATCAGTCACGATATCCTGACTATGTTCTTAAAGTCCTCAGGATCCTTCCTTTGGATAAGACCTAGCACGAAAAACTGCAGAGGAACAGCCACCTAATTCTCTATTATTTTTGAAATTAGGGACAGAGGCATGAGCAGACTAACATAAAGCAGAAGCTACCACTAGAATTCATGGGAATACAATCCAGACACACAGAAAAGAATGGTGTTGATGGCACATAACTGTCTTTCTACTAGGAGACTCAGTAGATGTTGTTACACATTTAGACATCAGGTTGAATCAAAGAAAGTTTCATAAAAATCAGAGGAAGTTTATTAGAAAACACAGTTTCCGTGGGGGAAAAAGTGATTAAAATGGGATAGAGAAGACAATCATTGAATAAAAATAAGTAATTTTGGGTCAGTAACAATAAATAGGAAATTGATCTTAAAAATAACAATTTGTAAAAAAAAAATAACAATTTGTTTTCATGAACAATGAGTTTTGCTGGATCTGTTACACGTGCTTTAAGAAATAATTGACCTTTAAATGTTGTTACCACCTTGGAAAGCCAGCTAGTGCTATACATAATTACAGTTAGGGAAACAAGTAGATTTCTATTGTGCTGATTAATCAACCAAAATATTTTAAATCCTCTTTGTGAGATAGTAAAATCACAATAGCAAATACACTGAGTTTTGTAGTCCAATTTTGAACCACTTCATAAAATACTATAGTATAAACCATACAGTGTAGTCTATGATCAGATATACTATATAAATATTGAACAAGGACACAGAGCTAATCTTACATTTAAAAATATTATTTAACATTAAATATGTCTAGTTCTAAATCAGAGATTTGTTTCTCTAACTGTATTAAATACTGTTGTTATAACAAATTGATCTTTAAGTTATTTTTTCCTTAGAGCTTAAAGAATCCACTGAGCAAATTTGAGTGTTATTCATAATCTTTGCATTTGGGTTATATGATAAATTGTTATAGTTTAAGAAAGTTGAAACTATTAAATGACTTCCTATTTTATTAGTGTAGGTGAAATATTATGAGTACTCACATATTAAGACAGATAATTGTATATGTACAACAGTGAAATGAAGGATAGATGTTTGCTCAATTGAACACATCAGGCAATGCCAAGTGAAGCATGTGTCTTGGAAACTTGGGTTCTTTGTGGCAATGCTAAAAATCATGGCCTCCCTGTATTAATATGGGATAGTTGTCAATTGCCTTCTCAGGCCCCCTGTGTATGTTTTGTCTATTTCCTAGATATTAGCAGTCTAAAGAATTATTAAACATTAATTCAAAATTCAGCTTTCCCCAGGTTATATTGTCAAAGGATCCTAACCTAAGCCTGTTCTCCTCTTGAAAATGAATATAGACATTACCTACTTACTAGGGAATATGGGTGTCACCAAATAGTTCTGTTTTAGAGGATTCACTTACCTATGCATTACTAATGCTCTACCTACAATTAAGCTAACTCATTAGATGTTTCTGTTTGTTTGTTTATGTGATGGGGTTTTGCCATGTAGACCAGGCTCAGTGAGAACTCAGACACCTCCTACCTCAGCCTCCTGAAATCTGGGATTACAACGTTGTATCAAAATTTGGTTATTTATTTTTTACAAAACCAATGTTTAAACAAAGATCTGACTTATCCTAATTTTAGAGGAAAGGGAAAATAATATTAAAGAGGTCAAGTGACTTCGTTAAATAAGAATCTTGCAGAAATAATTGTGTCAAACAAATATATTTTATAAGAAAAAATTAACATGCATGTTAGACACTGACAATCCACTCATTTCACTATCATATCAAAGATTCTTTTCCCCTGTCTTTAAATTTTTTAAATTCAAATCTAAGGTAATCAAATTACTTTTACAGAATGATCCAATACACACAACCAAATAGACTCATGGCTGCATAGACTCCCATTCATGCACATAAGCACGTGTGTATCTATTGTGTTTGCATCTTTTTTCACACAACTAAAAAGTTCCAAAAATAAAATTTCCCTTACTTTGTTCTGTGAATTAGAATATTTTTCTCTCTTTTGTTTATAATTCAATTATATTTGATTCAATTCTCTATTACATAATTGATGGTTGTGACTAAGTGGGTTGATTTTATGACTCACTGATGGTGATCATACTTGGAAGCTCTTTCCCAGATGACATCATTTTCTAATAGCCACTGTGCCACTTTGTACAATGCATTAGGGACATTCAACTTACTAGCATGTCTATGGTATTATTCTACAGTGAAATCCTTTCCTTGTCCCTTCCTGCAAGGCTTTTTAATACAGTGTTGTACTCAAGCATATGATTTCAAAACGTTGTAATATTGTGTCTCTTTTTAGATACCTCCGTATTTAGGGAAATGCATATTGTTCTGTATCTTTTTCAGATAAGTGTTCTAATAAACAACACATTATTACATTTATCTAACTGTGTCAAACGTAGTCCTGAAGATACAAAGTAAATACAACAGGTATAAATACCTGTGCTTTGAGATAGCTCTCCTGTTAAACCAGGCTCACTCCCAAAGAGACAGCTAAGAATATATGAGCTCTTCCAAAGAATTTCTTTAATAAATCCACTGTCAATACTTCATGAAATCTTATTGCCTATACCACACTTCCAGGTTGTATTTTAAAAGAATGACTTTGAAAATATGGGCTATTTTATATAATAATATAAAGTAATCCAAAGTTATATTTCTTACCATGACAACTTGGTAGGACTCTATTCCATCCAGGTCTTCCATCATCTCCCATGATACAAGTGAGTGTTGAATACCCTTGAAGAACATAGCCAGCATCACAGTAATAGGTGACCGTTGACCCCAATTTATAATCCATTCCAAGTCTGGTACCATTCATTATATTGCCTGGATCAAAGCAGGATTCCCGGAGTTTTGCTGGAAAACAGTGTCAGTATGATAATAATTGGTTTGAGATACTTTTTTTATATTATGCTCATCTCCTGAAGAACTGCAGCTATATTCAGCATGCATTGAGAGAGAACACAGTTGTGTGAAAAGAACATAAAGGGCTACAACGTGCAGCTCAGGTACATCCAAATCTAATCCAGGTTCATCGATAAGTCTTTCCTGGAGCTCAGTCTCTAGCACATGCACACACGTCCACACGTTCATATACGTTCCTTCTAACGTATCAGCTTCACAGTTCACTCTGAAATAGCATCATGAAACAAGGCGTGCTGTATCCAGGGGTCCTATAACTATGGAGTCAATTCACCAGGTTGAAAAAAAAATTCAAATGAAAACTGACACAGTAAAAGTTCCAGGAATTTTTCTTTCTTTCTTTTTCTTTCTTTCTTTCTTTCTTTCTTTCTTTCTTTCTTTCTTTCTTTCTTTCTTTCTTTCTTTCTTTCTTTCTTTCTTTCTTTCTTTCTTTCTTTCTTTCTTTCTTTCTTTTTGAGACAGGGATTCTCTGTGTAGCTCTGGAGCCTTCCTGCAACTCACTTTGTAGCCCAGGAATTCTTTAAAAAGCAATATTTCAGTTCTCTACACACTGAACATTGTACTGGAGCCACACATAAGAAACAAAGTGTAGTCTGTCCTTGTTCAAGTCTTTCATTCTTCACAGGTCCTAAGTTTTCAGCTGTTTGAGTATGATACATTTTATACATTATGGTGAACTATGTGGTTAGGACTAAAGTGTTTATGTCTGTACTGATCATTAAGATACTTTAGTCATTGATCCCTAGACAGTATAGAGTAACAGCTATCTACATATCATTTTTAATTATGCTAGGTGTAATAAACAACATAAAGATGATACAATGTGTGTTGGGGGGAGGTATGCATGAGTTGTGTATAAAACACAATTTTACTAGCATTAAATTAAAGAGTGCTTTTCTTTCAGGAAGTGTTGAAAACAACCACGGTGAGATATACTGGAACAACTATGTTCTCCAAGTATAAAATATACTAAAATCACTGTTTTCAGAACAGATCCAGCAGGGTGGTTACCGCACTCTGTCACTAAAAATGGAGCTTCATTAATACAGAGATTAATTTTCTTATTTTGTAAAGTAGAACCTCACAGTGAAGAGGTAGAAAAACCCTATGCAATTTAAAAAAGAATAGTAACCTAACATTTCTACAGTTGAACTGAGTCCATGGAGGAAAAGGAAGGCTTGGATTAATAATTCAAAATATTAATGTATTTTTTGTTACTTTTACTAAAATGCACCTTATACAAAGTCTATATAAACTTTCTGAAATTTTGTATTCCCAATAAGAAATCATTGGAACTAAAATGCAAATACCTTGCTGTGGTTGATATATTGTGCACCCCAATAAACTTATCTGGGGTCAGAGAACAGAACAGCCACTAGATACAGAGGCCAGAAAATGGTGGCATACATACCTTTAATCCTAGCATTCTGAAGGCAGAGATCCATCCAGATCTCTGTGAGCTCAAAGCCACATTGAAAACAGCCAGGCATGTTGACTCACGCCTTTAATCCCAGGAAGTGATGGCAGAAAGCAGAAAAGTATGTAAGGCGTGAAAACCAGGAACTAGAGCTGGTTAAGCTTTTAAGCTTCTAGCAGCAGTTCAGCTGAGATTCATTCTGGATGAGGACTCAGAAACTTCTAGTCTGAGGAAACAGAATCAGCTGAGGAACTGGCCAAGTGAGGAAGCCTGTGGCTTGTTCTGCTTCTCTGATCTTCCAGCATTCATCCCAATACCTGGCTTCAGGTTTGATTTTATTAATAAGACCTGTTAAGATTCATGCTACACCTTGTTCTTTTCAGGGAACATATTGACATATTTATAATATTGCTTCTGCAGAATTTTTCTATTGCTAGCTTCAGTGTGAAATAGAATCATTTATCTTATGATTTTTAAATCCTTAGTCAATAAATTCCGTTAAATAATACTGCCCTTGTTTATTTCTATGTGTGCCATAACATTAATATCTGGAAAAATTGAAAAAACCTAATACAGATTATGAAGTGACAAAATTTAGAATTAATTTTATTAAAAATATATTGTGTTTGCCTTAATGTTAGGTCAACTGATGAACAGATCATAGAGATCAGCTTTTTCTTCCTACTATTTTCTAAGTAAGATAATTTAGGCAATAAAGTTTTTTCTCAGCTTATTCTAAGATACTTTAGTTTACCCCTTACAGAATGTAAATTAGTTGAGAAGTAGGCATGAAATTGCATTTAGCTGAGATATAGCAAATAGGCTTTACTTATGTAGAACTGCAAGGGTATATGGAAAACGGTTTCATGATATTGTGTGAGAGGACCGTGAGGACGCGACGCTTAGTTTTCAGAGTAACTGGGCTGCCGTCAATTACCAAACTTGCTGTGAGCGTTTCAGTGTGATGCTACTCCTGTATCTTTCATCCTCTGGGTTTTCAGAAATGTTTCCTAAATTGGAACTCAGGGTAGAACTTAGATCTAGGTCCAAAGTAATGACACTTCTTCCTTACTTATTACTTTCATCTTTCCCATCATTCTTCCTTTCCTTCTTTGTAGATGTATGCATACTCGTTCACATTGAAGATCCAAGGAACTATTCCAAACCTAAATTCTCATTGAAAACAGGGAGGATGGGAATATATTTCTAAAGCTGCTTACATCCCATGAAGGTTACTATTATGTTATCCTAATTATCATTATGTGAAAACAAATGAACAACAATAAATAACACTTTTAAGATGATCAAAATGGATCAACTGACAAGAAAAATCATTGCATAGTTTCTCTGTATATGGACTATGATAGCCAATCAATGTAGAGGAATGAACAAAATGGACGAGGTTTGGACTCTTAAGATTCTTTCCATGTGTGAAAGTGGTCTGTGGACTACAGGGAGGACAGGCTTATCCCTTACAGATAATGTCTGAAGATAGAATTACACACTAGATAAGAGTCTGGGCTATCATATTTTTTGCTCAGCCGCATGACTTTATGCAATTTACTTAAATTTGCTTTGCCAAAAAATGTTAGTCATAGAAGAAACTGATTTTTAATTCATATTTCTTCAGAATGAGCTTGAGTACAATAAGGGCTTATTAAAAATGTTTCCTTTTTGGTGTTGCTCCCAATAAAGGGTAGCCATCACACTTAAACGTTTGACTTAGGTTCATTTAAAAATATCAAGGATAAAGACTGATGTTGAGAAATACTGATATTTAACATGAATATTAAACATATTTAATATTGAAATTAAATAAGCAAAGCAAAGAAAAGAAAAGTTAGCAGAACAGAAAGAAACAAAAGTACCCCTATTTATACAGAAAGTCCAAAAATGCTACAAAAATACTCTAACCAATAAAAGGGTTAAGTAACTAGAAATATACAAAGAAATTATTAAATGTCACCATGCCTTCATTATTAAGAACAACCAGAAAATCTAATAATAAAGGCATTACTTATTACCTGCAAACTAAAGGCATTTTAATTAAAATGAGAAAGAATTTATAAAGAAAATTATAAAGCATTACTGAAAGACATTAATGAAAACAGGAGTAAATTGAGAGACTAGCTGCATTAATAGATGAGAAGATTAAATGTCATACATCAATTTACTCCCAAATGATTTATTAATTCAACATGGTGGCAATCAAATGCAATATGTAGAAGCAGCTTAATTCTAAATATGAAGTCGAGGTTCAAAATGTTGTGACAGGCATCAAGGACAAAATTAAAAAAGAAAGAAAGAAAGAAAGAAAGCTTGCTTCACAAGCTCATTGCCTTAGGTTTAGTCACTAGCTGAGGGAGCTATTTTGGGAGGTTTTGGAAATTTCAGGAGGTGGGGCCACGCAGGTGAAACAGGTTATGGGAAGACACATGCCCTGGAGGACTGTATCTGCACTAAGTTCCCTCTTTTCTCTTTCTTCTAAGCCACCTTGAGGCTTAGGCAAAGGCGCTTGCCCTGCCTTACCACTAGACAGTAGCCAGTAGACTACGACATGAAAACTGTGAAGCCATGATCCAAAATAAACATTTTCTTGTTTTGAGTAACTCTCTTGGCATTTGGATACACCAGTAGAAAAATTCCACTTACAGAGGTGGTGTACACTTTATCATTGCTGTTTTACTATTCTGAAAATACTTCCCTGGAGACGGAAAACGAAGTCAGTGGAACAAACAGACTAGAGAGCTAAACGTTGACACAGGAAATTGATAGCTGACTACAACAGCATTCTCTGTCAGAAAGTGGTGCTAAAGTACTTGATTAGTCACATGTTAAACATAAAATTAGAGTACTGGTTTAAAGAAAATAAACTCTACATAATTTAATGACTTAAAAGTGGAAAAAATAGCTTTGTTCTTTAGAAAAAATATAAGAAGACACATTTATGAAAATCTGCAATAAGAAGAGTATTTTTAAGCAACACATAAAACATAAATTGTGAAGGAGAGGAAGAATTAAGTGTGATACATATTTTTTAGATACTTGTACAACATAGGAATACAGAAATAAAATAGAATGCTCCATTGACCAAAGATGGAATTGAAATAGTAATTAAAACATAAGTGATCTACAGTATTAATTTCTATGACATAAAATATTTCCTGTAAATAAAATAAGTGAATTAGAAAAATTTGTGATTGTAAGAATGCACAGATCCAACAAGACGATGTCAGTGTGCAAAGTAGGAAGAAACATTCAACTTAATATTACCTGGGGTAAAAATAATAAAATGTCAAAGACCTAATAACCATGAGGTTAATAATGTTAAAATTTAATAAGAGCACTGAATTTTCAATTCTTAAAGCTCTTACCTTCTGATGTTTAACATTAATGGGAATAGACTCTCAATATTTTTAATTCACCCGGCAATATGGAATTAAATTGAAGAATTTTATACCCTTTGACTCAATAATCCTGCTATCACAAACACAAATGTCTCTATAAGATTCTCATATATAAATTCACAAAGACCCATAGAATAGTGTTCTTTCTGCATGATTCCTTTCCAGCAGTAAAAACTAAAATAACCTTTCTATCAGAAAAAAGGAAATTATTATACAGATGTATTAAACAATCTAATAAAGAAATTAATATATCTATCTGCCTCAAATATTATCAAACTCTTACAACAATGTAGGGAAAAACAGTGATATATAAATGATGAAAATAAAATGGTTATATGAAAACACAATAAATTATGTACATGATATAGATGCCTTAGTCACTGTTCTATTGCTGTGAAGAGACACCAAGACCAAGGCAACTCTTATTTAAGAAAACATTTAATTGAGAGTTTACAGTTTCTGTGGTTTGCCCATTATCATCATGGCAGGAATCTTGGTGGGAATATGAGAGTACTCATAGTGCTGGAGCAGTAGCTGAGAACTATATCCTGATCAGCAGGCCAAGAGAGAGAGGAAGACACTGGGCCTGGAACGGGCTTTTCAAGTCTCCCAGCTCACCTCTAGTGAAACAGTTCCTCCAACAAGACCATACCTCCTAATCCTTTCTAACCATTCTTAACAGTTCATTCTCTGGTGGCTAAGTATTCAAATATATGAGCCTGCATGTTATATATTATACTGTATTACCATATTAACTGTATTTGCTGGGTGGGTGCTTTGCAATTATATTTTCTTCTGTATAATTTTCAGTTATTGAAAATTAATGAAAAAAAAAGAAAATTAATGTTGGGGCTTGGTAGTTGGCTCAGTGCTTAAGAGTAATTTCTATGGAAGCTCAGGGACCTGGTTTGCATTCTTAGAACACAAAATGCCAAATGTGACCCTGAACACTTATAATCCCAGTGATGAGTATAGAGGAGAGAGATGGATCACTGAGGATGGCTAGAAATTAGTCTAGCCAGTATTAGGAGTTACAGGTTTAGAGACAGATCCTACCAACCAGGGAGTAAGGTGTGGAGAGCCACAGTGCAGGAAACAGTATGTTCTCTTAGGTCTTGGTACATAATCACACAGGTGCATGTGCCTCTGCTCACATATGTACAAACACATGCACCCAAACACAAAAATATAAATGTATATAATTGAGTACTTAAGGAAACAAATTTAAATACTGCACAATACATACATGTTTCAAAATACCACATGGCAACCCAATAATGCATAGCATTTATCTATTATGTATTCAGTCAAATTTAAAATAATATGTACTTAATCATTAAGTTGTGAAATACTCCATGATTCAAAAAGCATTCCTTATAAGTGTCCATGGGCACTCTAAAACAATTATAAAAAATAAACATTTCTGAGACATAGCTATCACTGCATTTTGCCAACTCTCTCATGAATATCAAAATATTTAAAAATACTAAGCACTATTTGAAGCACAAGTCTTCTATTTTTCATTTTCTTTCACTGAAAGAAATCTCTGAATTAAAATCCTTTGATGAAACGTCAGTTCCCCCAGTGAAGTGGCTTTTTTCTTTAAATATTGTGGGGCCTTAGCTTTCACTTCAGTATACTAATTAGCAATCAGGTGGTCAGTTACATATTGTTGAATAAATAATTAGAGAAATGTTAATTTCCTTTTTGCTGATGGGAAACTATACGGAGAGCTTTTTTTGTGAGATTAAACTGAACACATCCCACATTTCACAAGCACATGCTACTAAAACTAACAAGAGTCAGCACAAAATTATCGTCCTGGAAACATAATTCTGGTTTAATCACGATGCTAAAGCTGAGTATGCACACTTACCTTTATATTCTAAATGAAATCCAGTGTAACTGACAGACCCATCGCTCCGAAAAGCCAAGTGCATGGTATTTGAGCTGCTTTCGATTCTCTCCGGTAACTTGCTGTCTTGAAAACTTCCAATCAATGGGCTATTACTGTCTGGTCCATCATATATATAGAGGAAGTCATAGTTGGGTTCTATGCTAAAACTGAGAGAGAGAGTGGCGTGTTACTAAAAGGGTATTTACCACAGTAGATGCAGAATAAAAGAACAATAGACCCCGTGAAATGAATCTGATATAAAAATTTGTCTGACAAAAAAAAAACACTACTGGACATGAGTAGCAAATCAGCAGTAGGAATGAGTAGTAAGCTGTCCTGATATTTAAGTAGCTCATGTGGGTTAACAGAGGACAGGATACCACATTTGTAATAAGTTGTGTATTTGAGTCTCGTTTCTTTACTTTCTAACCTGCCTATTCTCTTGTAAGTTACTTTGTATCTACAAAGTGACAATTATGTTTTTAATTAACCATGTATTTTATATGATAAAGGTGTAACTCTTTTCATTGTTAGTTATGAAATCACAACCACTTTAAAATATATCAACTACCTGATTAAATAAAAAGATAAATGTAAAAATTGTTTTAAAATTATTCAATAATACACTGTAGGCTGTATTAGGTAGCTTTGTTGATGAAAATCCAAGTATGTATATACTTTCTTTTAGAATACTGCAGAGAAAATCATGCTTATAGACTTTCAAAGTTAGATAATGGTAAATGACTTTTTTTTTTTTTTTTTGGTTTTTTTGAGACAAGGTTTCCCTTTGTAGCTTTGGAGCCTGTTCTGAAACTCACTCTGTAGCCCAGGGTGGCCTCGAACTCACAGAGATCCACCTGGCTCTGCCTCCCGAGTGCTGGGATTAAAGGTGTGAGCCAACACAGCCTGGAGGTAAATGACTTTTAAAATGTAGATGATTCAAACTCATAGCTATTAAAATACTTTGCATTATAAATTTTCTTTCACCTGACGAAACATAAGAATTATCACATAATGATCATGGTTTGCACATATTTAGGAGCTAGGTAATCTATTGATAACCCAGCTATTGATAGTACCATATGATTCAGAAACAATGAAGGAAAAAAATGAGCTCATTTAGGTCATTAAGAAAAGCCAATTAGTTGCAAAGGAATGATTGCAAATGAAGTCAGGAAAGCTTGTCAATATTAAGATATCATCTGCTGTAACTTTATGATATTTGTATTTATTTAAGATATTTCAAATATACAGAATGCAAAAATGTCAAGTTTCTGGAACTTGTTTCTTTTGAAATCCATAATGGTTTCCAGTACTAACCAGTCTATTGTGCATAAATGGTCAGGGAGAAAGAGGGTGTGGTGCAGAGATTCCTAGCCTTCTCCTATATAAGGTCATGAGTAGCGTGAGAAAATTAAGAAAACATCAAACATTAATTTATTCAGCAGCTTGCAAGTTCAACTAGATGATCTTAAATCCTGTTAATGGATCAGAGGCAAGGACTTTGGTAACTATTGATATTTAATAGCAGAAGTCAGAATAGGTTCAATTCCACTGGCCATTGTGGAACACAGCTTTGTGAATTTTCTCCTTTTTTGTAAAATTTTTATTTTAACAACAACCTCCATGTCTGTCTCACTGCCAGAGGCTTGATGGAAACAAGTACTTTGCAAAGGACAGGACAGTATTTCCTGTGGTTGGAATGCTAACAAGCCGTTTAAAAGTTGAGTACCGGATATTTCACTGAATTTCTGGTTTGGCCTTAAGTGAATACTTAATGTATTAATTTATAGCTTTTTTGAAGCTGAAAGTGAAAAAATTCTTTAGGAAATTTTAGGCTCTTATCTGCAATGATTCCTTTCACACAAACACTGGGAGGATTGGACACTTGTACAAATATAGAATGTTCATAAAAATTAATTTGGTCATGGTAATCCTGAGATGCCAGGAAAGAGTTGTAGTTTTTTATTTTTCTGGTGAATATACTGAAACCCATAAAAGTCAAAGATTTCCTTAATGTCACATAATAAATGAAAGAGTTGGAAATCAAATTTCTGTTCTATATTTCCTGCCATATAGCCCTTTATCCCCAAGTTATTAGCTAACTTAATTTATGAAACAAAGCTCTGTATCAAACATCTTGAGGCTTTCTCTTGTCTTAAAATGCAGTTTTTCCAATAGCAAAAAATGGGAACAATAATCTTATTTTGTCAAGGAAGTCCTGGTAATAATGGCCTGAAATAACCAATAATCTCATTGTCACGACCTTGGCATTAGCCATCATCATTTATTCAATACTATGAATTATCAAACTAGAATGTCTAAATTCCCCCAATTTTCATGATTTTAAGTGACCTGTTTTTCAACTTGGCTTCAATATGTTAGAAAATATTTTACATTTGGGCTTAACATTTTATACAGATCCCAAGCCTCTTTAAATTACTGGGGGTAAAAAGAACAGCTGAGCTACGTAGATCAATCTATTGGTTACATCAGTGTTTATAAACAAGAGCAAAATTTTAAATTAGGAAGAACTCAGTCACTTTAAACTGTGCGAACTCTATAGTCTTATTGAAATAATTTCCCTTTGCTCTGCTTTGCGGTTCTGGGGACTGAACCCATACATAGTTCTGTTCACGCTAGTCAGCTCTTCTGTCTCTGGCCTAAATGTCAAGCCAACCTCATCCCCTCACTGAAATCTCAAATGGAAAGAAGTCACATTTTGTGATAAAATATCATGAGGAAAAAAAATTTTTTTCAAATAAAACAGAAATGATAGTGCCAAGTCTAGAGTTAGATCTAGAGTTCCAACTCAGTTCCCGTACAACGATCTTCCTGGGGCTATGACACAATAATGTGAACTTGAGAGCATTCTCGTATAAAGCCTCTGGAATCCAGCAAGTTCTGTTGAAAGATCTAGTAACGACCCATCACATTTTTCTCATCTGCTGGACTTAATAAGACACCACAAAGGAAAGTGATTAAACGAGACACTAAAAAGGAAAGTGATTAGGAAGACAGATTCTCTCAAATCCAGTAACACACACACACACACACACACACACACACACACACACACACACACACACACACACTGCAGAAAGGGAATTTTGTTGTGGAAAACATGAGACAAACGATATTGAATCACTGACTGCTTAATCTTTTAGTATAAGAAAAACCTATTGAGAGAATCGGGGTGATAAATACGGAGAGAAAGAAAAATAATAGAGATCAAAGTTTGTGATTCAACAGGCTTCTGGACCTTTCCCACTTTCGGTTGCCCTTGATATCCCATGAGAAATCTCACCCTCGACCTGCAGTACTACTGATCTCCCAACAAGGCTTTTAAATCACCCACTGTAAAGTATTAGTGTTGATATTAATTTTTCAAATAAAATCCTTACCTAGTACAAATGCCACAGCAAACTAGCCACAGAAGATTTTATACATGGAGAGGTGTAAGAACTCACCTGATAAATGCCAAGGAGATAACGTAGTCGGCATTGACGCTGATCGTCCAGTCACAGTCCCTGCTATGCGGATACGGATGAGGGAAGTTTGGCGAAAGGATAAAGCCTGAAGATCCTGTTAAATTGCCTCCACAAGGTGCTTTAATTTAAACAAGCAAACAAAATACCTTAAGAGATTAATAAGATCCATTAGCTGTCTAGATTTGTGAAGACATTTCTTTGAGGGTATGTGAAACTCTGCACACACTTCATTTTTACAGCATGGGATGCTGGGATACTGCATGTCTTTCAAGGAAACCATTGAAATATTGAACACAGAACACATGCATGCACACACACATGCACACGTATGCATACATACTGATACATTGACTTTAATTGCTTTACTGGCTTCTAAAACATCCTAAAAAAAGTCATGTGTTACTATTTTGTGTCAAGCAAACTGTAAAACATCACAAGAGGAATTTAAAAATGGTTTCTCTATGATTACTAGAAAAGAAATCTGAAAATTACTAAAAAATTTGGAGGCAAAGTAAAACAAAATCTCAAATAATAAATGCCTTCAAAGCCAGTATGTGGAAGGCTGAGGTAGGAAGATTGTGAATCCAATCCAGCTTGATTTATACAGCAATATCTTTTCTTAAAAGAGTAACAATGATAATCAATGGATAGGATTATGATGTTTTCCTTTACATCATTTTTATATTTGTAGAAGAGGCTTTAATAATAATTAAGAATCAAAACAAGTGATAATCTAAGAACAGAGATTGCTTTTCAACAATCTTCCTGTGACTCTAAGTCTTTTCCTAAAACCTAGTTACTTGATTGATAAAAACTGGCAATCACTACAAATTCTATTTCTGCCCTAGACATGTCTGATTCATCAGTGGAGAGTCACAAATATTTTCCAGTTAGATTCAGAGGTTCTTTAAGATATATGATTATATTAAAAAAGTAATATGTCCCTAGTGGTAGAGTGGATATATATATATATATATATATATATATATATATATATATATATATATGTGTGTGTGTGTGTGTGTGTGTGTGTGTGTGTGTGTGTGTGTGTTCTCATGAATTTTTTCTACATAATCAACATTCTTGTCTGACTTTTTTTTTTTTTTTTTTTTTTTTTTTTTTTTTTTTTTTTTTTTTTTGGTTTTTCGAGACAGGGTTTCTCTGTGTAGCTTTGCGCCTTTCCTGGGACTCACTTGGTAGCCCAGGCTGGCCTCGAACTCACAGAGATCCGCCTGGCTCTGCCTCCCAAGTGCTGGGATTAAAGGCGTGCGCCACCACCGCCCGGCCTTGTCTGACTTTTAAAATTGTTGTTTTCCTAAAAATAGATAATGTTTAGAATTTAGCCATAAGGCAAACAGATTCTTTTGGCAGCAAAAGTTGAGTTTGGAAGAAAAGAAAATTTCATCTAGCTAGGCAAAAATCAATAGAAGTCAATAATTTTTCATATCCATCACTGTGCTACTCCATGCCAGTACCCTTGTATATAAAGAGCAACCTCAGCTCCTAGCTATTTGGAACATGTATATTCTCAGTCATAATATATCCACACTGTTCCCTTGTGTATTTTTCTAGCATCTGGGTACATGATAGTAAATGAATAGATGGAATGTCTTGACACTCTGCCCCTTTCTTACTTCAAACTCAAGTGTCTGCTGAATCTGGGAATAAAGTATCCTCCTGAAAAGGGAAACACTCTCAGCCTGATATGAATCCGCCTCTACTCAAGAACCTTTGCTTAAGTCACAGCTTCCATTGAAGTCTTCTTTTCCAATAACAAAGTGTAACTCCATAGAGGCATTTTCTCCACCCCCAACCCCTGCCATTGCTTTGACCTGAGAAGTCTAATTTACCTGATGCTTAAGCAGTCTCCATATCCATTTTTGTTGTTCAAGAAAAGTAATTATTATAACAAATCATACTTTCCCATAAAACTTAACTTAGACTCATGTATGACGTAGACAATTCCCCAAACCTACCTACCTTTTGTTTAGTATGACTAAACCAAAAGCAGGCACTGTTCCCTTTAACAGTCTGAATAAAAGTCTAGGCAACCAAACTTTGGTTAAGCTTCCCTTTTAAATTTAGGCCTCTGAACTTTTGACCCATCATCAGCTTTATTCCAGCATACACCACATTCTGAACAGAAACCAGAATTCGGAGTACAATGTGCTCTGAACTATCCAATCACACCACACTTAAAACATGTTCTTCCTTTTTCCTCCCCTTTCTAGTGAATATTCTCAGTGAAAGAGTACTTCTTCAGTGTTCACTCTTGCAATACATGTGAGGCTTGGAAAACAGTGTTCACCCTGTTACAATAGTCTCCGTCAACATATTCCAGTGATCCCTGCCCCATGACTACATATATGTAACAAGACTTTTAAAATAAAATGTCCATGCTTACTAAATTCAATTGGCAAAGAAAGTCTAATTTTATTGTTTTGTAACTGTAAGTTGTATTTACTTGTAACAGCCAAAAAGTGTGCCCAAGTATAAATCAGTAGACAAGTGCTCTTAAGTTTTAGTACTCTATTTCAAATTGAGTTAGAGAGATATAATCACCTTTTGTACCTAGAGATCCAGATGACTTTAATCTGGTTTTTGCTTTCTGTAACTGTCTCCTCAAATTTTCTATGTCTACAAACCTCTTCAGCTCCAAGGCAATCTATTGTCAGCTCAATGTGAATGTCTTTTACGTGTACTAGTGTACTAGGGACTACTGTATTTTTCTTTTTCTTCATAATCAGTCCTTTTAACTTGTTGACTTCAACTTATTTGCTGGGCTAGTTTCTAGGATTTATGGTCCAATTTCTTCTAGTGAGTTTTCCTAGACTTCAGTTCCATCATGAAATTTTCCATTTTATTTTGTAGCCTAGGTAGCCTCCCGAGTCCCTTATTCAGCAATTTTTACCTAGTCTATTATATTGTGTTATAGTCTTCTGTGTTGAATATGTTTAAGTCATGGCTTTATATTTTGCTTTTATTAATGGGAAACTCCTTTTTCTATCACTTTCTGATGATAATCTCTGTGGAATTACAAATCACAAAAGCCTTTGCAGCTATCACTACCTAGTATAGTATATATGAATCATATCAAAATTACATAATACTCATGTCAAAATGTCTCTTTCCTTTGTTGTTAAGTTACTTGATTAACATTGCCAACATGTGGATGTCCAGGAATGGAGCCTAACATTCTTCACTGAATCTTTGTATCCATTTCATCAAGATGTATCAAGAATCTAGCTCTAACTCATATCTTTCTTTGGAATTATGGAAATAACTGACTTTGGTTTCTACCAGTTATCTTTTGAGTGAGATTATCTAATCATAGCACAGGAATGTAAAAAGTTTGCAGTAGTGCTGTAAAACTTAAAAGACAATGCCCCAGTTGTAGGGCATCTGTCTCACCTGACCTCTATAACCTTTGGAATATCATCTACCATCACTTCGGATGTATAAATTATATTCAAAACAACACAAAAATTCCTTCTTAAAGTTACAGTGATTCATTAATTTTGTGTTTTTGTATCAAAATAAGAAGAGGTCAGAGGACAACTCCCAGGAGTTGTTTTCTTTTTCTCTATCATGTGAGTCCTGGGGATTAAGCTCAGGAGGTCACGATTGGCAGCAAGTACCTTAACCTACTGGGCCATAACGCTGGAGTTGAAAATTCTTATAATTACATGTATTTTCAGTTCATGTAATTCCTTCTTTTTAAAATGTTTATCACATGTGTATTTATGTAGTTTCACTTATGATTTAAAATTATCACAGCCTTTAGGAGCATTACTTACATTATCAACCTTTTCCTTATGTATTTCATAGCTATGGCAGTTTTGAAAATCTAACAGAGCCAACAAGAGAGTAAAACTTTCTGACATTTCTAAATCCTAGTTTGCCAATAAATACATAAAATTATTCTAAAATATCTTCAACTTTGAATACTAGTTAGAAATCCATTACATATCTAATCATAAAGCACCCAAATTAAAATCAAAGGCATTCATGAATGAAATTTCAGTTGGCTTCTTTGGAATCCTGACACGCCCCATTTGTTCTGAGTGTATTTTCTGTGAGACGGTTGCAGGGGCAGCAGCTATGGATCTATTTTACGATCTTCTTAATTTTTTTACCAATTCCATTTTATTCGTGTACTGTCTTTTTCAGCAACCCACCCACACTAATGGCTTTGTTATTTACCTTTATATTGAGTGCCGCTACTTTCCCTCGGGCAATGTCAAAGTAATCTTCACACTGTCAATTTTGTTGGAATGAATTCTATTAACTCTCTAAAGATGGCGTCCTTCTGTTTGGTACTTGCTATGAGGCTGATTTTTTTTCTTTTCACATGCAAGTAAAATGCTTTATTCTCTAAGGTCTGAGACACACTTATGGAGTTTCTAAAAAGTTCAGGGTTTAATCTTTGGCATAGTATTTCCAATCATGGAGTTCTTTCTTATCAGTTGCAGAGGTCAAGCTTTCTGCAGCCTTAGCAATTTTTCAGATTCTCTTTTATAAGTTATTTTCTTCCTCAGAGAACTTCTAATGCATATCTTCTCCTCAAGCTATCTTATCCTTCCAAGAAAATAATGCTCAGTTCCATAATCCATACAAAAATGTTCCACACCCTGCTCCGTATAAGTAAGATTTAGTGCTCAACATTCTCCCTTAGTATCAGGCCCTGTTAGATAGGGCATATTGTAGGTTATTAATGGAATTTTATAAGAGTCTTTCTCAGAACTCTTTACACTTATTGAAGTTTGAGCTGTGTTTTTTCTTTATGTTCAGTAGATTTCTCCCCATTATTTTAGGATTCTGCATAAAAAATACTGTTAATATAATGTTATAGCCCTGGTAATCCTATTAAGTGATTTCCTGGCCTAATAACCACACAAAGCCAGACAATCTGCAGTAATTTTCATGGAATTTCATCATTTTTTCTATAAAATACACATTTATTAAATCTTTGAGAATATCATGTAGAAATGTATTTTGATCAAAATTTTCCTTCATTCTTCACATTAATTCCTCCCAGAGTGACTCTCAAGTCCCCATGCCCTTCCAACTTTAAGTCTTCTTTAAAAAAAAATGAAAAAATAAAACATGGAGTCAAAATTGTACTACTTATTGGTGTGGAGCCATTCCCTGGAAAAATCCACTTAGAGTAATTCTCCATCCATGAGAAGCCATAACAGTCAACAGTTCCATGATTAGTTGTGGGGGATTGTGAACCCTTCTCCCTTCTCTTCTTGAGTATTGGTGGGCTTGTTTTATATAGAGATTCTCTTTATGACATGCAGTAAATTTTCAATTAGTTAGAATATGGAGTTTCCATTTAATTATAACCTCGTATGCTAACCAAGTAGTGAACAGAATATTCATACCTTAAGCAAATATACTTCATATGTTTTAGCCTCTTTTACTTAGAAAAGTTTCAGAAGTTGCTTCTATTACCTGGTTTTATTGATACAGATTTTATAAATATAAATTAGTTGACTTTTGATAATTTAAAATTTGCAGTAGTGCATAAAGACCAATAGAACAACAGAGCTATAGTAGATTAACTATAAAAACAAATGTATCAAAATCTGAACTATTACAAGCTATGTGATTATTTTGTTTTAGATTTTAAGTCTCTTTCATACTCTTGGTTCCTCATTATCTGCCACATTATCTACAGAAGAGACCTAGAACTACCATTTTGCCTCCAGCAAGGATTAGGCCTTTGAATGTTAGTTAATTTTATGCTTTAAAGGCCTATCTACAAAATACAGAAAATGTGTTGTAAAAAACACATTTTTTAGCTTTCATTTCATTGAGAAATAGGTTGGTAAGAATTGGTAATTTTTTTTATTTTATTGTAAATTCCCAGTGGATGGGAGAGATCAAGTAACTAATGAATTCGACTTTGTAACTTTTATGTGATTACAACGTGGAGGAATTAATTGAGTTTGTTTATTACTTACTGAAGTACTGAAAACACATTTTCTAATTCCACATGATATTCCAAAAGAAACTATGAAGTTATATTGAAAATGTACTTATAAGCTGAGTATAAATGAACCAAAATAAGGCTTCTCATTTAAAACATGCTAAATCTGCATTTATCAAATATTTTGAATGCAATATTAAATGATCAAGATGCAGAATGTCCCTTGAAGCTGCTTATGGTGCAATGAAATTGTGCATATATAAATGAATAAAAATTTTGAGTATAACCGTAAGTGTGGCTTAGTGAAAATAAATTGTAAATAAATTGAGGATGACACATTGATACTTGAACAGAACAGCTTAATGTTAAATCATTTAATTAAATTTAAGATTTTCTTAATGTTTGTATTGAAATAATGGCCATTTCCCTAAGCTTGATTTTTTTTTCCATTCTAGTCTCAAAAGGTCTGTATCTTGAATCTCTAGAGAGTGTGACTTGGAGATTTGAGAACAAGCATGGGGACAAAAGTCAGGCAAGTGAACGCATAAGACAAGGTCTGGACACTCCTCAGATCTTCAAAACAATGCTTGGTGCTCTTTTGATATTCCCAACTTGAATGGAAAACTAGCCTTTTGAATTTCTCAAAAAAGCTGCTGATACAAGTTTCTTAGAAGTAAGTAAGTATGTTGGGAGTAAATCAACCCAGCTTATTCTAAATGTAGATTCTCGGTGCCTCTACATTGTAAAGCAAAAGATAACAGCTTTATCCAATGAATAAAGGCTGAGAAAATATTTCAGGATATCTGATTAATAAACTTTTATAAGTTTTGAGCTGTTCAGAATATACTAAAGTTATCGCCTCTTAACTATAGAAATGAGTATTTACCATTTTTAATTTTGTACATTTTGTGGTTTGTGGATGCTCCTCTGAAATCTCAGACTCTCATGTACCATTTTTTCTGGAATATAGTGTTTAAGAATATCAACACCAGCTTTTAATCATTGCATTCTATTTTATAAATTTTTAATTATTCTTTAATCATACCTATACAGACTGGTGGGCTGGGCTGCCAGAAGTACCGATTTTCTACCTGAATGCAGGTTATTCTTTCCTGTCCCTGAAGCTCATAGCCAGGGTCACACTGAAAGACAACCGTGTCTCCAGGTTCTCGTCCATCCCCATTCCGAGTGCCATTCATGGGGACTCCTGGATCACGACAGGCAGTGGCGACTGAACCTATCAAAAGGCAGGAAGGCATTTAGTTTTTATATTATCAGAAGCAGTTTCACAGTTCCAAACTGTAGGACTAAACCTTTACAACTTCCCTCATGTTTATGTGTTCATAGGAACTGACTTGCAAAAAATGCTTGAATTAACTTTAAAATACCTATGAAATGATTTTGTATTTCTTCAAAAAAATCTATGTGTGAGCATTTTCTAAGAAGTAGCAGAGTATCTGAGTCACTAAATACTAGACATCCTAATAAATTTCCACATCCTATGTTATAGCTATTTCTTTTGTGTGACAAATACCTTTACCAACAAACAAACAAGCAAATAAGCAAACAAAAAGCACAAGGAAAGAGTGGTTATTTGGCTAACAATTATGGGAAGCAGCACTTCATTTTAAGAATTCGAGGAACTAGTCACATCGCACCCAGACTCAAGGGAAAAGAAAAAATGAACATGTCCTTATGTTCTTGCTGTCACCTAGTTTCTACTCTCACACAGGTGGGTCAGTGTCCAGCCCATGAAATGATGCTGTCCACATTCATGGTGAGTTGTTCATTTCAACTCAATTGAGGCGATGAAGAAGACAAGATAAATATGCTTACAAGTGAACCTGATCTAGAAAATTCCTCAGCTGAGACTATCTTTTCAAGATACTCTAGGCTGTGGCATGTTGACATTTAAAACCAATCATTCCATTATGTTAAAGTCACTGTGAAGGATTCAAGAGAACACTGCTAATGTTTGGGAGATATCCAGTTTACATCAGAGTGTGGACAAGAGAGCAAGAGAGAGCGAGGGGGAGAGAGAGAGAGAGAGAGAGAGAGAGAGAGAGAGAGAGAGAGAGAGAGAGAGAGAGAGAGAGGACAGACTATCACCTCCTCATTTAATAAGATGGTTGGTTACATCTACACAGACAGAACAACACTTCCTCAACTCAAATTAACAATCAAATTGAAAGATGGATAAAAAGATTTTTTTCAAAGAACATCAGATGTTATGCGAAAATATATTCCATATCATTAACTTACAAAACGAAATTCAAAATCACAGCAAGCCTTTATGATACCATATTAAACTTGCTAACATTAAATAAAATGAATGGCATGTGTGAGTACACTAAACGCTGACAAAATTTTAGGAAAAACTGCACCATTGCCATCACACATTGCTGGGAGAGCTGAAGGATGCTACTGCATTGCGATACTTAGCTTTGTCAAGTTAACACACCCTAGAATTACCCTCAGTGAGTGACTGCGGTTGGCCTATACCCAGGTTTGGGTGAGGGGTGGGTGTACAACCCACAGTGGGTTATACCATTCCCTCAGCAGGGGGTCTTGAACTGTATAGATTTAAAAATCCAGCTGAGCATAAGCAAGAAAACACGCTAGCATCATGGATGTGACGTAACTTCTTTCCAGTCACTTTGCCTTCCCCATAATGATGGACTATAGTCTGGAATTGTGAGCTAAAGTAATCATTTTCCATTCTAAGTTGTTTTTGTTTCACTATTTTATAATAGCAACAGAAATAAAACTAGAAACAGACCCTCCATGAAGTATTGTTGCAGTTTTTTGTAGAACGTATCATAGACTTGCTTTATAACCCAGAAGCTGTACACGTAAGCATTTATCCCTGCAGGTGGTTAAACTGCAGTAAATCAGTAATATGATATGATGCTCAGCATCAACAAGGCTTAAATCCACACACATAGTTTGCATGTCACAGAACTTGTCACGTTAAAATTTAATACCAGGATTATACATCATTTGGTTGTGTTATATATCATTTTTAAGGAAACTAATTTGTGAAAGTAGATAATTAGTTGACAGCATTAGAATGCATGAAGAAGTGTTCAAAGGTAATTGGTTGTGATTACTATATGGCTCCTTGTAATGGAAGTGTTCTAAGTCTTGACTATGGTGGTTGTCACAGAAATCTATAACCATAAAATTACTACACGTGTAATGCATGTGTGCTTGTGGAACTGTTAAAATCTAAATAAGGTGGGTGAATTACACCAATGTCAGAATTCAGGTGGTGATTTGTACTATATATCTGCAACATGTTATCTGGTAGAATCAGGTTAAGTATGTCAGATGCACAAATTGTACAGACATCAAGTTTTGTTAGTACTAGTACCACTGATGAATTTTATTTCCTGTCTTTAATAGACAAGTTTGTGAATACATAGGCATGTAAGTAGTTGGATATGCAGGTCTACTAATTAGCTGAATAATGGATTGTCAGACAAGTTACCTCTCAAGAGACTGCTCAATGTAATCATCTATCAAGCTTGCTGCTCCACATCTTCTGTCTAGTATGTGTATATGTAAATGAAATACTTAAGCCCACATTGTGTTGCAGCGTATTGACTTTAGTTGTGTAGGAATCAAGACAAGGTTCACAAGTAAGAAACTGAAAATGACAGCATGATATTAAATTTGACACCCCCCAGATAAGCAGCAACACCAGCAAAATGAATGTGCAATCTACAACCATACAAATTTTCGTGTTCATATTTTTAAAGTAATAATTTTAAATATCTAATTTTAGAAATGAAAAATGTTACCTTCTAATTTGATATGCCTTTTTTTCAGAATTGCAAAATGAAGATTTCAAGTAACATTTTACCAATCCCTGATAATAGTACAAAAATCTGGATAGCCTTCTAGAACTAGTCTCCTAGTAATATAGTTGAATACTAAAGTCTCATAGATATTCATTAATTTTACTGATAAAGTAGCATTTCTGAGGAATGGCCAGCGACCTTGTATATACAATTCCCTTAATCCTCAAATTAAAAAAAAAAGATCTCTGTGAACCAACTGCTACCATGTTCTCAATTTAGAGATAAGCTTAGGTCTATTAAAAAAGCTGTCTTAAATTTACCAGAACTGAAGATGCATAGCACAGCTTAAACCCCTGTTGGTCTACTTTCATAATTCAAAGCACAAATAACACACCAGAGTGTTCTCTTTTAACTGTCACTGTCCCAGAAACTCAAACACCTCCCTTCCCAATTCATAGAATAATAAACCTTAGCACATTTTCAGAAGAGATATTATATCTGTAATTAGAAAATTTTGGAATAGTTAAAACCCAGTCTTAAAATATTAACTCTAGCTCATGCCAGTTATTTCTGGAGAGATTATTTCCTTATTAGACTAACAAGGGAACCCCTACATGAGAATATTAAGAAAAGGGAAGTAAGATATGAGTTTGATATACATAACTATAGAAGAATGTTTGACACATACATTCAACATCTACACTTAGGATGTTTTCCTTGGAAGGGGTGGTATCATGAAAAATATGCAACAGACTTCAAAAGAAAAATAAAAGAATGAGTATTAACAGGAAACTTTAGAGTTTTGGTTTTTTGGGTGGGGCTTACTATGTTAATTCTACACCCACAAAATTTGTTAAGCTTATGATAGATATTCTAGTATGTATAACAGTATATGATATATAAATACATTTTATATTTATACTCATACATATGTATTTGCATATACATAACCAGATAGAAACACTGAAAAGCAATAGCTAGAATCATCTGGTCATAGGTAAACATGAGGGTAAAATATGTATTTCTTATCAAATTTTCTAAGTTTAATGATTAAAATGAGACAAATTATCTAAATAAGAGAGCTTTCACATTAGGCTGAGACTTATGTGAGAATATACATTTTCCTGGAGGTCTAATTGACTTGAAAGGAAAGGGGTGGTAAATCCCTACTGTGCCATTTTCTCTTAGTTAATAAACAAATTAGGAGTAAGGTTTTAAAACACAGTGGAGTACGAGGGGGTTTTAATGAAAGACCAAAGAACTCTTTTCCCCACTTGAAATTACTGGAGTTCTAAAAGCAATTAGTTAAATACCCACAGAAATAATTACTTTGTAGGAATGCTATTGTTTTATTTTCTTCAGTTATTTAAAGTTTGGATTCATACTGGTTACCCTCTGTGTTTGTGAGTAGGAAAAATTATAATCATTTTAGCACCAACCATTCTTTTCCTCTGAATTAACAGAAACAACCAATGGAAAAAACCAACCATTCCAGGAGTTATGTTATTTCTGCTAGGCATTTAAGAGTGGGAAAATGTCACATAATTAGTATTATTATGAACAATTATTTAATATTGTGACTTTATTTAGGAATTAACTACATTATTTAAGAACTGGTAGCTTTTATTTAATACTAATTTTTCTCTATATTGGAGCACACAACTCTAAAATTTTAAAATGTGGTTTTCACTTCTGTTGTCATTATATAAATTTTGATTATGTCTTGGAACTTCTCATTGGGCACCTCTGCAAGTTAGCATAATATGTAGAAAGCTTATATAGAATACGAGTTTCATACAAATAAGCTTTTTATTATCTTTCTTACATACAAAACTATAAAAGTGTTACCAGAAAATAGTATATTGACTCACAATGAATTAACATGCTATTTCTATTTTTGTTCTGAATTACTTAAGTTAATATTCTTTATATTTAACTATGAAACACATTTTTGTTCTGCTATATTCTAATAAGCCATTTGTATGTCCTTTTTTAATATTAATATGTGTAGCGACCAGAAATACCCTGGACTGTAGAATATTTTATACAACTGTCTAAATTCTTCATAAAATATTCAATAAATTCCTCACCTTACAATGACCAACATATTTTCAATATATGAAAAATTTTCTATATTCTGAGTTGAAAAATAAAAATGTAAATAAAATTCAAAATAGTATTTGTGTGAAATTTTTATTCTATTGAGGTCATTGCAAGTTTCCTTTTAAAATGTTATGACTAGGGTTGGTGATTTAGCTCAGTGGTAGAGCGCTTGCCTAGCAAGCACAAGGCCCTGGGTTCGGTCCTCAGCTCTGAAAAAAAAAATGTTATGACTAAAGAAGAGCAATTTCATTCAAAATGAATTCACAATAGAAAGGAACATTCCTGATATAAGAAATAGATTGTATATGGACAAAAAACCTTTACAATTTTGTGTTTCTATGTATATGTTTGTATATATTCTTGTCTGGACAAATGCACGTGTATATGCAGGTGCGTTGCATGTTGGTGTGCAGGCCTGTGCCAGAAAAGACCCAGACAGCTGGGGAGGGGTCATTCCTTAAGTATCATCTACTTCCATTTTGAGTCAGTATCTCTCATTGGTACTCACCAAGTAGGTTGGCTATCTTGCCAACAATGAGCTCCAGGGATCCACTTATCACTTTCTCCCCAGCCTTGGGAATACAAGCACATGCCACATGCTACTTTGACTTGCATTCCGGTATCAAACTGAGTTCTTAGTGCTTTTTTTTTTTTTTTTTTTTTTTGGTTTTTCGAGACAGGGTTTCTCTGTGTAGCTTTGTGCCTTTCCTGGGACTCACTTGGTAGTCCAGGCTGGCCTCGAACTCACAGAGATCCGCCTGGCTCTGCCTCCCGAGTGCTGGGATTAAAGGCGTGCACCACCACCGCCCGGCTCTTAGTGCTTTTAAGGCAAATACTTAATCAGCTTAGCTTCTCTACCTGCCCGACTCTTTTCTGCTGTTGTTTTAGTAACAGCAAATTTTCCTGGTATACGTGCATTTGTTTCTAATAAAACGAGGTTTTCTCTCTAGGTATTACAAAAAGAAATAAATTCCCTATGGCCAGAGTTACTTTCAAAGGGGAATATCGTTTATTGTGCTGAGAACAAGTATCTATTTCATTTTTCATTTAACTTTCTCATTACCTGTAGTTTGAATAAATAGACTTGCAAAGTAATATAATTTTATAGCTATGTTTTTGGTTTTTTTTTTTTTTTTTTTTTTTGGTTTTTCAAGACAGGGTTTCTCTGTGTAGCTTTGCGCCTTTCCTGGAACTCACTTGGTAGCCCAGGCTGGCCTCGAACTCACAGAGATCCGCCTGGCTCTGCCTCCCGAGTGCTGGGATTAAAGGCGTGTGCCACCACCGCCCGGCTATAGCTATGTTTTAACAAGCAATTTTATTGGGAAATTTCCAGATATGCCCTTCTCTTTTTCTTCTTTTTTTCTTTTCCTGAGACATGGTAAAGGCATGTACCACCATGCCCAGCTCAGATCTTGAAAATGCATGGGGTAACAAAGAATAAACACATTCACAACACTTTTTGATTCTTGCCTGTCATTTATCTTTAAGTATTGGATGATTTGTTCTAAAATTGTTTAAGACCTTTAAAATGCACAACTTTACATTTCATGCAGTTGAATAAGAAGCACAATTAGATGCTGAAGGTAGACTGTATTGCATGAAGAGAGGGATATTGATCAGTTTGTCTCTGTTCTATAGATTTTTGCTCCCTTATTTGATAAGCTGGCATAGACATATTTTACCTGTCTTTCCCAGGATTAGATAAAATCTATGGTTCCATTGTCACAGTTATATATACAATTTTATGAAACTGTTGATCTTCGAATGAAAGTTTAAAAGCATTTGGTGTAAATTTTAATTTTGTAGTATATACATTCACAATTCTTCAAGTGACTTCCACAAGGTCATAGATCAAATTTGGCCTCCTTAACACCTTACCTTCCTTCCTGTCTTCCATGTTTTTTTGTACTGACTACAAATTGACAATACACTTTATACTTTGTCCTCTATAATGAAGGTGCGTTGGCTAAATGGACTCCTTATGGACTCCTTAACCAGGAAGAGAAATCCTATCCATAGTATAATCAATCAGGAAATAATTATGATGCAGATAGAGACCTAGAGGCAGATTGTTCCCTGAAAAATGTTTATCTTGGTTGGGCATTTGCTTTATGCACCATCCATCAGCTTTATAAAGGATATTCAGCAGAATTATAAAGTCCATAGTTTGCTAGCTATACAGATATGTGACTTCTTTCAGAATCACAATATGTTCTAAGGATACATGAATGATGCAATAAGTTAGGTTAAGATGTGTGAAGGTACGGACAGGGGAGAATCAAAGCTGTTTAATGCATATTATGGAAAAACAAGCCCAAAGCTGGGGTTTTAATATACTTCCTAGTACACATAAACATCTTCATGAATTCATATACTTTCATATACTTCGGCAAATAATTATTGAACCAAGTAATATCCTTGCAGTTAAAAGATACACAGCAATGGAAGATAATACAGACTCGATCCCATTGATACCAGAATCAAAGCGAGACTACAAGCAATACTGTAACTTTTTTTTTGAATAAAATAAGGCACTTTATTTCTTTAAGATGCAAAATTTTATAGTTAGTGTCTCTTTCCTTAATGCAATACTGTAACTTTTTGTTACTCAAAATATTGGAGACTTTTTTACCTTGCCTGTATGAGAAACTAAGTTTATGTTACAACTTATAGATGATGATATAAGTCAGATTTTAAGTAGAATATTAATATTTAATGGATTTTGTGGGAAGTTACTGAGTTTGACACCAGTTTAGACTATACATCAACTAAAAGCAGAAAAAAATGGGCTTGAGTTGAAAAGACACGCAACTTAGAAAGACATACAAATTACCAAAGTATGTTTGAAGAAGTGATCAACATGGACATGTACAAAATTACAAGAATGTATGACCTGATAACTATCGATATAATGCTAAAGAAAAGGAAGTATTGGCAAGAATGGGTAGACATTAAGAATACTGAATTCAGTGTTTCCGCTAAGAATGGAGGTGTTGTGAGTAGCTGGGTGGAGGCCATGTATGCTATGTCCTGGGAAAGATTTGTCTATGTTTTGCCCATGTTCAAAGACTTTAAGGAAGGTGAAACTAAACAGTAATGAGAATTAGAGGGTGCCAGGAAAATGGCTCCATCAAGTTTTATAGGAATTTAAAGCTACAAGTTTTTGTCAGTCTCAGAGGAGGATTTTAAGTGGGACTTCTGTATAATGCTAAGACTTGGGTACCTTTGGAAATTGGCATTATGAGATGGTGAAAGACTTTTGGAGATAAGGATGGAATGTTATCATTTGAATATCAAGGTTTTCTCTCAGGATCATATATTGATAATCGAGTTCTCAGCAGGTGGTGTGACTTGGGGGAGATGCTGGACACTTCAGAGGCAGAGCTGTGCTTGGAAAGCATGTTGCTGAGTGCATGTCTTTGGGGCTATTCCTTGCCCTGGCCTTTTTATATTTATTCTTTACTTCTGGTCTGCAATGAAGTAAAAGCTGTTCTACATATTCCCACTTTCATGATATCCTGTTAAAGAGCCAGGCAGTCATGGGCTAAATATTTCTAGAGCATATATAATTCAATATCACACTAATTGATTTTATTTAAGATTTATTTTATTTTATATGCATTATGCTTTTCCTGCATGCATGTATATGTACCAGCTTACCAGGTCCCTGGACATGTGGGCCTTACTGGTTAATTTAGGGTATTACGTTTGCCCATGGAAGTCAGAAGAAGGCTACCTTGGAAATGTAGTTACAGATGATTGTGATCCACCCTGTGGGTTCTGGGAATGTAACTCAGTTCCTTTGAAAGTACAACTATTGCTCTTAACCAATGATCATCTCTCCAGTCCTTACACTAATTCCTTATTGCATTAGTAAATAATTGGTTTATGTTTGCTAGTCAATATATATTTAAAAGCATTATTTAAATGGAGCTATGTGGGATTGTGGTTTTTTTTCATATACCATCTTCCTAGATTTAAAAAAATACTTGGGTTTATAAATGGTAATAACAAGACTGTTTGAAATCCATTCTTGTTGTCTTTGGAGCTTCATTTCAACTTTGTCGGTATAGGTTTGTGGAATAGCATTGGTCATCACTGACAGATCTTCTCATGGTAGCCCCTTCAGCTGAACTCACTCTCCTTACACACATCCTCACAGATATTGGTATTGTTAAGAAGTTTATATTTGGTATATACTAAAAATTATATATGCCTTATAAATCCCATTATTACCAAAATACATATCACAAAACAGTAAGACTCTTTTGTGATGCAATAGCTCATTGTTAATTCACAAAGTGAAACAAATCACAAACTTACTCACAGCACATTTTAATTTATGGATACAACTCAACTATTAGCCTCTGCTTCGATATACTTTAGGAAAAAACATTCCACAAATTCTGCAAAACATTTCCTAGAATTGTGTAGCTTTCAAACCACAATAGAGTCTACGCCACATCTGGCTGTCCTAACACTGGCTGTCAGGGCAATGGTGTCAAATATTTTTCCTATTACCATCCATAATCAGTATGGTGTATAGAGTACATATCTGGGAAATATGTAATTTTATTTATAAATGTCCTACATGCTGTCCTGGGAGGGAAGTGTGAATTAATTGGCATCTGAAAGAGACTGGGAAATACTGATATCAGTATTTGTCTTTCAGCTTTAACCTTGCATTATAACACCTCTGAGTACTGCAACACAGAGATCACACACTACAAGATAGATTTTAAAACTGCAATGTGATGGTGATACTTTGTTAAGTCTGGAAAATACAGGACAAACACTGAATCAGTCACTATTCTAGGATAAGCACATCTACAAATATCATAAGCGAATCAGGACATAACAATTATAATACAACCTGCGCATAGTATCAGCACATGGTAAGTGTAGTGACTAATTCTGTTTAGAAGTTTATATATAGAACTAGAAATGTGTTTGACCTGGATTTGGAAAATGACTAAGTATTTATAGAGTTTTGAATATGAGCATAAGTTTTCCAAAGCTTTGGAAGAGGGTTTTCAGCAAAGAAGAATAGTAAAGAGACTATATACTATCATTCCAGAGTACCATAGATGGCGAGAATATATAAATTAATAGTGAAAGCATGATGGTGATAGGTTGCCTGGGTACTGTGATGGCTAATGTTGGCTGTCACCTTGTTACATATGGGAAGAGGGAACCACAGCTGAGGAATTGCCTCCATCAAACCAACATGTATGCATGTTGGTGGGTCATCTTAATCATTGCCCACTGTGTGCAGTACCTTTCCTAGGCACATAGGCCCGTACTGTAAGGAAAGATAGCAGAGGAAGCCATGGGAAGGCAGCCAGCAAATGCCATTCCTCCAGGTCTCTGCTTCAGTTTCTGCCTCCAGGTTCCTGCTTGAGTTTTTACCTTGATTTTCCTGAGTGATGTACTGTAATCTGCAATCTTTTCATGGTCAGAACATGACACAGGGGTTGGAATTTGTCAATGTTTTATCCCAGAACAGAAAGCAAACTCTAACAGGTACATAATGTCGAGATGTTTTACATTTAATGCCAGAATATTCTGTTTAAACCTGACCTCAAAGCATTAAATACTTTTAAACAGTAAAGTGATAGGCAGCTTTTGCTTCTGACAGCCAGCCAGGCAGAAGTGTGGAGAAAAATATGGAGGGATAATGAAGTGAGTGGCTAGTTGACTGTTACCCAGTGCACCTAACAGTAATGAGGCTCAGAACAAAGGCAGTGGTATCATGCAGTCCTTTAAGCCTGTCAGACTTCCACCCACCCTAGTGAAGCCATCCATTTCTTCGAGAATTTTCAACAGTAGAAGTTATGAGCCTCGGTGTTTTGTATTACCCAGCAGGTACTGATTCTTAATGGAGAGGTCAAAGAGTGAGGAGCAGAGAAAATGCTCTGTCAAAATCAACTATTCTGTGGGCAAAGGACAGCATGATGCCTCCCGGTAGAACTGAAGTGGAACAGGACAGGCAGATTAGACATTTAAGCAGGGGGATATAGAGGCTGACTGCTGAGAAGCCAGGGCAGCGCTTCAGACAGCGTGAGGTGGCAGTGTCAGCTTAAGTAGCTCTGATTAGGCAAAAGTGCCTCGCGGATTATAACACCAAGAGGCAAAGTGACAGCATCTACAAAGCAGGGACAGATCACGAAAGAGAAGTTTTGGCTGCTGATGGTGGCGTGGTAAAGAGTGCAAAGTTGCTATTCAGCCTACATTTCAGTTCAATTCGCTCTAAACTAAGTTCTGTGAAATGAATTTCACTTGTTATGCTTTTGGTTAAAGACCCTTGTCTTTTCTATCTCATCTCTTCGTTACTGACTACTCAGTCTTTCAATGAACAATGGGGATTGCTTAAATGAGCAAAATAAAAAAAGTTGGAAATTAGATTGGGAAGGGTGCAAAAAGGATGCTCCAAAGAATCAGAGACCTATATTATTTTAATTTATGTGATCATGTAGTTCACATCTCAAAAACCATGTGATTGTATATCTTATACTAAAAATGAGAACTTTACTCCAATCCACCACTCTATGTCCCACTAAGTCTCTCAATACTTAATTAATGGGATGCCTTTGCCTGTGTGTCTAAGGCAGCTGGGTACTTCCAAAGAAACAGCTTAGCAGATGACCCATCTGTTGTTCATTTTGTAATATGGATGCAAGTTACTTAGCCTTCATTTTGTCTGCGATATTTCTGACTTGAGTGCCAGGCCCTGAGCTAGGTGTTAAAGATCAGTCAGCAAATAAAAGACATGTTGAGGTTCTTTGGGTACAAGAATGACAGAATCTGTCCTCAAGAGTGATGACTAGAATGAATCAGAAGTGCCTTGTATTAGTTGGATGTCACATGTGCATTCTCTGTTCCCTCTTTTTTTCACACAATAATACTTTAATTATGAACAAAAAATATTGTATATCTATGACCTTTGTATCTTTCTATTAACTTGATTGTCCCTTTCTGTATTATTATCATTGTAATTATAAAATTTTTAATATTTTGAATAAGTTTGTAATATAAAATTTGTCTTTCTTAATAATCCAATTCTGTATGAATGAAAGTCAGGAAGCTATCTAAAACACAGATAAAAACCATCAATCAACCACCCCAGAACTTTTCTGTTGGAGATTTGAGTGCTATGTAAAAGGTACAAAGAAATCACTTCCATTGAACAGTTTTTACTTTTTGTTCAGACTCCTAAAGCACCCAAAGCAGAAAAAAATATGCTCAATTTAAAAAAAAAACAGACTAAAATATGGCAATGAATTATGATTTTCTAGACTGTCCTGGTTTATGTTTACTAAACATAATTTTTAAGAATGTCTATCAGGACAGTTAAAAATACCTCAGTTATGGTCAATGAATTACATATTGCTCCTAACAAAATCTAAGTTCTATATAGATATTTGCATAGACAAAATAATTCGCAATATATTTCAAACAGCAAAGTCATAATTAAAACCCTGCTGGAAAAGTGGGCTGCTGAATTATGGATTCTCATATTAACTTGAAACACATGACAACTAGGGCAAACGAAGCTCATGGGTCAGAAGAATATTTTCCAAAGAAAGAATATTAATAACAGGTCTGGATGAATGAATAGATTTTAAGAACAATGTATCAGAAGCAGCAACATGCAAGGAGAAAGGTGTTTTGGTGATAGAGAACAGGGGGAGCAACGTGTGGTGAGTGTGTGCATGTTTGTTTACATGCATGTGTGTGTGTCCACATGATATGTGTGTGTAGATTTGTTTGGATGAAGGGAAATTGCATTTGGAAACTTGTAAGAGGATTAATGTGCTTAATATGTTGTCCTTAGCAGACTGTATTAGAGTGAGTGAAGGGGTAGATTGAATAGATTTCTAGGAAAGAGGAACTGAAGTGGGCTCTGAAGTGGCCAATTATGACCTGCAGGCTAACTTTGTCCTGTACCGGTGGATGATTCGCCTGTAGTTCATTCACATCCTCTCTAATACACTTGATTACTCTGACAGTTACATGTTGTTTTATATAATTCCTTGTTTCTACATCCATTTGACAGGGTGTGCTTGTCAGTTTTTGTGTTAACTTGAAACAAGGTAGGGTTATTTGGGAGGAAGGAATTTTAATTGAGAAAATACCGCCAAAGGATTGGCTTGTAGACATGTCAGTCGGGCGTTCTCTGGATTTATGTTTGATATGGCATGGACCAGCCCATTGTGTCTGGTGCTACCACAGGGGAGGTTTTCTGGCGGTATATGAGAAATCAGAGAGGAAGACGTGGGGAGGAAGCCAGTAAGCAGCATTCCTCAATGGCTTCTGCATCATTTCCTGCCTCCCAAATCCTGGCCTGCTGAGTGACTGCCCTGACTTGTGTCAGTGACAGAGCGTTCACTCAGAGTTGAAAGCTAAAATAAACCTGTTCTTCCTCAAATTGCTTTTGGTCCTGATGTTTTATCAACCCAATAGGAAGCCTAACTAAAACATAAGGCAAAATGGTTAGACCAAAAGGCAAATGACCTTTTCCAACAGGCAAGTATACTCTCTTCCTTTGCTTCATTCTCTCTCCTTTGATGGAGTGCTTGGAAAATGATCAGGATGACAAACTGACTATAGAAAGACCTATACTGCAATTAGAAATGTATATATCTGAAAATTTTCTGTTTCCTTTGATATATATTACATATAATCACTGCAATAATGACAGAATAATAACTGCTAATCATTTCCTATTCACTAAGCCTGAAATTCATCTACTTTTAGACATACATGGACCACTTTCCAGATATCTGCTAGTTATATGACTGTTAATAAACCAATTTACTGTCCAGCCTCTTTGCACTTATCTGTGAATTGGATGCTAGGAGATATTTTATAAAGCTGTTGTCGGAAATGAATGAGATCTTATACATAAAGGGCAAAATAAGCACAAGGTGGGGTTCTTGGCACAAATCAAAACTTCATTCATGAAAAGCACATTTTTTTTTTCCTCACTAGGGAGCTTAACATTTTGGAAGCTCTGAAACAAGTGCATTACAAAAGATGTTCAGGACCTAATTCTATTAATTGATGTTATCCATAATATATTTATACCCTGTGTGACCTTAATAAGTGAGCTGTGAGATTCAAATAGTAGTATACAATCTGATCATCTACTATAAAGGCAGATTCATTCATGTCTTAATGTCATTTATGTCAAGTATGACAGATGATGTTTCTACAGCTTTAAAATGACCTACAAATCCAACACATATAAAAACAAACCACTCATTTCACAAAGAAAAATTTTATACAAAATCCCCAGGAAAGAATGCAAAAACTTAGACTTCTGCATTTTGAAGTCACAGATAATCAATCTAAGCATATTTTGTTAGTATATGCAGAACCCCATCACAGTAGCCATTTAAAACATTCACCCAGCATTATTTTACTTATTTATTTATTTATTTGTTTTTTTTTTTTTTTGAGACAGGGTTTCTCTGTGTAGTTTTGGTGCCCATCCTGGATCTCACTCTGTAGACCAGGCTGGCCTCAAACTCACAGAGATCTGCGTGGTGTGGGCCACCACCACCCGGCTCACTCTGCATTATTAAAGTACAGAAATCAAAGCTGTTGTCAAACAACCATCAGAAAAAATGAGGAATGAACACTTCTCTGACATCTTACTCACACTTTAAAAAATTAAATATATAAAAAGAAAAATGAAGAAATGAAATAGTAGACATGAATAATAAGATAAATGAAAAATAAACAAAACTGCTAGAGACTGGGGTGAATGTTCTCATAGAATTAGAAGTTCACTATTTCAATGATGCCACAGTGTTGACGAAACCATTACTGTTTTTTCCTTTGGGTGCTGGACTTTGTGATATAATTATTTAAGTCCTCATACTTACATCAAAAGGGCCCTCGTCCACTGAGCTACCCACTAGTCCCTACTCTTTTTTCCTATTTTTAAATCTATAAGAAACTAAAAAATATATAATAAGCAAAATATAAATAATAAAATAAAACAATGTATTTTATCAGTCATTATGTTAGTAATTACATTAACTATATCATTACAGAATTATTTTATATTATTTTGTATGTTGATATTTTATTTTCATACAACAGATAATACATTAAATATATAGCATTATATAATGTGTTCTTAACATACTATTTTAATATTGTAAATAATATTCTTTCATTAATTCATTGTTGTATTTCATTTACAAAATAAAAAATATTAAAAAATTCACTTATTTCCTATTTTAAAATATTATGATTTTATGGTATTTCAGGTTGAGTACACCAAACTGGACTAAGCATTATGTTTCACATGTGGAAAATTCAATATCTGACCCCATATAATTAGTCTCAGTGGAAGTGCAGATGCACAAATAAGTTATATGATACTATTTTAAAGCCATATTTCTAAGGTATATATGAAACAAATGAATTTTATATTCAGACTGCTGTCTCATTCTTAAAATATCTCGCTAAGTTAATTTAGATGTCTAAAAACTAATAAAATTTCTGAATCTGAAATACTGGTCCTAAGCATATTGAATTACAGGTATTCAACATATATAAGACTTTGTGATATAATTATTTCTTTAGTTGAATTATTTTAACAATTTTATTATTTTAAGGATTATTGTTTAGTCAGGGGCAAAAACCTGGCAATTGATATACACAGTTAATTTTAGTTTTTTTTTTCCCAAGTGAATTTTCTTTCTTCTGCTGTGAAATAGGAAGATCAGAACCTATATTTAACATTAATTATACTAAAAAATAAAATACATAATAGTAAAACTTTATGCTTAATATACATAATTTCTTTTTGCATTTCGAAGTCAAACACAGAAAGCTTACTTGAAAACTGAATTGCAAATCCAGATTTGCTGATATAAAAGTCTGTATCAAACTGGATAGTCACTATGTTGAGCGTGCTATGAATCCCATCAGGAATAAGAGATCCACTAACTTCTTTTAATAGCATCTCATTTTCTGGTGGACCATCCCAAACTCGGAGTATATCATGTGATGCTTCAGTATCAAAAGCAAGAAACTGTAGGCTGTGGGAGAACCGTACACTTTGATTATTTTAAATAAGGAAAAGAACCATATTAACAACAGAATAGAACAAACACATATGTTGCTTTGACTTTCTGAAACTCTTTTTTTAAAATTAAAGAATAAATTGTGTCACCCAAAAGAATGTTTTTGAACAGAAGAATTTACTTCCTAAGAATGGCATTAAGTACATTATTTCTACTTTATGTCTAATCTGTTCAAAATGATTATCAGTTAGTTTTGGTAACATCGTGAAACTTAGAATCAGTATCTGTTTTATGCTTGATACATGACCTGTCACAGTTTTTAGTATTGGTTACATAATAATACCAAAAGTTCTTTGCTGATTAAAATATTCCAGAGTCTTGTGAAATTTACTTAAGAGTAATAATTGATATATTTAACTAGAGCTATGTATGTGCTATAGTAAGGATCCGCAAGCTGATAGATCCACCATATTCTGTTCTGAGCTCTTTGCATTCTCTTACAGAAGCAATGCAGCAGTTCATACTGTATTCAGTGGAGTCCACCACCTTGAAACCTATCTGAATTTCATTTACATCAATTAGCACATTTTTCATGCTCTTTTAAGGCTATCTCTACTTTTAATGCCATTGTGAGTTCTAGTGAAGTAACTAGTTCAAATGTCAAGGGCAAGTGGTCCAGTTATTAATTTATACCCGAAGTCCTAAAACCAAAGCTGGAGTGGGAGCTACTGAAAGCCGGTGAGAGCTGATCTGTGCATTTAGGAACCAATGGTTTGGAATTTCTTAGGCTGCTGTGACATGAAGATGTGTGAACTTCCTATCAATTTCCTCAGGAGGAAATGAGCAGGAAACAGTTAAAGAATTAGAAAGCAGAGTCTTCAGAAATGTGCCCACAACCAGGGAAGACAGGAACTGTCAAGGCCGTTACATTCATGTTTCTTCTTCAACATTAGTGAGGGAGCTCAGCTTTGTATTCTTATAATGGACCCAGTATCCTAAGCCATTGAAAATTGAAAGAGTATAGATCATAAGAAACATCAAAAACAGTCCCAACTTTGGTGCCCCATTCTATCCATGAAAGCTTCCTATACAGTTATCCCAGCAGCCTAGGAAGAAGCAGTGCATGCTAATGATATTTTTTCTTATTTCAAGCACAGGAAGAACTTGTTTTCCTTTATGAAGGTTAAGCATGTTGAAAATTAATGATACAGATCTATATTTACATGGTGGCTGATCAGGAAAATCCTTAATAATTTGAAGAAAGTGAAATTTATTTACCTTACAATGTTTCCTGGATCGACCTCAATCATCCACATGCAGCGAAGGTTATTATCATATGGAAAGGGATAGCCAGGCGACAGGATCCTTCCTGATGATTCTCCTTTGAAACGACCCCCACATTCAGCTGGTGAAATATAGGAACATTTCAAGTCAAAATTTCTTACCAATCTTTTCAACACAATATACAAGTTTCTCAAGAGTATGTATGCTCACGTTAAGGAAAATAAAGATTTACCCTCAATCTTCTTGAAAGTAAAAATGTTTATATAAACTTCCTTAAAGTTTCAATTGAAGCAAAAATATGAGTATAATACAGTAATATACTATCTCCCAGATCATATAAAAGACTGTAAACAAACCAAATTGTGGAATAAATAGGACACACTCAAAATCTGTGTACTTGGCTTCAAAGCATTTCAAGATGTGTTGTTAAATAATGATCAGGTTATGAGGGAAACACATGGCAAGTTGCTCAGTGCTAGTGAATAGCCAGGTGAATAATTCATCTTGCACCCTACCTCTGAGAAAAACTCATCTCCTCAGGCATTCCAAATTCAATTGTCCTTTTATTCCACTTCAAACCAGTCTAGACCTCTTCCCTTCTTAATGTCTTAGAAGTCAAAGTGCCTTTTCCATTAGATTCTTTACCTCCATGAAATAAAGTAGCATAGCTTTGGTTGAATGCAGCCTCTAATTTTTATAAAATTTATTGAATTAAAATGTAAGTACTGTTATATAAACTAATTAGTAATTTCTCTTTTGAGAGATTCATTCTCTATCTTATACTATTTAACACTACTGGGAGGTCTGACGTAGCTTTACGTTCACAAGGCAACAATTTATGAAGAACTTTCTGTACTGAAGAGAAGGGTAAGGACATTACACACTATGTAGAAATACATTGATCCTCATGTCTAAACTTCAGTCACAAGGAAACCCTGCACAATGCATCATATATTTAAGATTTCTACAAATCATTATTCTTCTCCAAACTAAATAAATAAAAAAAAATTACTTAAAAACCTGAAGAAATTCTTGTATTTATTTTTTTTAAAGAATAAGGTAAAGATGGAAGAATAAGAATGAGAGAGCTTGCACACGTGAAAAGACAATCTAAATTAAAGCAACTTTGTGAGTGACGTGTGAAAGAACTCAGGAGGCAGAGGTGGGTGGATCTCCGTGAGTTCAAAGCCGGGCTGGTCTGCAAAGTGAGTTCCAGGACAACCAGGCTGTTACACAGAGAAACCCTGTCTTGAAAACCCAAAACCAAACCAACCTCCCACCCCCCAATTGTTGAAGAGTAAATGATATATGACCCATGAAAATTTTTCATAGTGGGAATTGTTGCTTATCATCCTTTCAATTGTGGCTAAGTCTAGAATTGTATATGAACTTTTTCTTCTAAGTGTACCTTCGTTCTTGTTCTAACCATATATCCGACAATATAAAGCTAATGAAATCTGATTAAAAGTCAGAGTCGTAAGTTTTTAAATGCCTTTGAAAGTAGTATAAGAGTGTTTGTTTTAAAAAATATTAATATATCTTTACAACATTGTAATAATTACCTCAAAGTTTTTTTTATAATTTTTATCTCAGTATCTGACATTTTCTCTCACATAATTCAAGTCACATGAATGCCTGCTTTCCCCTGATAACTCTAAACCATTTACCTTGGTTATTTTCTGTTGTTTGAATTGTATGTTATACAAATTAAACTGTTTCTGTTAGCGTTGTTAATATTATTGGAAAAAAATGGCCCAAATGAGGAGGTTTTTATCTCTGGTGACACCAACACATTAATAGCTTAAGTTTATTCTCTCCATATATACAGCTGTTTTATAGATCTAGATATTATATTGCAGTACTCTGATTTTTAACTTAATTAAAATATCAAGTAGGCTATAGAACTTAGTTAACTGCTCTAGGTATATAAGCACTTAAAACAGTGGTTAGAATGTAAAATTGGTTTACTTTGAGTAACCGGTTTACACTGGAAACGCACTCACATGGTCCTCGTTCCATCACTGGAAGGTCTTAGGAGAAAAATTGTTTTTCAGGAAAACAAAGATATTTTTTCTCAAAACCAATTTCTGTATCAGTTTGAAACCTGTTGATCTACCCATGGATTCTGGACTGAACTTACTAGCCCACACAACTGCATTTATTAATTCCTGAAAACGAACAAGTACCTTGAATAAGGCGGGAAGGGATTCTCTTGGCTTTACCACTTTGGAATCTTGACCTTTACACTCACAGAGGTCTAGGAATTATTATTTTGTAGCAACTATTTAAGAGGTGATATTTATGTAAAAGACTGTTAGTGCTTAAGAACTGGGTCATGGGCTTAGTTTTCTTTAGATAGTTGTGATGTACTGACAGATTTAGGAAGGGAAGGGTTCATTTGGCTTGTACTTCCCCCATCAAAAGTCACAGTGTATGATTCAGGGACGTTAGGACAGAAATTCAAGCAAGAACTTGGAGTCGAGATCTGAAGCAGACATGAGTTAGGTTAGAAATGCTGCTCACGGGCTTCTTCTTTATGGCTTGCTCGGCTAGCTTTAACAAACATCTCAGGGCCACTTGCTCAGATGTGGCATCACCATCTGTTCCTGCGACCTCCCATTTCAATCACGAATCATGAAATCCTCCCCCTCCTTATGCCCACAGGCCAGCCTGACAAAGGCAGATCTTTAATAAGGTTAATTCTGATTGGTGTCAAGTTTGGAAAAACTAACCAGCATAGTTACCATTTCATTTGTCTGTTTTTTAAAATACAACATGTTTGGATAACCTACCACAATAAGTAGTCAGGCATAATATATAATAAGTAGTGGACATTTCTTCTTTTTCCTGTCTTTTTGATTTATCAACAGGATAGGCATATATTACTTTGAAAACAGCACTGATATTTCATTTATCTTTTAAGATAAATAACTTTTAAGTACTTTTTGTTTTATATACCATATTGCATCTTGAATTTAAATGCACTTTTCTACAGTTTTTTTTTAATTGCAAATATCACTTGGTGCTTTAGTCTGAAATGTGCTTTTATGATATGACTTAACATTTGGGCCCATATTCTTAAAGCACATGTTTCAAAGAGAAAGATTTAACATACACATTTCAGAAAAATAATTGCCTAGATAATACACAATGATTGAGTAAAAAAAAAAATCTTTGTATTTGACAGAGCCCCAAACAGAGCCATAATAGATATTTAAGGTTAATAAGAAGAAAATTATAATTTTTGATCAGGTGGTCAAGCTATTGGTCATCAATGAAGAGCATCACAAAAACAGAGTTTCATTATCTGTTTCCATGGACATGACCAGCATAACTCACTATGTGTTCCTCCTTTTATACTTGCTTAACTTGATCCTCTGTCGTTAAAAGTTTATTCTTCCTATGAAGTTGTTAAGGCACAACAGTGGCTTAGATATTAACAGCATTAGTTTGTGGTGAGCACAATTAAAGTCTCCTAATCTCAGACCTTTCTATTGGATTAAAATCTTTTTTAGAAAATGGTTTCATCTAAGCTTATTATACTACAAAAATATATGAATTTAATTTTAAGGACAATATGGAAAACCATATTTATAAGTGTATAGTTTTGTGATTTTTTTAAAGCCTTTAATGTTTTTGTTCTGAATATGTATCATATATTTATAGTCAGAGGTTCATTTTTTATAGCCCATGCAGGTGGTCTGATTGTTGGTCTTATTGCTTGATTTTCAGGCTTTTGTTGTTTAATATTGATTATTGTGTTAGATCTTAGTTCCATAATCTACGCAAAATTCACATGCCATCTGACAATAAAGGACTGCGATTATATCTGGTTTATATAAAACTCCTGTTTGTCTCTTTGGGAATCAATGTTTTAATAAACATTCAGAAGATACAAAAGTACATCTAATGCATTGTGCTTTCAAAGGATTAAATATGCATGGAGTTTTGTGCATTTAAATAATACTTCAGTAAAGCTCCGTTTGAAAGGCACACATCAATTTTTATACACATTGGCAAAATGCACTCAGAAATTGCTTGGGAATAACTGTTTCTCTTACCTTCTGCTGACTTAGGGTTTTCTTACATGTTATTTTCCTGTTATTTCAAATGCAACTATTTGATCTTTCTGAACCATGAATCACATGAATATCTATGGATATTTGTATATCCGTACTCCCTTTCCCTATGCTAATTTATTAACTGCTTTAAAATAGTAATAAAATGATATCAAACCAATTCAAAATAGATATGTAATGATCACTCTAGCTTCAGGTAGAGATTTATCTTATCTATGAATTTCACAGGCCTTTTCATACTGCAATTATTTTCATGCTGTTCATACATAAGAAAACTGATGTATTTTCCAATATTTTTTCAAAGGGACATATACACATAAAAGATGCATTTGAAGTTACTGAGAACAATTTCTTGTTTTTGTATTCATTTTGATTCAGAAATGTGCACTACTTTTTTTAAAAAAATCAAAACAAAGCTGATCGATGAGATTCAATAAAATGCACACGATAAAAACTTAACATTCTTGAAATAAGTCAGTTTTTTTAAAATCAAAAGCAGAAACAAAATAACTTCACACAGACATAGCAACTCCCCAAACTATGCACCTTAGTTAGATTAAGAAATCTTATAATCCACTTTTCCTTGGGGTGATTTTAAGCTTTTTAACTTCTTATGAGTCGTATGGGGAAGGAATTCCTTGAAGCTTGGCTATTTCATGTAGCTGTGTATTTATATCGTCCCACAGACATACTCCACAAAAAATCTGAAAGAGCGTCCTACCAATGCAGGAAGGCAGAGGGTAGTCCCAGGCCCTTCTCTCTCCGGTCATGCACTTGAGAAGGCTGCTTCCATGGAGAGTGTAGCCTGGGTTGCATCCGTAGATGATGGTGCTGCCGGCAAAATGGCCTTGGTCACTGATCTTGTAGCCGAACTGTGGAACGCCCGGGTCTTCACAATGTGAAAGTTCAAAACCTGGGAGAACAGTATGAATTGCTTAAAAGAACTATTTTGAGACATAATTTGAGACTGCAAAATCGTTTATTTCATTTATCCCTTCAAATAGGATTGCGTTCCCTACTTGAATTACTCCTATCATATCTAACATTGTTAACATTTAATAAGCACAGAAAGCTTTTGCTGGAACTTTTTTTAATGAGATTTTTATTAGAATTTATCAGTTATAAAGTTTACATATCTGTGTAATGCAAATACTATCACGTTCCTGATGACTTTAAAAGTGTTACTGTTAATACTAGATTAAGTGATTCATTAAAAAGGATTAATATCTCCGATGGTGGTGGCACACACCTTTAATCCCAGCACATGGGAGGCAGAGGCAGGTGTATCTTAGTGAGTTCAAGGCCAGCCTGGTCTACAAAGCAAGTTCCAGGACTGCCAGATTTCTACACAGAGAAACCCTGTCTTGAATCTTGAAAAACCAAAAAAAAAAAAAAAAAAAAAAAAAAGGATTAATATCTGGGTTCATGTAGTTGCACACTTGATCCCCAGTGGATGGGACTATTGGGTTAGATTATGAAGCCTTTAGTAGGTACAAATGTGCTGGAAGAGGAAGTGTGCCACCTGCGATGGACTCGGAGAGTTTTTAGCCTCTCCTAACTTCCTGCTGTTCAAGAAACACAATCAGCCAGTTTACATGCCCTGCCCTCTTCCCTTCACGGACTAACTCTTGCCATCTGGAACGACTAGCCCAAATAAAGCCTTTGGTACCTCAGGTTACTTTTCCCCATGGCATTTGGTCATAGCAACAGAAAAGGAGCTAATGTAATAAGAAACACATGTTTACTTTTGTCTTGGCACAAAACATCCAGGATCCTCGGAACCAAAAGTGTCTGACCGACCATGACTACCTGTGTTTTGCTCACTATAATAGTGGTTCCACATCATCAGACTGGCAAATTTGATGTTTCCCATCATAAATTTGCCATATGATAGCAGAGAAGGGGAATAAATAAATAAATAAATCTTGGGAAAATTCTGACCTATTCTTGGTATTTCCTCACTTTTCACGTCCTTAATTCATGAATAATCCCCCACACTACCTAGCTTGCCCATAATATTTGTTATCAATAATTGTAGATATGGGGATTATGGGAGTGCAGCATGCCTGCTATGATGTGCCTTTTAATTATATTTCACAATAAATCGCCTTCTACTTCCTTACTGTATCTGAATTCTTTCTCTGTGAATAATAATAACATGGAAACATGTCATGTTTTTAAGCTCAGATCTGCCTTCTCCCTCAAAATGAAAGGAGACTGATTGCCAAAGAAACTGATCACATGACTAAGGTATCACAAATTTCAGTGGCTACAGTCCCTCACATACTATGAGAAAGAGGCTGAGTTGAAGGTCTAGGGAGTTACCACTGGACAATGACATAATTATTCAGGCTTATGCAATGGGATTTCCAACAAAATCTTATACAGAATGACTTGGAGAGCTTCCTGGTTGGTGAATTCATTCACATCCTGGAAGGGTTGTGGGGATAGCAACTACTATAGTTGTTGAGCCCTTCTGGACCTCACTAATATGTCCTTTATTTGCTTTTTATTTATACTAATGAATACCCTTGATATTGAATCAGTAAATGTAAATAAATAGATTCTAGAGAACTTTAGCAATGCTTTAAATTACTGAATCACAGCAAGTGATAATAGGAATTCCCTGTTGGTTTGCTGTTGGTTTTGTTTTTGGTTTGTTTTTTGTTTGGTTGCTATTTCCTTTGTTTGCTTTTGGATTTTTTTGTTCGTTTTTGGTTTTTGAAGACAGGCTTTCTTTGTATAGCCTTGGCTGTCCTGGTACTACTAGCTCTGTAGACCAGGCTGGCCTCGAATGCACAGAGATCTGCCTCTGACTCCCTAGTGTTGTGATTAAAGGTGTATGACATCACTGTCTGTCAGAATTCCCTGTCTTAGTACCAGTCAGAAAAGTAACATACATTAGATCACCTCTGTCAAATCCTTAATTCACACTATTGAATTTCTAGAGTGTCAGAACAAACTTAATGCTTATGTTTATATACATAAATCTTGTATAGCTCCAAGAGCTGAGTTACTCCTATCATTTACATAGGTTTAGAAACCATGAGGACCAAGGGTCTAGTCTCTCCTAGGGGATTTAAATGATTCCTTTCTCCTTTAAGCCAGGAGACAGTTTTGCACATTTGAGTTCATATACAAACTTTTGTTTCTTTATATACTTCTCTATTGTCTGGTATTATTTCTTTTTTCTTTTTACAGTACCTACCCAGGATAAATCTTGGCACATATCAGATGTCCGAAGATGTTAATGAATAAGGATTTAGAGAAAAAATTATTGACAGGAAAGTAAATTAAAGTCAAACAGATTGTTTCAAAAGAGAACTTTGAGATAAAATTAAAAAAATAAAGCTTCAAGGATTCTCTCTATGAATTAGCTTGTAGCAGCCTCATTTGGTTGAAAATGTAAGCATCTTCCAGGAGAATTATAAAAGAGGGCAGCCATCGTTGACTCACACCAGGGCAGGTATAATGGAATCCACTCATACAGTCAAGTAAATGAGTACTTCAAATAAGACACCATAGAAGTCAATACTATGTTTTCAGGGACACTTTACTTTTCTATGATCTACATAGTTAATACCATATTTAAAGTATCTCTGATTGAAAATGGCAAGTTGGTATTCTTCCTACCAGACTAGATTCTTCTGTCGGGGATTTAAGATGCAGCTCCTTTCTAGTTTTATCGTAGAGTTCTTTTCAAATCAAACTGGAAATCAAGCTTTGTTTTCAAGATTTCTTATCAAACTCATTTTTCCCTAATGTGCAAATTCTGTGAAAGTGATTGGGGGTTGCTGGTGATGACACAGAATGGAGATGCTCTTGCAAATGAAGACGCTTTATAAAGCATGTCTTTGTGGAGGGAAAGGCAGGCAGACAATACTGTGTAAACTGCGGAGGACAACATCATTTAGTTCAATTGGGCAGCCACACTGTTGCTCTTTCGTCAATATTCAGAACCGTCTTAAATTTTACAAAACCGCTCAGCTGTCAGTCTTCATGGAGGGCTCAGACGCTAGAAACTGACAATTACATAAAGACTCGAATGAAGCATCAAGTATGGGACCAATCTTCACCGTGGTTAGGAAAATTCAATACTGCGATGAAACAAAAATGTATAGAGCAGGAATCAAACCTATAATTAACATTGTCTAAACGCTTTAGATTTTCTGTGTAACTGAAGCTGCCAGCTCGTCCTCCTATGTCACCATTGAAGAGATTTGTTTATCTCTGATTTATTTTAAGGTATCATTTGAAATCTGTGACATTTTATCAAAATACTCAATAAACTGCATTGACACCATCATACTCTAATATTGTACTTCATTTCTATCAGGGCAGCATTCTTTTCAATGCCGTATTAACTGATTCTTATTAATAATAATAGCATTTAAGAAATAAACATTATAAAATAAAATAAATCTCCCATTTTATTCTCCCAAGTCTTTTTTTTTTTTTTTTGGTCTTTGTTCCCTGAAATCTTTTAATATGTTAATCAAGTTATTCTCATAACATTTTTGTATATATTCTTATATCTTGGCAATATAGCACAATTGGCATGCATTTATATGTGTAAATCATAATAAAATCTACTTTAAACAGTTTTGTGAGAGTTTATTGTCTAGTATTGTTCTTTATATTTTTGGTTTGTTTTGTATTTGCCCTTTATATTTATATGGAATTGGGCCATATGTATGAGCATTAGAATTCCTGGGGAAGTGTTTCATGAAGGACAATGGCATCTAAAAGCTGCTATTGAGATGTGAGCTGCCTCTCTTCCATATATACGAAAGTGTAAATTTAATAGAGTGCTGGACATACAAGGAACAGAACAGGCTAGTTATAACCATTTATTGAATGTAATATACAACGCCGCTTGCTGTGGTGACCCGGAACAGGGCATTCTGCAGAACAAATCTCCTTGGACATCAGCAATGGACTTATACTCTTGTAGTTTCTATAACTTTTACCTTCCACATTGTCTCAGTATACACTCTAGGATCTTTTAGAAACCTTCTCCTTCCTCTACTGTCGTTGAGGCTATGAACACCATAGTACCTGGAATAATAACTATCAAATTACTGCATAAAAGCGGTCTTTTGTTTGGAAAATAGATGGTAAAAGCAGTGTAGCTGAATGCATTAGAATATTATGCAGTTTGAAATTATAAGTCATGGAAGGAGACAAATTAAATCTTTAAAATTATTAATATTTGTTTCAGTTTTCTTTCCTTTTTTTTGAGGGGAATGGAGAGTATGAAGTTGGGTAACTAGGCAGCTTTGGATCTGGGAGGAGTTGGTGGAGACATTGGTTGGAACAAATATGTTCAAAATATAGGGTATGCTTCCCTCATGCCTAGTTTCCATGATATGAGAAGGCACAACACAAGCTTCCAAATGAGGGAAGCAACAAACAGATATGATGCCTGTGAACCACAACAATGACCAGCAAGGTACGATTACCCTAAGGGTGAAGTAGTGGCAAAAATATATCTTGGAGGTAAGCAACAGAGGGAAATCATGCCTGGTACTAGAAATCTAACCAAATACGCAGGGTAGTGGAGTCAAGGATTTTGGAGGAGAACCTGCAACCATCACTTTACTAAACAAACATAATCCCTAACTACACTCTAAATATTTGTCCTTGTAACCACAGATAAGTTTAGTCCTCACTTCTCATCATTAGTTCTCACTTCTTTTTACAACAGATAGAGACCATCATAGAAAACCACAACCAATAAAAATGTAGTGTGAAGCCTAGTCCCACTGGATACATATACAGGACAACTCCCACACCTGAGGCTCAGAGAATATTGTGGAAGTGGTGGCAGAAAGATTGTAAGAGGCAGTGGATCTGGGAGTTTGTAGTGAGACTGTCTCCTAATAATGTCAGAATCTACACCTATAAAGTCTCTCCAAAATGATTGGCTAAGTGTGAGCTGAACATGGACAACAATGACAGAAATTTCAACACGGACAGAGGAAAGACCACACAGCATCAACCCTTCACAAAGACCTATAGACAATGAGAACATTGAGAGTGGGAGAAATCATCTTCCCCAGGGAAGAGCCCCCAAATTGCTTATCCAATATCAAATGATCTTGCTTGAAAATGTACATATAAACAATAGTATACAGATAGAGCAGGTTATATTTAGGAATATGTATGCATATATAAATATATACACAACAATACTTACTGAAAAAGGAAGCCAAAAATTTGAAAGGGCATAAGAAAAGATATATTAGAGGGTTTAAAAAGGAACAAAAGGAGTGGATAAATGATGTCTCAGAAATAAAATATAAAAAGGATAGTATATGAAAAAAATTAAATAAAAATATAACATTCAATAATTTGTTATAATTGCCCTTTAGGCTCTTGGACTTGAAAAATAGCTTTGTTTTTAGAATTGTTTTATGTGCTTGTCTATCTTCACAAATGCAAATATTTGCATCTTATACTTTATTTTCTCATTTTTAATTTTAAATTTAATTTACATGGTTCTAGGGATATAACATGTGTCAAACAATTGCTCTACTACTGAGCTACAAGTCTATTTATAGAGTACTTTATATTTAAATAGGAAGACTGTGAAGTTTTTCCCCTCACAATTAATCAAGAGGAAATTCTTCACATTCATACACATGAGCTGTGATGCTTGTAGTTGTTATAAACCTAATAAAGAGTGTAGAGGGAATAAGGAATTTTGAAGAATGAAATTACATTCCATTTTAGCACTGCGTAATATAACAAGAAACATGTATATTCATCAGTAAATAAACTGTATAAGTCATTTCACTATGGCCACATCTTGAGAACAACACCATACACAGGTTTTCCCTTACAACTTCAAATCTACTGCAGTTTATAAACAAAAGCTATTATCACTATTTTCAATTACTTTTAAGGAGAGTAATTACAGTTTAGATTTTATCGATGATGGTCTGAATTCTACTCAGGAAGTTCTTATTTAGAAACTAGTTACTGAGAGACTTTCCTAAATTTTCATCTGCCTGGCATGATACTAAGAGCTGCCATTACTGATGCGATGTGTTTCATAGACCATGAATGCTGCATGCCTCATTCTCACATTGTGTTACTCAGCATTGACTGTTAATTTTCCTAGCCATCAGAATTTTGGTATTTCACTGAAGTATATAATTGATATTCTCAAAACCTCCAAAAACCAAACTTTACTTTTTATTGCCAAATTCCTTTCCTACCTAACTTTTTCCAATTGATAATTCCTACCATATTTGAATTTCACTGGAAATTATTATTAACTTTTAATATTCTGCTGCTTTAAAAATTTCATCTATTTTGTAGATATGCACTAACATATTTCTTTGTTATAAATTTAATTTCTTAATTTTATTTTTCTATAATGGTTCTTCTCTGTAATGTCTTTTGCCCATATTTTTGTTGTTTGCCATTTTTTTTGATGGCTTGCAAAACACTGTAGTGATATATTGTGCAACCTAATAAACTTGCCTGAGGATCAGAGGACAGAGCCAGCCACTAGATTAGACATAGAGGTCAGGCAGTGGTGGCACACACCCTTAATCTTATCACTTGGGAGGCAGAGATCCCATGGATCTCTGTGAGTTCAAGGTCACACTGGAAACAGTCAGGCAGTGGTGACACACACCTTTAATCCCAGTACTGGGAAGCACACACGACTTCAATGCCAGGAAGTGACATGGCTGGACAGAGAAAGGTATATGAGGTATGAGGCCATAGGAAAAAGGCAGTTCAGCGGAGACCATTTCGAGTGAGGACTCAGAGGCTTTCAGTCTGAGGATTCATGAAACTGGCTGAAGAGTTAGTGAGATGAGGTTGGCTGAGGCTTGCTCTGTTTCTCTGATCTTTCTGCTTTCACCCTGATATCTGGCTCTGGGTTTTCTAGTAAAAGACCATCTAAGATTCGAACAACAAAATACTTCTTCAGTGTGCTTTTTCTTTTTTATACACAAACTACTTCTTCTAACATGCCTCATTTTTATTTATTGAATTTTTTGCCTCTAGAGAATTTTGTGGTTGTTGTTGGTTTTTGACTAACAACTAACACCTGGTCAGGACAAAGAAAGTCATTCAGTGGTTGTGAGTGACTAGCTGGTACTCAATTCGTTAGATGGTTTTACAGACTTTAGACGTGTGAAGGAAGTACAAGGTGGAAAATATTTCTGCCTTTGAGCAAATTTGGAGATGGGTACATCTGAAACAGACAGCTACCTGCCAGTATCACATATTCTCTTATAGCTGTTGTTGGATAATAACTTCATTGATCCCATCTCTCAGTTATCTAAGAATTGCCCCTAACTAGCAGAACTCAAAGACAATTGTTTTCTAGCAAGAGAGTCTAGGAAATGTGGTTGCCAGATTTCATTTGAAATTTCAAGAAAGTTTTTAGAAGGGGAAGGTGTACCTGACAGGACAGATTTCTGCTTGAGTATCTTGTTTTAATTTTCTTTTCCTATGCCCTAAAAACACAGCTATTGGGCAGAATGTTCTTCTAAGTTTTGATACTCACTGGTAGGTCTCAACCATGTCAGAAATAAAATTTATACAATGTACAGATTGCTAAGTATTTAAATTACAGCTTACAAAGTTGTTTAAATATGAAATCATGAAAATAATAATGACTCCTCTTTTATTCTAGCAAAAGGAACTATATTGTGTTTTATGCAAATTACAAACTTAAGAGGCATTTCTTTGATATTTCTCTTGGAGAACCTTGTACTATATAATGCCCTATTACTCAATACTTCCTTCATTGCCTGCTTAATTTCAGTATTTAAAAAATGAAGGAAATGCCAAGTGTGCCTGGTCAGTGGTTTTGAGGACATGTAACCACATGGAACGCCCTCGCTCTTCTATGTAATTTACTTATTTTCTACTCACATTTGCATTAAGTAAATTATGCACTAAGAATAAAGTTAAAGTTGATAGGTCATCTGATTATTTTTCATGGTTAGCATCACCAATACTATGTTTGTAACTAAATTACAGAATCTAAATAGAATAATTTGTAGTACATTCATAAAGCTAGTATACAAGAGAAGGCATTAAAAATTAGCCCTTGCCTGTCTTTAATGAGAACCTGACATTTGGAATGGCTATGTTCTCTGAGAATTATCGAATCATTGCAAGCAACAAAACTGGAAGGCTAAGTGAATCCAAATATATTTGAAGTTTTCCCTTGGGATAATAAACATTTCTGCAGTAGGATTTTCAGTAAATAAAATGAGAAGAGGAAATGGCAAAAGATCATTTAACCCAGTCATATTGTCTAATGGCTATGAATATTGGACATCTACCAGGTCAGCTTTCAACAAAATACAACCCACCAAAATGGTATGAATCATTATCAAAAACACTTGTGTCCTTTTTACTGAATAAAAGTAACTACAAATTAAGGATATAAAAGATTTGCAATGAAGCATACTTTTAAGGAAGAAAGTTCGGTGAATTCATGAAATAAGGATGAACTAGAACCATGTCAATTTCTCATAATAATTTGCAAAACGGAGATAGAATTCAACTTCTCAAGTTCAAAATGACTAACGTTTTCTTGAGAAGAAATTGAGAAGCTTAATTTCTGGTCTGATCATTAAACTTTAGAAGGAAATGATACTTCTGAACCATATCTGTTTACCCAAATGAAACTCAGCTATGTCTTCACAGATTTCTCCTCAGAGACATGCCAACAACTAAACTCTTTTGCCTAAAACACCCGAGAGTTTGCCTCTTCATTTCTCAACCATCATTTAGAGCACTGTGGGTCTTGACCCCATAGGGATAGAATATCAGTTATCCTGCATGTCAGATATTTACATTATGATTCATAACAATAATAAAATTACAATTATGAAGTAGGAACAAAATAATTTTATGGTTGGCAGTCACCACATCATGAACTCTATTAAAGGGTCACAGCATTAGGAAGGTTGAGAACCACTGATTTAGAGGAAGCTTCAGATTTCTGAAGACAAGAGTAGTTGGCAGTCATTACTTGAAGTAAATGTAATACAATGAAAGAGTTAGGTTCTAGTAGCAGGAGGAATGGAACAGTGGTTGAATTCCCTAATAGCAATTTTGTCTGCACCTAGTTTGACTTGTAAATGCTTTTGTATTCAAGCAGCAAAGTACAGTTGATAGAAAAACTTACTGGGGAAAGAGTGTCCCCAAAACAAATGAGTTATTCTTGACAGCTCTAAGAGATCAAGACTAAACTGATTCAGTCATGGAATGAAATACCTCATTTATAATGAATAATTTTCATTACATATATGTATATATATATATATATATATACACACACACGTGTGTGTGTATCTATAATTTATTTGCTGCTTGAGATTAGTAAGACAATCTCACTGCCATCTTAATACTCCATAGCAAAAACTATTAATGACTGTGCCAAAATCTTTTATTCAAGGCACTTAGGAGTCTCAGAAATCCATGATTTCGTTAATCATAGATTCATTAACAATATCACCAAATTTATTTTTTTTAAAGAATTATCTGTGATTGTGGCACATTATATTATATAGTTATTTCCTCAAAAATCTCTTTCTTACTACTGAAACTCAGTTTTGATTCCAGGTATATTATAAGCATTTCATGATGGTGTAACGCTAATTCAATTACTTAATATATAAATTACTTAATTTTCCAATTTGGCATTAAAGACAGGCAAGTTTTTTCCAGGGCTCAAGAGAAACAGTTTGCAATCATAGTAAAAGATGCATATGTGACTAGTAATGCCTAATTCTCATTTCCACTAACCTAGATCACACCTTGAGTATGTCTAAGCGGTAGCTATACTGTGACCTTGTAACAGCATATTGGAAGACATAATGAGCCCCCAAGATGAAACTTCATAGGTTAGGATGAAAAAAAAAATTGTTGATGATCATGTTGAACAGTTGAGTTTAGATCTCTTTCCTCTGGCATTCTTAGATAGAGAAACACTAGCTTTTCAGTTTAAACCAGAATTCATTTTCTATTACTTGAAGTCAAAAGTTGATTTGCTGGTTTTACTAAGTGTGCAATGCATTTACTATTAAAGCAGGTAAAGTAAAGTGCATTGTGTGTCTTTAAAAAACACATTGATCATTTATCTTTTTCAAATATAATGACACTTGAAGTCCAAATATTCAAGATTGTAAGAAGTAAAGAAAGCCAATAATGGGAGAGAGAGAGAGTGACTATTACTAATAAAGGTATGAACGTGTTCTTTTTGTGATCAAAGATGAAGAGTGAAGTGAAAAGAGCATGTGAGAATAACCTGGGGTGTAAAGTCTGTCTTGAATAATCTTACAATGTTCCTCTAATAATGTTTCTGTATCCTATTTCCTTTGCTAGGAATATGCCATACCATTGTTTCTGTGAATTATGACCTATGTCTTGACCTTGTTTATAAGTCCCCCACCCCAGAGCCTTTATCAAGGTTAAATTACCTTCTCCTATTTTGATTATCTCGGTGTGAATACTGGGATATAATGCATTACACTTCAAAAATAATTTGGAATAATTGTAAAGGATACATGCCTATCATACTTGGGTGTGTGAGGCTGGCTTTGAACATGACTAGATATGAAGATTTAAGCATCAAAGTAAGATCTTCCACTTTTCTTATATATTTAATTCTTTAAGCACATTTTCTTTATTTCACATATTGTTTAATACTTAATGCTTCTGAACATTTTATTTGTATAGGTGTTTTGTCTGCATGTGATGCTGTGGTACAGGGCCTAAGGAAGTCAGAAGCTAGCATTAGATCCCCTGGAAGAGTAGTTACAGATGACGATTAACCAGAATGTTGGTGTTGGGTATCCAACTTGGGTCCTCTGAAAGTGCAGCAAGTGTTCTTAACTGTGAGCCATAACTCTAGTTCCACTTCTACACACTTTTTTCCTGTTATATTTAACATGTTCCCCGTTTGAAACTTATTCAGGTATCAAAATGTTTTATTAAGTCAGTATTCAGACTACATCTTCACTTTCCATGTAGAAGTAAAGAGATGTAATTCAAATGAAATGTACAATAATGTACTGAAGAGAATATCTCTGGGAGATCTAGGCACAATTTGTTTGCAAAGAAGTTTTAAAAGAAGGCAATTTTGTAAGTATTACAGTAGTTGTACAGTTTTTAAAGCATTAAAATGTTATCTCTGACTCAGAGGGTCAGGGTAAGTAAGCATTAGTGGGGAAAAGTTTGAAATGCATCTTGAAGTTCAATAGTTCGATGGATGCTCAGGGGGGTTAGATCACACCTTAAAAACTGAAGAGAGTTTGGAGGTAGGGAAGATGAAAGAAAAAAGAACCAAGTCTAAGTGAAGACAGGCAGCACAGCTGAAAAATAAACTATATACATACAGATACATGATATAAATATAGCTGGAGAACGGGAATAAAACTATTTTCATACACCAGAAAACTGTGTTAAAGCTTCATATAGTAATGCAGACTTCTTGACACTGTGAACCCCAGAACCAACAATTAGGACTACATATAATTGATGACAAGTTTTATGTTTTGAAAATACTTACTGGTGTAGACAAGTTGGAAGCCTTCATCTGTTCCTTCAGCATCAGAATTAAACTCCAGCCAGAGCTGATTGGAAGTGCTGCTGAGCGTCAGTCCTCGCATAGATGCACCCGTAAAAGCGCCCAGCAGGTGTGTCGTTTTGTCCTTTCCATCATAAATCTGCAAGATATGTTTATAATTGAAATGTATGTGTGTCCCAAGTAGCCAGTTCCCAAATATGTATGTGTATCTAGGAAGAACAGGGGTTGGTAATCTGCATTGTCCCTAAGTGGGGGTTCATGAAGAATGACCAAATAAGTGAGTTTCAAAATCAGTAAGTTAGAATTCACATGAATAATTCTTAAGTTCAAAAAATTATTAAAGTCTAAGAAACACTTAAACTGTGGTGTAACTTTGTTTCCAATGCAAGAATCCCTTTTATGACATATAGTTTAAAGTTTAGAACACCTACTTTAAAAGGAGTTTACAAAGTTGGTTGGTAGGAGTTTCGTTTGCTTATTTATTTTTTGTTTCCTTGTTTTGCTACTTTCTTAGTTAATCAAACACACCTTTCTCAGAACAGAACTAGGTAAAAGTGTGATTACCTCCAGTACAGTTTTTTGATTTGCTTCATTTTTGATATTTTAAAAATATTAAGTCAATGCTGGGCAGTGGTGGCACACACTTTTTTTCCCCCAGTACTATGGAGGCAGAGGCAAGCAGATTTCTGAGTTCTAGGCCAGTCTGGTCTACATAACTAGTTCTAGGACATCCAGCATTACATAGAGAAACTCTGTGTGGAAAAATGAAAACAAACAAACAAACAAACAAAAAACCGTTTAGCAAAGGGCATGTAGTTCACAAATAGAATGTTTGCCTACAATGCAAAAATTTCTGGATCAGTCCCAAGAACCAAACACATAAAACATAAAAAGAATAAAATAAAAATAAGAATTTGAAAGTGTACTAAGTGATTCCAAATGTTAAACAAGATGAACTGTGGTACAAAATTGATAAACCACATCGGTCTTCTATCATTCATGCTTTTGAAGGTTTGCCACTTTGCACTTCTTGTTTCTCTCAGTGCTGAGATTATGAAAATATGATCACAATGTAATATCTTATTAGATGTGATTAACTGTATAAATTATCCTTGGGCTATGTTGGATTTAAAAACTAACATAATGTGGTAGTTCACATGAGAATGGCCAACACTGAGAGATCTGTTGGGAAAGAATTAGGAGGTGTGGCCTTTTTGGGAGGAGGTGTGTCATTGGGGGTGGGCTTTGAGTTTTCCTAAGACTCACACATTCACAGTTCCCCTGCCTCATCTCTCTGCCTCACAGTTATGGTGTGCCATGCCTGCCTGCCTACTGTCATGCTCCCTATTATAACTGCCATGGACTTACACTCTGAAGCTATGTGACAAATAAACTCTTCTATAATCTATCTTTGTCTTAGTTTATAATCATAACAATAGAAAATTTACTATGACACCTTTGTAGTATATCATACAATTTTTAAAATACTTGCATACAATTTTAATTTATAGTTATCATTTACTAGGTTTTAAAATTAAGGTTAAGGTAATTTTAAAAGGTATTGTAAAGTTTTATTTACTATTTCTGATTTAGTAAACATAGCATAAGTCACCTTTTAGGTCAAACACAAATGGCAGGGTAGGCGACATTGTCCTAAACAGAAGGACTTTGGCTAGGTAAACAAAAGGAATGTTTTGGGATAAACAAGCCTAAAGGTAGGCTTTTGTTTACCAGAGAAGTAGATATCCTAAGACAGTTTTTGTTTACCAGGAACATCCCTTAATGTGCCCCAAAGGTCAACTACTTTTGTGTAAGGCCATCTCATTCACAGCCTGAATCGTCTTAAAGAGCCATCCTGCTGTCATGTAAAATCTGTTTGCTTTTCTACCTTGTTATCCTTCTCTCTGCCCCTCCGGAGAGAGCCTTGGCAGTCTGAATCCCAGTAAATCTCTATCAACATCAACGTTTGGAGTAGTCTAGCTTGGTAGTTTCATTGTGTCCTTGTTTACAGCACCTTGGTAATCTGCAGTCTCAAGATTTTCTTCATATTTTAGGAGTGCTCTGAAGATATGGGTTCTTTGAATTTCCAGTGTCTATTTTTTTCCTCAACCTGAAATATCTCATTTTTCACACTATACTAAACTATATTGTCATTTTCTCTTATAATGCTTATGGTTGCATCTTTCCTTTGTAACGTGGACCATCTTCTAATGCAATTCTGTTACCAACAACTAGGTTGTCTTCAGTGACTAGGGTCTTTTCATATCTTTTTGACATTTTAAATTTTAAAATCATTGGTGAAACTATTAAAAGCTTTTTTTTTTTTTTCTGACAGGGAGTTTCTACCAGTTATACTCTTAAGATTCCTCACTAATTGGGAAATCATCTTCAAATTTAAATTTCTCTTTAATGTAGTCCTTCAACTTAAAACATGTTGCCTGTGTTAACTAAAGCTTGATCTTTATCTCAGCTATTGAACTTACTGAAGAATGAATTTCTTTCTTTATTTATTTCTAACTTATTGAGGTTTTAATATTTTTTTAAATTTTGTTTTGGGTCTTGCTTGTCTGGTTTTTGTTTGTTTGTTTTGTTGAGACAGTGATTGACACATAGCTCACTGTGGAGATTAGGTTGGCCTCAAATTGCCAGATATCTGCCTGCCATTGCCTACTGAGTGCTGGGATAAATGTGTGCATCATCCACCCTTCTTTAAGTTTTAAATATTCTTGCTGCAAACCTAGGCTTAAAGGCTATAAAGAAAACCAAGGCAGATTTTAATTTACATCATATACAAATACAACTTTTTACAATTTCCAAGGTCCATAACAAATTCTGTTCTAACCACATTAACCTAACCTTTTTTTCTACACAGAAATTCAGAATTCTGCTGTAGGAAGGACCTTTCTGCTCTCTGCACTTGTGACTGATGCTCTCTATAACCTTCTATGCACTCTGTATGCTCTTAAGGCTTATTTACATTTTAAATTTCCACAAAAGGGAACATGAGAAATAAGAAAGAGAAAATGAGGAAGAAGCCATCTGAAACTCAAGCCAGCAGGGCTGAACACCTGTGAATAAGTATCAGTTGTCTCTGTTTATTATATTTTCTGTCAGTAACAAAGAATATATAATATTGGTATTATATAGAAGGCTGTGTAGACACATCCCCTGAAATTATCAGGAGATAACTTGGACTCCCCAGAGAATTCCAATTCATACAAACAACTTTCTATTTTAGTTATCAGCAAGAGTTTATCTGTCTTAAGCAAAACTAAATCAAATGTTGAGATTTATTCAGAAATGAATTTTGTTTGGTTGTTCGATTCTATAAAATTCAACTTTTCATTTCTTAAGGGCACTGGTCATCAGGAGTAACTGATCCCTAAAGACATAGAGTTTATGGTAAAATATAACTCTTTCTGTGAGTTTTCAGTATTTAATATTCTGTCTCCTTCTGAATGTACTACTTTAATGATGCTATGGACTATATAGTATAAATCCTATGGCTACAACCACACATTCACAATCAAACCATATTGCTCAGTGGTTCTATGGATCTTATTTGTGGAAATATTGTCAAGGTTGTCACAAATATTTTCCTTCAATATCACCTGCTTCTAAGCAAGGTATAATTTAATTATTATATAAAATATTAAAATATAAATCAATGTTTCTAAGATTAAACTAAATCTTGCTCATGTGTATGAACTCTCAATTTGTCGGAAGTTCCAAATAAATGGTAAATAAAAGCTGAACAATTACACTTGGGCAGTGGGTATAAGAGGGCCAGAAGTTTAAGGCCAGACTGGACTACATGACCCTGTTTCAAAATGTAAAGCCAGTCGACCAAGTAAAACTAAGCAACTAATTGACTTAAATGAAGACATAAAAAATATTTCTTGGGATTTATTTACAGATTGTCCGAATACTGTTTTCTAAGGTTGCATCAATACTAAAAAAAAACCCCAAAACACTTATAATAGAATAACAGACAGCACCAGCCTTTACTTTATGTATATTCATCATTTTTGAACATAACAATATAGTTGATAACCAAGTAACACAATACAACTTAAACTCTGTGTTGGTATATACAGAACTTTATAAAAATCATAAGACAGCATTATTAGAATGAAGAATTTTATTAAAATTTAGCCCATTATTGGCTGTCACAATACAGCAATTTTATTACTATAAACTATATTATATTTTAGTTTTTCTAAATTTTAAGCAAGAAACATAGTTTCCTTTAAGAAAATAAACTTTATGACTTTTTCTTAAAAAACATATTTTACAATATTATATTTGAGAAAGAAGTAAGGAGAAGAACAAATATTTTTGGGAAAAGTGATCTTTTAGTTTTAGTTTCTGTTGAGAGTATTGAACAGTCACAAAACCCTTAAGCTACTGTTTATATAGCAATGTAGAATCAGAAGGTAGAAAGAAAATGGAGTGAAAATTTCATGGCATGAAACTTGATCATCCAGGTATGAAACTTTAGCAGTATTCGCACACCCATTAAACTTAAGCAAAGAGGAAATCTTTAATTAGAAAGGAGTTTTTAAAAGAGCTTTACAGTAATCAGGTGCTGCTGCTGAACTTGCAAATAAAGTGTTCAAATATATTAACATATATTTCTATGAAAGCATAATGACAATAAGAAGACAAAGCTGAAGAGCACTGACTGCTCTTCCAGATGTCCTGAGTTCAATTCCCAGCAACCACATGTTGGCTCACAACCATCTATAATGGGATCTGATGCCCTTTTGGTGTGTAAGCAGAACACTGCATACATAATAAGTAAATCTTAAAAAAAAAACAAAGCAGTGCAACCAAAGACAAATTGCTGTTAAATTAGGAATGAAGGTAAACATACAACTAAGAAAACAAACCAAATCTTTTCACACAGTGATTAAATTACATCTGAACTGAAAGACCCAGACAGAACATTACTTTCAGACTGTTAACCGTTGTATAGCTATTTTCAACAAAATCAAAGTCTTTGAGTATTTTATTCAGTACAGACTATTATTAAAAATAACAATTTTTCTCACATTGTTTTGATAAGTAATATCAGATGCATTGAGGATTGAATATCTCTGAAATTCTCTGTCCAGGATTTTGCTTAAAAATTTGAGTTATTTGCTCATATCACACAAGAAATAATTAGATCTTGATCTGGTTCTGTTTCAATACTCATTCTCATCAGGGCCTGAAATCAGCCACTGTAGGCAGAACCTCTTCATACATCAGCTCAACCCTCATTACAACAACCTGCTCAACATCCCTCAAACCTTTTGCCGTGAGTCACCAGATACATTCAGAATTCAAAGACTTCCACCTTCATTCTGAAGGATTTAAAATGTTAATTAAAAAAAACTTATATATCTTCATGAATACATGTCCACCATAATATTCCTGGTGTCCACAGAGGTCAGAAGAGGGTGTCTGTTACTCTAGAACTAGTCACAGATAACTGTCACAATCATGTGGTTCACAAACCTGCATCTTCTGCAAGAATAAAAGTGCACTTAACCACCGAGCCATCTCTTGAGTCCCTACATTTTTCGTGGCAAGGTTTCTCTGTGTAGCTTTGGTGCCTGTCCTGGAGCTCACTCTGTAGACCAGCCTGGCCTCAAACTCACAGAGATCCACCTGCCTCCGCCTACGAGTCCTGGGATAAAAGAGTGTGCCACCACCGCCCGGCTAGCACCTACTTTTAAGGATTTAGCACATAAGGTTTTCTAGGAATCAAAAAGTCAAAAATAAATATAAATGAGTTAAATAAGTCAGACACACAACTTTGATTAAGTCTTGTCTTCTTTTGCTGAAATTAGGATTTTCACTCTTGGTTATTTTCTTTATTGAGTGATTTGGAAATATAAACACATTCTTCAAATATGGTGAATTAGTTGTCAAAGTTTGAATATAAAAACAGGAGAATTCTTCTAGTTACCATGAAAGTTTTCTATTCTAAATTTCATGTTTCTTCCAAAGATAATATAAAATAGAATAGGGATTCAATTTTGTTTGACTTCAGTTACTTAGCTCAATTATATAAATATTATGTTTCAGTAAGGAAACTGGGGCACGATGAATGATTTAGTTTACAAGAGTTTTAATGACAGAAAGGGTTAAACTTCCAATGAAACACAAATGTTATATAACTGATTACAGTTTACTTCATTTTCCTGACAAAAGAAGTGAAAGCGCATAAGGTGTTCATGAGGTCTAACGTGGCTGCACTACAATGGCCTTTGGAGTGCTTCTGAATGAACAGATAACAAAAGATTATTACTGAGTAGCAGGCAGTGCGGCAAATATATGTGATGAACCCAAGTGAACACTTGTGTGAGGAAAAATGTTATACAACCAGATTTGAAATTTGGTGAGTATGTCCAAGTTACATCTAATTATAAGTTTTTTTTTTAAAGTAAATTGTGTTGTTTTAAGAAGTCTGACAAACTTTTCTGGAGAGGGATAGATAAATATTTAAGGCCTTTTGGGGCCCTCAGTGTCCTTAGTACCTCTTGCTCAGTTTTGTTCTTGTAGCGAAAAAGCGGAAAATATGTAAATGAGTGAACATGGCTTTCTTCCAACAATATTTTATTTACAAAACCAGATGTCAGCTAGAGTGATGGGACATGCTTGTAGTCCAAGCTCCTCAGGGGGCTGAGGCAAGAGGATCACTTGAACTCAAAAATTCAAGGCAAGACTAGGCAAACATAAGGAGACTCCAGACCCCTTTCAAAAAACAAACAACCAAATAAGACTATAGGTATCAAGCCCAATTTGGTGCTAGGCTCTCATTTCTTATACCCGATTTCAGAGGAATATAACACACACTTTGCAAAAGTAATAAAATATGCAGTATTCATTAGTACAGATTCCATGTAACATCAATTCTTATAGAACACTTTTGTTGTTTTTGACAAATCTTTTTACATGTAAATTTTGATTACAACTGAAAATTCATCACAGTTAGAAAAATATATATATATTATTTTAACAAGATGATGTTAAAATAGAACGTGGTTTTATTGCAACCTTATTATTAAGTAAGATACATGAGAATTGACTTTATCAAACTTAGTTTAGTCTTTAAATAATAAGAAAAAATATTTCCAAGACATTTGGTGCTACTTGCAGTATCATACCCAAGATATCCATTCATTAAGTAGTTAAGGCTACTTAGTGAAGAAAACAGCAAGTGTGGCCAGACTTTGTGTGTAGTGCTTGCAATTTTCTGTGGAACTACTGTTCTGTGGCCAGTATCAAAGTGATATCATTGAATATGGTTTTGGCCAAAGACAACGTAATGAAGAATATTTGCTATGAGACTGTAAACACACACAAAAAAATTGTCTAAGGAAAATTAGCCTTAAGGGTTTATTTTAGCAATCATAATGGTGTTCAGTTTCTATGCTAGTTTCAGGGAACACTCTGTTCCATGACCTAGAGTAGGTCTTTCCAAAGGAGGTTAGATTCCTATATATATTAAAAAAACAAAAAAAAAAAAACAGAAGAAATTAAACTAAGAAAACGCAGATCAGATTGGTCAAAAATAACTGGAAGACTGATTCATTAAGATCAAGTGATATAAGGTTTCTTCTTTGGCACAGGATTGAGACAGAGGGATTCTCATCATCCTTTGGTTTGAATCTGTCCTTTATAAGAAATTTAGAAGTTACCTCAAGTCTACATTTTCACAAAGTACCAGTGAATGACTTCCTTTCAGTGTGAAACATCAGCTTGCATGAATCCACTTGAATTTTTGCCAAGATTTCTTTAAGAAGCTTGTTTCCAAACTATGCTCTTAGAATTGTTATGTTATACTCTAAGAGCAGCAATTTGTGATGATGAAAGTTTATTTTTCATTTTTCTTTTTAAAATAAGCTAGTGATGAGTTTTAAATTGTAATTTTATCACAACCTAATTTGTAATACAATTTTATAGCTACATTTAATCAATAGCTATATTTAATAATCATCTGTGTATTTTACAGCAAGCCTTCATGATACTCCCCAACTCTCATACATATAATAAATGAAATTTGAAAACCATACAGCATAGGTAACAGAGACAGTGGATAACTTTTGTTATTATATCTAAAATAATGTTCATAATTAGGGTTGGAGAGATGTCAGTTGTTGCTAAGGTATTTGACATTCAAGAATGAGGACCTGAGCTCAACAGCCACATAAAAATCTGGAATGGTCATACACCTTAAACCCTAGGGCTAGACTCTGGTAGAAAAAGTTAAAACTTTTAGCTTTTTGCTTAGGCAGTCTACTGATAGCTAAACTAAAGGTTCAGTAAGAGAGAGACACTGTCTTAATATATATTTATATATGTCTCTGTGTGTATATATACATGTATACACACACATATATAGTAGGTTTCTCTGCAGCTTTTTTCACACATCCTAGTGTTAGTTATTGGTCCTCAATCTGTTCTTGCATCTAACTTCCCATCCCTCATTCTAGTAAACTTGAGTTACTTTTCATAGAGGATAATGTTCCTCCCTAAGTCGTAGATAGTCAAATAAAAAACCCAGTGCCAGGTTTGTGAGACCTCCACTAGTCCAAGGTATTTCAGAGACCTTCTGAACCAGTACAGGCTATTGTCATTGTTCTTGGTCACCTGCCAGAGTTTGGTGGTAAGATGCTATTGCTGAAGACACCATATACATTGTCTATAAGACATTAATAAATCAACCTGGTACTGACCAGGAAGGAAACTTCCTGGTCAGTTGTTGTCATAGTACTGAAAGGATTCTCTGTAAGCTGCTGGGGGGAGATGCTATCACCAGTCTTATCCACCTATGGACCCTCTGAGGAATAGCAGCTGTGGCAAGATAAATTCATTATTGCCTGGGCAGTGGTAGGTCACTTCTTTAATCCCATCACTCTGGAAGCAGAGGAAGGGGGATCTCTGAATTTGAGGCCAGCCTGATCTACAGAGTGAGTTCCGGGACAGCCAGCGCTAGACAGCGAAATCCTGTCTCAAACCCTCCGCCCCCGCAAAAAAGATTCATGGTTGCAATAGTAAGCCTATCTTGGGAGTAGCCAACTGCTTTCTGGTTGGATTTAAGACCTGTTCTATAGGAGCAAATGCATTCCTCGTATTGCAAACATGCCCTTGAATCAATGTTTAGAAATCTATTGGCTCTATGGGTTAAACCACTACTATTGTTTTGTTAGATCAAACATCTCTCTAAATTGATGTCACTTTCCAGAGATTAGTGCAGCTGTCAGAGTCATCAGAGAAGTTTCCTGGTGCAGTGTATAATGGTCAGCAAAAAACATGTACATGTGAGTATTCAAACACATGAGAAAGGAATGTATGTTATACATACTCCCAGAGACTCAGGGGATTTAGTGATAGAGCGGGCAGTAAGATTGTAAGACCCAGAGGTCATGGAGCATCAGACAGAAACAGTGTCATCAGGACATGACAGGACCACTGCACTCATGAGCTCATAACACTTGTGGTGGCCTAAAGGAGACCTGTACAAGACCAAACATTTAGAGATGGGGGCTAGAATGGTTCACAAGCCTCTAGCTGGGGAAATTGACAATTGATGTTGTCTGGACTAGGGGGATTCAGTTTCTTTTAAAGGATTGGCTAGTGGTAGGTTAAGTATGCTTCATAGTGAATATATAAGCAGCACAAATGAAAACCAGTAGATTATAAAAAAAATAGAAAAAAGAACAGAAAACAAGTTTGGTAAGGAATGGGAGAAACAGAAGGGATTGGGTAAAAATTAAAGAAAAGAAGTAAATATGATCAAACTACTTTGCATGAAATTCTCAAAAATAATAAAGATACTGTACTTGTAAAACAAATGATGTCTTCATTTATCATGGGAGTAGGAAGAAGCAGAGGGCTAGAGAGGTCCCCAGAAATCCACAAAGATACCTCCACAATAGACTACTGGCAATGGTCGAGAGAGTACCTGAGCTGACCTACTCTGGTGATCGGATGGCCGAACACCCTAACTGTCATGAAAGAACTCTCATCCAGTGACTGATGGAAACAGATGCAGAGATCCATGGCCAAGCCCCAGGTGAAGCTCCAGAGTCCAATTGGTGAGAGAGAGGAGGAATTATATGAGCAAGAGATGTTGAGATCATGATTGGAAAAAGTACAGAGACAACTAGCCAAACTAGTAGAAACGCATGAACTGTGAACCAATAGCTGAGGAACCCCCCCATGGAACTGGACTAGGACCTCTGGATAAGTGAGACAGTTGATGAACTTGAACTGTTTGGGAGGCCCCCAGGCAGTGGGACCTGGACATGTCCTTGGTTTATGAGCCAGCTTTTCGGAACCTAGGGCCTATGCTGAGACACTTTGCTCAGCCTTGGTGCAGGGAGGAGGGGACTAGACCTGCCTTGGCTGAATCTACCAGGATGGACTGACTCCCCAGGGAAGACCTTGCCTTGGAGGGGGTGGGAATGGGGGGCAGATTGGGAGGGAATGCTGGGGGGTGGGAGGAGGGAGGACAGGGGAATCCATGGCTGATATATATATATATATATATATATATATATATAAATTAATTAATTATAAAATAAAAATATTTTTAAAAATAAATAGATAAATAGATAAATACAAAAAACAAATGATGTCAGAGTGATTGGAGAAGACACAGGCATTGACCTCTGGCATCCACAAATGTGCATATATGTAAATCTATATACACATGTGCACACGCATGACCATCTATCACACACACATACACACACACACACACCAATTTGAAAAATAGCTGAGTGTAGTGGCACAGGCCTTTAATTCCAGCACTGGGGAGGTAAAGGCAGGTGGATTTTTGCAAATTCGAAGTAAGCCAGGTCTACATTGTTTTATAGGAATTATTTAGTATACTTGAGTTTTAACAATCAACAACAAATACTCACTTGATGGCACAGTAAAATCAGAAATATTTGTTTTGTGTTTTCTATGTCAAGAAATTCTTCCTCATACCTATCAATCTTGTTTACCACCATACTTTCTAAAATAATTCCCTCATGGCCTTTTGTGAAACTTCAAATTAATCCATTACTTTTGCATGCCAGATGAGTTCATATTTGGAGAAAGTATATTTTATATATACTTTTTGTATATGATATATACATTATATATAATATGGGGATGCAGAAAGACCCTGTTTCACAAAAAAAAGGAAAAGAAATAATCAGGTTTTCCAGTTATTTGTGATTGGTAAATATGGAGTCACTTCTGTTCATCTTTTTATAATAATAATAATAATAATTTTTTCAGGTAGAGTTTGTCTGTATAGTCCTGGCTGTTATGGAACTAAGTATGTAGACCAGGCTGGCCTCCAACTCATAGAGATATGCCAGCTTCTGCCCTGAGTACTTGGATTAAAGGCATGCACCATCACCACAGGACTTCATTAAATTCTTAAGAAGGTTGTAATCATTCACTTAGTTTATATTTTGCATAAGAAATGAGATTTAAACTGCCATTTAAGCTTTGATAAATAAAAAAAAGCGAAAGATTGCCTCACAATCTCTGTTATACACTATTATCTAGACAAAGTGCTTAATCATTATGTAAAAATAGAAACAAGTATAAACAGAGAAATAGTGTTTCTGTGTTACTCTGCCATCAGACAGTGAGTTTTCATTGTTAGTTGTTTACACCTAGCATACTGAGCACTTTCTCTAAAAGTTAATTGAAGTAAATATACTATCTGTTACTATATGTTACAAGTGAGGCAAGGGAAGAAGCTACCAGAATTCTGGCCATAGCCTGTGGCCATTGAGAAGAACCAAAAGCAGAGGACATTGCAGTTGGAGCCAAGGCAACCTCCATTAGTTAAGGCAAGAACAAATGAGTTAGCTTCCGCTGACGTTTCTAAAACAGAACCTTCCATTTTATCAATAGAGTTGTATCGTGATTGGACTCTACTAGTTAGGACACAGACAAGAGAGTTTCTTGCCCTTCCCAGGGAGGTGGTAGAGCTTAAAGAAACTGACATGCTCCATGAAATAGGTAAGAGAGAAACAGTTACGAATCACTAGTGAAGCAAGCAGTCATGAGCCATGCACACGGAATTCTGGTGTAACTCAGTGTCATAGACTGAATAGCTAAAAAATATTTATTAGGTTGGTACCAGAAAATAATATGGTATTAAGACCTGGTAGATACAAATAAGATTTGCATTGGGAAAGGAGGGCTAGCGGGGATGTCCAAGTTCACTAGTGTCTGCAGATGACGTCAAATGAGAGTTTAGAGGCTGCATCACCATAGAACCTGGAGCTTTCTATGTCTTCCTTCATCTTTCTTCACCCCATCCTCTCAGATAGTCACTCAATACCTGTCTCTTGTTCTTCTCACAGTATCACATTTCACCAATACATGAGACTTCCAAACATAGAAGACTTCAGTGAAAAGTTCTCTGAGAAACATATCAGGAGTATTCTGCTTCTGAAAAGGCATTATCTGCTACATAAATATACTTTTTCCAAATAAGAAGCCTCATCTGATATGCAAAAGAATGGATAAAGTTAAATCATCCCAAAGGGACATGAGGGAATTATTTTAGAAAGAGTAGTGGTAAACAAGATTGGTAAGTGTGAGAAAGGATTTCTTGATGTTTATCTCATAAATACATTATTAGTGTTGCTTATGTGATGTTGCCTAATGGCTAGGTTTACATACCCCGTATATGCATTAATATATTTCCCTGCCAGCCTAAAATAATCACTTCCTCAACTCTGTGTAGAAGCATTCGGTTAATTTTAATATTGCAAGTATTATTTATTTGAGATGCTGAGGATCTGACTAATGGTCTCATGAATGCTGATAGCAATCTGAGCTATTCTGCCAGGCAGGAAATGCAAATCATTTAAACCAGAAAATCTGAGCAATGAATTGGAGCTGAAAGGTTGGCTATAGTAAATTTCTTGCTGGGCATACACAAAACAGGAATACATTTACTAGCCATAATTATAATCAGTATTATATACATTATTGCACTTCAAAAATCTTTCCATAAATCTATACACATCTTCTTATACAATGGAAACTACAAAATATTATCAATGATATGATTTTAAAAAAAGAATAACCCATGAGTTAATATTCATAGATTTAACAAAAGCCTTCCCCTGCTGTCAATATGGGAAATGTAATTTTTTTCAATTATAAAAATGGAGATATTTTCAATTCCTTGTCTTGCTTAAGAAAATGTTGAGAATAAAAATTATGAATTATTTCTTTAAAATACTTTAATACAATTTTACAGACATAAAATTTTTAATCTGATAATCTATATTGCTAAAATTTATATTTACCAAAACATTTGTATTACATAAAGCAAATCAGTAACTATTCAAATATTTACTTCAAAGACATGTGTTATATATATACTTTAAAAGGATATTTCAATATTTTTATGTAAACAATTTAACACTAAATATTATGACCTAAGTATTGTTTTCTAAGTTAACACTGATTTTTCAAGTTTATATAGTACAAAAGTGATTTGTATCATAATTGAAAAAGTTCTTTACATAAAAATAAAGAATAATTTTACTTATAGATATCAAAGTTACAAGTTATGATTTATTAAAAATAACAATGCTTGTGATCTAAAAGTGCTACTATCATGATTTTTCTTAATGATATAGTCATTTATATGTTAGTTTTTTAAATATCTAATATTTATTGAATGAGATACTTTGCAGAAAAGTTTCCTTATTTTGGTTGTTGTGAAACAAATACTTACAGAACTTATGATTTCTGACCGTAAAAAAAAAAAATCTCTGGAAGCAAAATATTGTTTCAGTTAAAACAACAATACAAGTGGCATTTATGCAAAGTTGAATGAGTTTACATTTGATTGTACGTACACATTCCTGTAAACCTATTTAGGAAAGATACTTAACAGTCAAAGAACAATGCGGTGGGCCACTTACCTTAAGGACATCTCCTTGTGCTAAGTGAAATGTCCTGGCTGAGATATTGATGCCCTTCCCTGCTTGAACCTGAAGACTGTAGATGCATTCGTGGTTGTTCTCATAGTTCAGTGGGTAATTTGGAGAAAGCAGAATTCCTTCGTCATTTGTTGCGGACGCTCCACATTCAGCTGCATATAAAACAGAATATTGAAGCCCAGTTTAATAGACGGCGCTGCTTCTCCAGTGAGTTTTGTTTATGGAGTGTAGATGCTTTGTATTTTACCCAGATCCTAGTAGGAAATTACATGTGGACAAGATTTGTGCCATAGAGGACCAACGCGGTTCTCAAAGGAACCAGAGTGCTCTGGAGATGAAACACCTACCTGTGGGAATTTATAGTAGTTGTCACAAAATGTGAGCACCTTCCTTCATACAAAATAATAGTCAAATGCAAAATATCTTCAGGAGATCACTTAAATTTGTGGATGTCCTATAGATGCATTAAGCTTATATTTTTATGTAGAAATTTAATTTTAATACTATCTACTTTAATTTTGTCTTTGAAGACTTTGAAAGATTCTTTCCTCCCAATAAGTATTACTTCCTTTCAAGAAATTCAATGACAATATTGAATTTTTAAAAATTATATAAAAATTAAAATTAAGCCGGGCGGTGGTGGCGCACGCCTTTAATCCCAGCACTCGGGAGGCAGAGCCAGGCGGATCTCTGTGAGTTCGAGGCCAGCCTGGGCTACCAAGTGAGTTCCAGGAAAGGCGCAAAGCTACACAGAGAAACCCTGTCTCAAAAAAAAAAAATTAAAATTAACAATGCATAATATAAGATATTTAGTATGTTTGAGCCATACAACATTTTTAGGGTTAGGCACCTGTAGAATACAGTATAGAGAACTGTTGATCCTCTCAGTTACCTGGTACATACTCTACATGAAAAATTTGAGGAAATATGGAACAGAGATTTCTCAGTATATTAAACTAGAGGACTTGAAGCAATATTACAGAGTTGAACAAGTCTGTACTTTAAAAATACACTTTAGAAATCTTTGCCTTGGGTTTTCTACCTTATTTAATTGCTGACTTCATTAGCATACTTTAGGGTGGAATTCAATGTTCAAAATTAACTGAAGAGGCATAAACAAACCAGCAAGCCATTATTGTCTAGAAATAAGATTTTAAAATTATAATTTCTGGGAACAGTAAAAGACGAAGACAACACGATGAAAGATTATGAAATGCTTTACTTTTAAATGTTTAAATGTTACAAAATTAAATTCAAAAAGAGAAATGCACCAATGAAGAGCTAAAACTGTCAAGAAGGAGCAGAAAAAAAGTAACACGTATGAAACATGAGAAATGAACATTGAGTGTTGATAGCCAACCAGCCAGGAGGAGAGACTGCATCACAGCCATTTGACAAAGGGCTCAAAACTAGAGACGAAGACAAGCGACTTCCGATAGTGTTTTTAATGATTTCCATTTCAATTACATCTAAATGTATTCAAAGAGTAATACCTTTTACCTGCTTTTAGATCTATGCATTCATAGTAGCCCAATGAACTTACAAAGGAAAAGGTGACACACCAAAACTTAAAGGCCACATGGGTGCAAGGTAGTGAGATATCTTGTTTTCCTGGATGCACTCTTGTAATTCTAGGGTCTCAAGTAGGATTCTGTGCTCCATCAGCCAGGTCACTCTGAACTACAGAGAACATGAGTCTGTAGAGCACCACATAGAGCTGGGCATCGTCTTAGAGAAGCATCATTGATCATTTAAATCTTCTTCATCCCATGCTCTACCTTATTAGAACCTTTGTGTGCTTCTGGAGACATACGTGTGTGTGTGTGTGTGTGTGTGTGTGTGTGTGTGTGTGTGTGTGTGTGTGTGTAGTAGATAGGCCAACAGTGCATACATGTTCTAGAAGCATAGAATTGTAAAGATATGCTCTTAGATGCAATATATTATTACATTTATTTCATACTTTATGACTTAGATTTTTAAATAGACTTTAATGACTTAGATTCAAAATTAGGCCCATTTTGCCCTGAGGCTTGGATAAGCTATTTATTAATGTCTTTATATTTGTAGTCTTATAATAAAAAATAATATCTTTCATATATATACATATATTACTAAAACTTTAGTCTTTTGTAGGCATACAAAGCCCAAGAATCTAATCAGTATGAACAATTTAACTATATGAAGTATATTTGTCTTCACATCACATACATTGGAAAAATAAAATAATGAAGCTTGCCATATTTTTCTTGCCCCAAATTGAAGAACTATCCCAAAGTATAGAAGCGTATTTATTCTTAAAGTCAGAGTATCATTTCTAATGTTAAACGATGAATTCATTACAAAGCTTCCTTTCTTTAATTTGACATTAAAGATGTTACTTTGAATATTTAAAATTCACAGTAGCAAATGGCATATTTTATGAATATTAAGGAAATACTTTTAGAAAAAGTGGACTTTTGTTGGCCTTCACAGGATATATAAATTATCAATATAATTCCTAGACTAAATTGGACCTGTTGATGATTTCTGTAGAAAACAAACACTATTTATAGCACATATTTTAATTTTAGAAACAAATTGGACTTGCTGAACAAAAACTAACATGTTGATAAACACAGTTCAAGCTGGATTGGTGTAGAAGAGAGATATGTGCTGACATCTGTTGATAAAAATGACTGCTACAGTGATAAGCTCACTAAGCAGCAAATCCCACAGAACATCAATTCTTCTTGCTTACAGAAAAGTAGGCAAACCCTTGCATCATTAATCTCCATTACTGTGGCAGGAAAATCTGGGCTTGATCTATTTCATATACACAGTCACATATTTTCAGGTAAACTAGCAAACTGGTTTTTGGTAATTTGGCTGGGAAATTGGAAAAATGTCTGTGATCACAAAAGTTATTTTCAGAATTTTTTGTTTTATATGGAAATCATTCATTGCAAGATGTATAACAATTTCTCAGATACTAATTATTTAATGAGGCACCTAATGAGTTGTAAAACATTAATGTAATTGATAATTCTTAAGGACTATTTCTAATATTCTTTTTAGATACAGCTGTATTAATATTGCATTTGTTCATCAGAAAATCTTAGACAATTATACAATTTTCTCCCAAGTATTTTAATACTTAGATTCTTAATTAAATTTAGAAGGTAGAGATGCATATTAATTCTTCATGTCTCTAATGAAAATGTGAGTATCTCATTTCTTTATTGAGACATTTTATTGTCCTATTGTTTTATAGGCAACAGGGGGATTAATGTATAATAATGGAAACTTATACATTTAAAACTGTTGTGTATCTTCTTTTAATAATTAATGAAGAAGCTTTAAAAATAATTTTTATTATTCTACAAGCATTTGCTTGATTTTCATTTATTCTTCTCTCATATATTACATCTCAACAACTGAGTCCTTTCTCTCCACTCCACCAAGTCACCCCCACCCCCAACCCCTCTATCACAGATGCTCTGCTCCTCTGCTTCCCTTAAGAAAAGAGCAGGCCTCCCAGAGATAGCAACCAAACACAGCATAACAAGGTGGTTAGGCACAGGCCCTCATATCAAGGGTCCATATCAAGGCTGACTGAGGCAACCAGTAGGAAGAAAAGAATTCCAAGTCCCCTGGCCACACAAGAATTTAAACGAGAAATATACAGGGAAAAAAGTATTGAAATCAGCAAGGAAAAAGGAGCCAGTAACAAATAAGTTAGACCTATTAGAATTATACATAACTTCTCAATGGAGACTCTAAAAGCCAGAAGTGCTTAGAAAGATATCCTGCAGACTGGAAGAGACCACAAATGCCAGCCTAGATAGACTACTATACTCAACAAAAATTTCAATTACCATGGATGGAGGAAACAAGATATTTCATGATAAAGTCCAACTTAAACATTTCTATCTACAAATCCATCCCTACAGAAAATACTAGAAGGGAAACTCCAACCAAAGGAGGTAAGCTACACCCATGAAAATATAGGGAATAAATAATATCATGCCACCGAAACCAAAGGAAGAGAAGTATACACACACACACACACACACACACACACACACACACACACACACACATCACCACCACCACCAAAATAAAAGGAATTAACAATTATTGGTCATTAACATTTTTTAACATAAATTAACTCAATTCTCTTATAAAAAGACACAGACTAACAGAATGGATGTGAAACAGGATCCATCTTTATGTGGCATATAAGAAGTACACTTCAACATCAATGATAGATATTACCTCAGAGTAAAGGGCTAGAAAAAGATCTTCCAAACAAATAGACCCAAGAAGCAAGCTGGTGTAGCCATTCTAATGTGTAATAAAATAGACTTCAAAACTAATCAGAAGAGATAGCAAAGGCTACTACGTATTCATCAAATGATAAATCCACTAAGAAAGCATTACAGTTCTTAACATCTGTGTTCAAAACACAAATGCATCCAAGTTTGTAAAAGAAACATTACTAAAGCTTAAATCACATATGAGTCCCCCACCGCGGCCTCCCCCCCCCCCCCCCCCCCCCCCCCACACACACACATTTATAGTGAGAGACTTCAGTACCTCAATCTCCCCACTGGACAGGTCATTCAGATAAAAACTAAACAGATGAAAACTGGAGCTAACAGATGTTATGAACCAAATGGACCTAATAGATATCAACAGCCCATTTCACTATACACAAAACAATACACCTTCTTCTCAGCACCTCATGGAACCTTATCTAAAACTGACTACATACTCAGTCACAAAGTAAGACTCAACAGATACAAAACATTGAAATAACTGCCTGCATCCTATCAGGCCAAAATGGATTAAAACTGGATTTATAACAGAAACAACAGAAAGCCTACAAACTCATGGAAACTGAACAACTGTCTACTGAATGTCTACTGGATCAAGGCAGAAAGAAAGAAACTAAGACTTCCTACAGTTCAATGACAGTGAATGCACAACATACCCAAACTTAAGGAGACACAATGAAAGCAGTGTTGGGGAGGAAAGTTCATAGCACTAAGTGTCCACATAAAAATATAGGAGAGCTCTCTTATTAGCAACACAACAGCACATCTGAAAGGTCTGGAACAAAAAGAATAAACACATCCAAGAAAAGCAGAAATCAGGAAATAAACTAAGCGTGGAAATTGATACAGTAGAAGCAAAGAATAGTACAAAGAATCAATGAAACAAGGGGTTGGTTCTTTGAGATCAACAAGATAGACAAATCCTTATCCAAACTGAAAGACAGATGAACAAAATCAGAACTGAACATGAGAATTTCTTGTAATGTGTTTTGATCAAATTCAGCCCTTCTCTCCCCCTACTTCTTCAATATTTATCTTCTACCTCCTCACCCCTTCCCAATTTAGTGTTCTTTTTTTATCCGTCCAGTCTAATTTATGGTGCTTATATATTCATGGATAGTGAACAAATAAAAAGGATTTAAAAATAATTTACTTAAATTCCTTTGAGATTTTTAAATTTCCTCTTCAACAATCCAATTCATCAACAATAAGCTTTTTGTGATTTGCAGACATCACAAAATCAGTAGTTAAAAATTCTCAAATAAAAAAATTGATGTATTTTCATAAACTGATGTTGCAGTTTCACCCTTCCTTCCATAATAACTTGTTAGGGTCTATTTAGGGACTCATATGTAATATTAGCAACAGTAGTACCTATGAGTTGGGTATGGTGATTCACACCTATAAGCACAACACACAGGGGACTTAGTATGATATTCTGTAGAAAAAGCCAAAATAAAATAAAATAACTATCAATAACTATAGATACATGGTTATGCATGTTAATTTTTGGGGATCAGGCCTTCATCTTTACATTTTTTGGCATTCTAGAAGAAAAGATAAAACTGTGAACTGGCACATGTAGTGATGTGCAGTCAGAAGTATGGCACATGTCTGTGGTGAGCTGGCATGACTTACATGAGGAACGTGCACATATTAGGGACACCTAGGTGGCCAAGTCCGACAAGATGAGTTCGTTCTTGAGATCCACACAGTTCAAGAAGAGGACCAACTCGTGCAAATTGCCCTGTGTTCTCCATCTGCCATTTCACAGCATGCTTTCCAAATGCTTGTCTATATATACATAACAAATAAATGTGGCCACTTCTTAAAGACAGGATGTATTTCATAGGAGTGGTAAAGACACAAGGATGTTATTTTGGTTGTGCTGTTTTTGATGTGAGTTTAAGACATAGTTGCAAAGTCAATCCAAATTTATGCACAGAAATTTCCTGACAGTTACTTCAGGAAATAAAATATAAAAGGGTGAACCTAAATGGCATAATTAAGAGGGATGGCGGCTGACACACCATCTAAGGTATTTAAAAGGTATTTATTATGAACTTGATGGTGATTCATGGTAGAGTTTTCAAACAGAAAATAATATATATCAGCTTCAAGAAATCCATTCAGCAGTGCTGTGTGGGAATGGATTGTGATCTTTAACTGCCTTTGGTAGAAAACCTAGAGAAGAGCTGTAGAGTGAATCAGACAAGAGAGAGCGAGATCTTGAAATAAAGCTCAGGAGGAAGAGAAGATGGGAAAGAAGTTTTAGAACTTGAAGACTAGTTGTTGTGGAAGGGGGAAAGAAAGCCAGAGCTGATGTCTGAGGAGTGACTTTGAGTATATGTTGAACAGAAAACTCTATATGCCTATTGTATGTGAGGTAGAGAAGTGTGTAAAGAAGCTAAAGACTTATTTATACTTATGAGGTTTATATTTCAACCCATCGACAAAATGTTTACCAGATATTGAGAAGAAAAAGCAAACAAAACAACAAAAAACAACCCCTGAATGTAAAGCAATATCTAATATTTTCCATACTCCAGAATTCTAAAATACACTTTTAAACAATGGGAAAGACCAGTAAATACTAACTTAATAAGGAGGCATGAACAAGAAAGACAGGGAGCCAGGGGAGAGACTACTTATTCTTGAAATAAAATAGGGTAAGTAGCACTTGTAGAGGATACTAACAACATATATTTCCTTATCTACAAATATGATTACTTTAAATATTATATACTTCCATATACAAAGTGTATCAAAAATCTTAACAGTTGATAGTATTTTTACTGTTCACTGTTTACATCGTACATGTACTGTTTACAAATTTCTCATTGAAGCAAGTCTATGTTTTCAAAGAATATTTGATGGTAGATGTGGCTAGTAATCCACCCAAGAACAAAACAGGATATTATACTGACCCCAGACACTTAACCCTTACATATTTCCACCCAGAGATGAGCATAATATACTGTCTTACAGTATAAGGACTTCACTTTCACTAGGAAGCTAGAAGCTGAGGTAAATCACTGTGCTACAAATCAGACAGCCTAAGAGGACACAGAGGAGAGCTTCAGGGAGGAACTGTTTCTCCTGGCTAGAGAGCATTGACCTGACGGAGCAATAGGTTGGTAGTACTTTCAAGACAGTGAAGAATTATGGTGGATCAAGGACAAGGGGATGGTTACATGCTAAGAAGAAAATTCCATTTAAGGATATTAATTTTCATGCATTGAAAGGGAAAGTAATTTTAGTTTTCTTTAGTCCAAAATGTATTTTTATGCCGCATTACTTTGTAACACCCTTAGTACCATGGAAACCTTTTTCTCTGCAATGAGATGATTATATACTTACAAAGAAATGTAATTTTAGTTCATAGATAAGATGGTCAAAACATGTTTCCTTTTTAGAGATTAAAATGCAACTCTCAGATTAAATAGAAATTTAATAAAGCTGATTAATGGGTCATGTAAAGAAAGGATGTGGGAGGAAGCAGAATTTCTTTTACATGTATTTATGCTATGTGTTGAGTTTGTGATGGTGGGCATGCATACGTCACAATATGTATGCATGTGGCAGTTAAGAAGACAACATTCAGGAGAGATTGGGTCTCCGTTTCCATCACGAGGGCTCCAGAACAGGAGCTAAGGTTATCAGTCACCTGACTTTGCACAAGAGTCTTTACCTGACAAGCCATTTTGTTGTATATTTGCGCATTTCCTCTCTGCTCCTATATTATATTAGTATAAGCACGGTCACACTACTGTATATGTTTATGTGTGTGTTTGTGCATGTGTGTGTGTGTTTGTCATGTTTGTGTGTGTGTGTGCGGGTGTGTGTGTGTGTGTGTGTGTGTGTGTGTGTGTGTGTGTGTGCGCTGTGCTATTGTTTATGTCACTGTTGAAGAGTGAATGCAGGTTTTTCCTGTTGGGCAAGCAGTGTACCACTGTGATTTGAATGAGGATGGACCCCAGAGGCTCAAATCTTTGAGTGATTGGTCATAGTTGATGGAACTGTTTTGGAAGGATGAGGAGGAATGGCCTTCTTTGGGAAGGAGGTGCATCACTGTAGAAGGGCTTTGGAGTTTCAAGAGCCCAAGCCACCCAAGGTAGCTCTCTCTTTTTTGTTTTTGTGGATGTGATGTAAAATATCAACTACTCTTCAAGCAACTTGTTAGTTCAATGCTTGTTAGTCTGCTGCCACACTCCCAGCCACAATGATAATAGACTTTAATCCTCTGTAGCCAGGAGTCCCAAATTAAATGTTTTCTTTCATAAGTTTCCTTGGTCATGGTGTTTTTTCATGGCATAGAACCAACGATCAATTATTAGCATCCTCATTCATCTTTAATAGTTTTTAAATGAAAAAAAAGCTAAAGTAAGTAAGCTAGTTTGTTAAATGAGAATGATTTCTATTATATTCAGAGATTCCTAACACCTAGTTAAATGGCACAGCTATTGTAATAAGCAAAATTCAAAGTACATTTTCAAGAGAGAGGTTTATAGCATTACAAAATAGTATAGAAAATATTAGGTAAGTTAATGTATTTTTACCAAACCAAAAAAAGAATGCTCCTTGCAAATAAAAATAATTGCTACAATATGGGAAATAAGATCTACATCAAGTAAATCAAGTTAGATTTAATTGCCTACATAGAATAGGAAATTATTTTCAGCCATAAGTGTTTGTCAATTACTGTTGTGTATACTCTTCAAAGTCAATGTTATTTATATTTTTTAATATATGTGAACATGAACTGAATACAGAAAAATCCACACACATACATATGTACACACATACACAATGTTAAATAAACTTTTTTAAAGTTTAGATAAAGAGGCAATGGGAATAATACTTCTCAGTATTATTCAAAAGATCTAGAAGTCTTTATTAACTGTTACCAAAGCTTATTTCACACAATTATAACAATTACGCTTACAATTTATTATAAAGAATTTTAGCATAGCTGTCAGTTTAGCCCTTAATATTTATCAACTTAATGATTTATATATACAGGAGTAGGTATGTGTTTCTTACTTTTAAAGAAAATCAATACCCAATCACCAGAGCAAGAAGAAGAATAAGAGTTTCCCTTTTATAAAGACAAAGGAGTATCTATTTAGATCGAGATCCATATAAATGAATAATTTGTAATAGTTTGGAAATTCATTGGAATTATCCAATATATCACAGCATCATTAAATCTAAAAATGGACTCACTGAAGATGGTAAAAATGGTTTAATTTTACTTATGCTGCACCAGATTGACAGCTAGGAATAAAAAAAAAAATCTGTCCATGAATGCATAGCTGAGTAGGACATAGATTCTAAGGGAATAGCTTATTATTATTTTGCTAACCGGGTATAATATTAAACCGTCACTGACGTACTTTTCCTTATACCCATAGATTAGTACCATTCTCACTCCTCATCAGAGACTGTCCTTCTTTGGAGTAAATGGTGGTTAATGAAGAGACCTACAGCTGGTCAAAATAATGACTGTGGACTGCACAGCCCTTATTGGTACATCTATATCACACCTATCTCCCCAGGACTCATAGAGTACCACAGAAAAGAAGTCCAAAGGATTGTAAAAGATAGACTGTCTGAAAGACTGCTGTTGTGTCAACAGGGCAGCGATGTTGCTCTCATGAACTCACAAAAGCTGTCCTTGTATTCACAATATCTGAACAAGATCAAGCCAATCAACGTTCTAGCATGAATGGAGGAGGTGGTCACAGGCACCAGACTGGTTGTTGAGTTACTGCCAATTTATGGATGCTGGAGAAGGGAAATTCAGTTATCTTCAGGACAGAAGCCCTGCTAGGTTTCCTATGCTTCAGTGGTTATCCCTATACTCAAGAGCATATTGCCAGCAATAATTTAGCTCAGTGGGTTTTAAATAAATAAATAAACCAACAAATAAATAAGAAAACAAATAAGAAGAGGGCATGGACTTTAGGGGAACATAGAAGAGAGGAGTCAGGAATTGTAGGAAGTGAAGACTGAGAGATTGGTATGAACCAAATATATCAAACACATGTATAAAACTCTGAAAGTCTAAATATATTTTAATTGAATAATTTTTAAGAAGAAAAAATACATGTCTTAGTTCATGATTGCTTTCATATGAAAAGTAGGATCTAGTTCTGTAAGTGCCTGGTTCCCTCAGCAGCCATGAGCAAGTCTGCTGACTAACTGATCAAAATCTCTCCCTATTTACAATACGATAGTTAATTTCACTGAGTGGTAGGATGAGACTGAAGGCAGGCAAACAAAAGGAAACAATACAAAACAAACAAGACACTGCAGAATTTACTAACAGTAAGGTCTATAGTAACATCCAGTGACATAATCCATGAACTATGTAGGATGCCTTAACTTCCAAATCCCAAATAACCAAACAGTACTTACACTACTCTATAGACCAAATAAACTTAGCAAACTTATAAAAAAGTGTTCCACCTGACAGGTCCAGGATACATATCGTGCTCTAGGACACACTGAGAATTCTTCAGGACAAACCACCTATTGGGTTCCAAACAAGTCTTAGCAAATTTTGAAAGTTTGTAATCATATTATTTTATTGTCTGGATAAAGTATTCAGTTGCTGTGGGACGTTCTGTAACAAATATGTTAATAAATAAAACACTGATTGGCCAGTAGCCAGACAGGAAGTATAGGTGGGACTAACAGAGAGGAGAATTGAGGAAACAGGAAGGGAAGGGAGAGATTGCCTGGAGCCACCGCCAGGACAAGGAAGATGTAAGGTACTGATAAGCCATGAGCCATGTTGCAAAGTGTAGATTAATAGAAATGGGCTAAATATAAGAGTAAGAGTTAGACAATGATAGGCCTGAGCTAATGGCCAAGCAGTTTAAATAATGTAGGAGTTTGTGTGTTTATTTTATAAGTGGGCTAAGGAACTGCCGGGACTTGGTGGGACACGGAGAGAAAACTCTCCAGCTACATTCAGTAAAATTTGACATCCTTTTATTATTTAAATAACAACAGCAGCAACAACAAAATTCTTCACTGATTATGCACAGAAGTATCACAACCAAACAAAATTTAAGTCAATCAGTGATTGAACAACAATAGCATGAAATTAGAAATCAAAAGCAGGATGGAAACGGGGACATTTATCAATACATGAAAATTAAACGTGTTTGTAATAGTGAATAAAAGATGACATCAAAAGGAAATTGAATAATTTTTTTTCCAAATGGTGAAACAATATTACATTGTGTGTATATAGCATACTTTCTTTATGCATTCATCTATTAATTCATACTTATGCTAACTTGATACCTAGGAATCATATGCCATTATGTATATACATAGGAGAAGGCTTGCTGGATCATATGTTGGTTCTGTTTTTAGGAATGTCCATATTGTTTTCCAGGAAGGCTGTACTAATTTGCATTCCCCCAGTAGTGTGTAGGTGTTCCCTTGCTCTGTATTCTCATAAACACTTGTTACTTTTTTGTCAATTTCATAATACTTGATTTTGGTGACAGTTATAAGTTCTGTGGTCATCCTATGACAACAAATACTATGAGTAGTGTCATATTTAAATTATGCTCAGTAACCTTCTTAAAAATAACTTATTCAACAAAATTTGTAAACTATTATCTCAATAAAGAGAGATAGATAGATGGATAGATAGATAGATAGATAGATAGATAGACAGATAGATAAATGATAGAAAGATAGATAGATCAAGCCCAGGGAAATACATGGAAAAAACCCACTATATTACAGAAAATATTATTATACACCATAATGAGCACATATGTATCAATTAATTGAAAACCTTAAAAGCAGTGAGATATTGGAAATATTGTATTTTTTTTTTTTTTGGTTTTTCGGTTTTTCGAGACAGGGTTTCTCTGTGTAGCTTTGCGCCTTTCCTGGAACTCACTTGGTAGCCCAGGCTGGCCTCGAACTCACAGAGATCCGCCTGGCTCTGCCTCCCGAGTGCTGGGATTAAAGGCGTGCGCCACCACCGCCCGGCCGAAATATTGTATTTATATATATAATGTATATATAAAATTTACTGGAGCTGAATCATATAAAATAGAAAATAAATAGAGACCAATGTGAATCACATGTGTAGAAATATTATAGAGGACCCAGAAAGCATGTGTAATTATATGTGAACACAAAATAGTAAAAAAAATATCTATTTAGGGATAGGAACAATATAAGCATAGCAGACCTTAATGTATGGATGATGAACAAATGAAAATTTAAAGGAAATGCACACAGGAATAACAGAAAATATCTGAAATGAGCAACATAACTTTACCTCTTAGAAAAATGCACAAACAAAACAATAACAAAAGGAGATATAGTGTTAGCAGAGAGAAATAGATAGCAAATATCAAAACAGAAATAAATGAAATAGGAAATGAAGGAATAAAAACCAATCAGCACAATTAAGGGTTGATTTTTGTAATGTAAAAGTCTGACAGAACTTTGGCTAAATGAAAACTAATGGAGAGAAGCTTCGAATATTATTAAACAAAGCAGGGGACACTACAACTATCAGCATAGAATTACGAAGAATCATGAGATTACTACAATAAATATATTTGAAAAACCAAAGCTAGAGAAACATATAAGTTACTGACATAAATCTTGCTGAAATTTAGCTATAAAGAAGTGTAACTCTAAGGCAGGCTGGTTGCACACCATTGATCCCAGGATTTGAGAGGCTGAGGAGATGGATCTCTGGGATTGAAGTCAACCTGGCCCACATAAGTGAAGTCTACTCTCTTGCTAGGTGATTATAGGCTTCGCCAAACTGACATTAAAACAAACCATCAAAACCAGCTACACATTTTATTTGAAGACAGGATCCCTAGCAGACTCACGACTTTTAATATTTTTGTTACAATTCAACCTTTGCGTGGCCCCTTCTGGCTAATCTAACACTGTTTTTAGACAGCAGCACATGTGGAATGATTTGTGTTCTCATTACAGATGCTAGTTAATAAAATTAAATTCAGAAGTTGTCTTGGATAAGATTGCATTCAAAATGGACAATTTGTCAGTACAAAAAAGTGAAATTTCACTTCAATAGCAGAAATATAAGCATTTAAAATATAGCAAACTCATAAAAATCTTGCAGTTATGCTACAACAAGAGGGATTTTCCTGTACAGAAGAGACCTTTCTAGTGTGGGAAGTAGATAGAAATAAGCAGATAGATTCCATGGTAACTTATTATGTGATACACTAAAAGCCATATTACATATGAGCAAGTTGAAGGGACACTGTTAATAGGAAAATCAGTTTTATCTGCGGATGTCTATCAACATCCACAGGGAATAAGAAACAATCCAATCTTGTAGCAGCAATATGCCACATTAATTAATTTTAACAATTAATTTTTATCTTAAGAGATCCAAGACCGATGTTCCTAAGGTCCCACTGACAAATTAAAGCAAAATGCTTTCAAAGGTCCTTACAGAGCATAGCTGAGTGGTTATTTATAGAATTGTGGCTGCTCCTTTCCAATAAGTAGCACCTGAAAAGCCAGGAGGCATGAGAGGTTCGCTAAAGTCATACAGAAGAATCTCACCTTCTCTAGTCTTTCCTAGGCCCTCTTTGGCAGAGCTGAGTACAGTAGGTGGTAGCGAGTTGGCCAGAGGTTCCTCTTTGTCAAGTCCAGCTTGCACGATCTTTCCTAAGTAGGCACAGCTGAACACCGCTCCCCCCCCAAAAAAATGTCTGATTCTTGGCTCAGAAGACAGTCACTCACAAGAGCCAGCATGAACATGAATAATAAATTTATTTCTGAACTGGGAGATTGCTCACTGGTAACATGCTGGCCAGGCAAATGTGGAGTCTTGTGTTCAAATCCATAAAACGTGCAAGCAAAACTGAGCATATTAGCCCTGGTCTGTGATTGTAGTGTTCCTGAAGTGAGATAGGAGGTGGAAAAAGTCCTGCCAGCTCCTCAGTAATCTAGCTTGAGATACGAAGTAGTGAATAAAGGCTCTCTCAAATAAGATGGAGGCAAGGCCTGACATCTGCGCTTGTCCTGTGACCTAAAAACATAAGCCTTGGTAAGCAAGCATCTACACTCACAGATGAATGTGGACACACACACACACACACACACACACACACACACACACACACACACACACACACACACACGTGTGCGCGCATGGACTAGAAAGATTTTAAAAAGAGAACGTAGTTCTTTTTCCTGGTCCTTAGCAGAGTGGTTCCTCTGCAACAGGAGCTGAAGTTAGAGGTTCTCTGAGTAGCCTATTTTCTGTGTGCAAAGTCTCCCTTTGTATCCTAATGAGGTTTGACTAAGACATCAACAGCGCTGAGAGAAGAGATTACAGTATGGGGCAACATGTCAGGAGATCATAAATTATAGGAGCAGCTGGGAAATAGCACGTAAACGCTCCTGATTTCTCCATGGCAACAGCTATGGTTCCAAAGTAAATAAACCATGATTAGACCTCGGGAGCAGCGTTCATTTGAAACGAAATGTAAAGGAAGGGAAAGCATATTGAGTTTGTGTGTGTATTTTTAGATAATCTGCATTACAAATACTTTACAAGTTTAATTTTTAACGCAGAATTAATGTGCTATTAAATAACTAAAAAGTAAATGCCCCCTACGTGTTCATTTAGTACATTGTCAACTACAGATATCTATAGTTTTCTTTTTCTTCATCAAAGTTTATCATAATCTGGTTTTCTTTCTTATTCTCATTTACCCACTGTTATTGTGAGGAGAAGGGACTGGGTTTCATTTTGTAGATTTTTTTCTATGTTTAAGGTTTCTTTTATGTTGTTTTTTTTTTTTTTTTTTTTTTTTTTTTTTTTTTTTTTTTTTTGGTTTTTCGAGACAGGGTTTCTCTGTGTAGCTTTGCGCCTTTCCTGGAACTCGCTTTGGAGACCAGGCTGGCCTCGAACTCACAGAGATCCGCCTGGCTCTGCCTCCCGAGTGCTGGGATTAAAGGCGTGCGCCACCACCGCCCGGCTTTATGTTGTTGTTGAAAAAGTATGCTATAAACCAAAAACCGTAGAGAGAAATTTGCTTCTTGTGGCAGAGCATATATGTGGACATTTAATAATAATTTTATAGTATATCAATATTTTAAACTTGAAATAGCAGTACTAGAAATGTTAGTAATGGCTCGATTGACAAAAAGCATTTAAATGCATGCAAACAGACAAAAAAGTAATTCTAGGCTATAGGTCTGGCTAAGCAGTTTAAGAGCACAGAATACTCTAGCATAGGACCTGAACTTGGTTCCCAGTACCAATGTTGGATGGCTCACTGTAGCTTGTAACTCTAGCTCCTGGGCACCCAACAGCATTGGCTTCAGCTGCTATCTCAATCGCTTTCACTTAATCATATACAGGCAGAGACACATAATTTTTAAAAATTAAAATAAAATCATTTAAAAATAATGATTACATATTTTCAGAGATACACTGTAAAAGATGTTTACTTAGGAATGCCACAGTGTACCCCCTCTTTGTATTAATGGGACAGTTCTGGCATTATTTGACAAACTGATTTTAATCAGACATTCATAATCCTGAAGACCTTTAGTGAGTATTGAGTATATGTTGTGTGGACAGATACACATATACACACACACATACATACAGAGAGAGAGAGAGAGAGAGAGAGAGAGAGAGAGAGAGAGAGAGAGAAACACACACACACACATATACACAGAAACACACACACACAGAAACACACACACACACACACACACACACACACACACACACACACACACACACTCAACTACAGTCCAGTCATTCAATGTGAAGTTATAACTTCTTCAGGAGAGATGCAAATCAAGAAAGGCACTAGGGAGGAACTGGGGGATGTCTGAGCAGAATTCAGAAGGCAGTAAAAGCACAAGTAGTACTGACCATTGACCTGGGAAAAAGATTACTGGCAGACAGATTAGAAAATGTGGGTGGCCAATGTGTTTGGTGTCTCTAGAGCCTCAGCGGACTGGCCAGTGCATCCAAATCGTGTGTCTAATCAGCATGGGAGAAACTTATTGCTCCACTCTCACCTTTGCTGCCCATTGTCTGCTCCTAAATCAAACCATAAGGGATCCTTTCAGGATGTATGTCCTAGAATCTTCTTGGGTTTGTCCATTTAGCAAGCCTTGCTCTGAGCTCTAAAATGGCTTTCTTTCCTTTTAAAGTAATATCCAAACCTTTTGGACCACTCCCAGAATCCTACATGACATATCTACCTATTCTCTTCTTTCTCTGACCATGCCTCAGCTGTTCTTCCTGGTACTAATCTCACTCTGCTCTCTTCTATCTGTCTGAGAAGGAAGATGCCATGGGGGCTGACACCAAATAATCCTAAGACATGTATATTCAAGAGATTATCAAGGTCTGACTCAAGAGTAGGTTCTGGAAGAGCAAAGATACTGGCCATTATTTTTCTATTATCATAAGAGTCATCTCTTCTAGTTAGCAGTAACTGTCAATTTGACAAAACCTTGAGATACATCTTCAGGTTTTCAAAGAGAGTTGTAACAGAGGGATTGCCCAGATGAGACTAGCCTGAGGACATCTCTTTAGGTTGTCTTAAATATACTTGATGTACACATGTCAAGCCCACTATGGGCAATTCAATATCTACATAAGCTGTCCTGATCTGTTTATGAATGCTTGTTAAGTATAACCCAGATCTGCCAGCCAGCAAGCAAACAGCATCCTTCATGGATCTTGCTGTATTTCTTAGGATGTGAAATAAGTTACTACTCTAGCTTATTAAGGCTTGTAAGTTGATATATACCCTTTTCTTTTTTTTAGTGGCTATTGATGAGGGCATTTTATTACAACAGCAGATATAAAACTAAAGCATGGTCATTGCAATTTACATTTGTTGTAAAAATGGCTTCTGAGCTTTTTTCCTGATATTTCTGATAAGAATATAAGAAAAATAAAAGAAAAAGGATACTATTAGAATATAATTGACAAAATACATGTAAAATGGCTAAAATCTATGATAATTTCTGTTAATTCAGGACATAACATTGTATTATCTGTAAAATGTTAAAAATAACAATGAGCAATTTACAAAGGCACTATTAGAGCAACATTATACATATTATATTGAAAAATATATTATACGGAAATTTATATGTATAAACCCCTCTCCTCCACAATGAGCTCTGAAACCTGGGAAGAAGGGATGTGGCGGAGATGCCCTATTTAAGGCTGAACATTTTTTCGTCTCTTCTTCACTGCACCTTAAACAGAGTTGGGTCTCCATGTTAATTGCAATGTATTGCAAACAGAATTGTAGAATTAATCAGTGGGTCTAACAAAAAGTCAAGGAAAGTCTCAAATAGCTAATAAAATATGAACAAAAATTACAAAGAGTTTTAAAAAAATCCACTGAGGGTGATCAAGATGGAATGAGGTAGGAGGTAAAATAATTGGATGTGTAGCCTAATGACCTGAGATCATATATCCAGCAGAGAAAGGCAATACCTACTCACAGAAATTGTCCTCTGAACTTTATGGAACTACTCACCTGTTCTTAAACACACACACACACACACACACACACACACACACACACACACACACACACCCCCTACATACCATTTTTTAACCAATTGTTCGGACTTTATAAATCTTTAGAGTGTTTCCCCAATGCCTCACCTTGTTTAGTGTTGCATCTATAGATATGGTTTATGACAGCTGAGTTGTGACATCTTTGGCATTATGAAATGGTAGTACCCTCTTTATCCTCAACTTGTCAAATTTTCAAGAATTTGTATGAATGACAAGCAGGATGTTTAAGGGTGACTAATAAACCTTTAGATGTTCTTCACTAATTAAGGTATAAACTTTCCAATATATACACTTAAGACTAGTATGCTCAGAAGGGCAATTTACTTAATTCAACTGATGGCTTACATATTATAGTTGGGGGATTTTGTTATATACAATACACATGTACGTATAACATTATAAATATGGTCATATATGATTGAATCTTCTTCTGAAAGAGGGATGAGAGAAAGAGATAGGTAGGTAGATGAGGGAGGGAGGGAGAGAGAGAGAGAGAGAGAGAGAGAGAGAGAGAGAGAGAGAGAGAGACCCATAAAGGTAAAAGACTTCCATGGAAGTTTCAATCCAAGAAAAAGTTGTATCTCTGAGTTTCTCTCAAACATCTTAGTTCAGCACTAACAATCTCACTTATCTCTCATCAAAAATTTATATTATAAATGTCACAAGTTTGAGACCATGAGATTCTTCTTGTTTCTGAATAGTCAATATATTACACTCCCCTCTTCAAAATGTGCATGTGTACTCTTCATAATCTTCTCACACTCACCAGACAAGAAAATCACTCTACTTCTACTCTTTTCTTGACCCCCTTGTTCTCTGCCCCCGTGAACCATATTCAGTGGCTCACCAATATCTATCCTTCAGAGAGTTTACGATTTTGTTTTTGTTTTTTTTTTGACATTAGTCTTTTGCAGTTACACTTGTTCTTCAAAAGTTGCTCTACTAAGTTAATGACAATGGTTACAAGGTCCATATATATAAAATCTTAATTGAAAAGGTCAGCAAGAAATTGATGATCTAAGCATGGATTTGCATTTTGTTTGTGTTTTTTTAGTTCAGTGATTTTCCAACTTAGTAGAAAATTACTTGATACCTTTAATTCTTTAAAAGCATTCACATTTAAATTGATTTACTATTAAAATGATTTCTATCTGTGAGACATTTATGATGCTATTTGGTATTGGAAAGTAAGAATTAGAACATTAGGGTATTAAAGTATACCAGCAGGATAAAACCTCAAAGCATTCTCTTTGATGAAAACAGACATAAATATAGAGTTTACTGAGAGTGGAGATAACTATAATTTAAAAAACCATTTAACATCATAAATTATATATTTTAACTAATAACAATTAATTCTGTATGTTTTTTCCTGACTAGTGACCTACAACAAATTAAAATGCTAGACAGAAAAGCTGTATTTTCTGAATAAGTTGAGCTAAAATTAGAAAGTAATAAAACCACCATTTTATTGCCCAGAGATCATGCAAAGTGTGGCATACCAAATTCTATAATAAAGCACATGAACTTGAACTGTTAGAGCCCATAGTGGATAAGATTAATTTAGGAGCTTTGAACCATGACAGTATAGCATTTTACAAAAGTTGAACAAATATGGGATTTTGTTCCCAAGGGTTAGTCTGGTGATAAAACCTGAACGTATTTTTCAAAATGCCATTTTAAATGCCCATAGTTGTAGTCATGAAACTACTGAACCTGCAAGTTTTAATTGAGTGTTTGTTGATCTTTCCAGACTGTTAAGATAGCACAGTAATTGGTACCTAGAATCATGCAGGAAGCTATCTTAATATGAGGCAAAACAGGGTTAAACAACCCATTCTCTAGTAACTTTGGGCAATTTATAGAAAAGTCTATATCATGACATTCAATCAAGAATGTAAATACTAACTGATAGTATCTATAATCAGTAATCACTAAGCCTGACCCATAAATTATAACCTGTATACTATAAATCATACAGAAAAGAGTTCTGGATTCTGGGGTAGTGTGGGCATTTATCTAAGGTTCCTAGGGATAGTTGTACTGCTGTCCCTAAAGTACAACAAAAGGGAAGTAAAGTAGCATTTTAATATAAATTATACCTGCACAAAATAGTTATATGACTTGAGTAGTATGTTTTCAATGAGAGTCCCTGAAATTGAGTAAATAAAATCTCATTATCTGATTATTTAATCTGTAAAGCAGAAATGTCCATTTATGGTGGTCATGAAGCTTATAGTAACCTTTAAATGTCAATGCACGGAACTTTCACATTTATTACCTGGAGATGCAATACTCTACAGTAACTGAGAGTTATGCTAAAGTTATAATATCCAGTTTTTCCTTTAGGGTCTAACTATGGAAACTTGTTCAAGATTCTTACTGTCTTAGGTCTTCAAGTACACAAGAAACATCATTATAGTAGAAAATTTGTGATTTTTCTGAAATTAAATTTATTAGCATGTATAACTGGTTTGTATCAAAACAAGTAAGTGACATATACTAAAAAATATGCTGTTATTTTAGTTCAACTGCCTGCACAATAAATGCAATTTAATAGTATTTTTTATTAAAAATATAGAAATATTGCTGGGCGGTGTGGCACACACCTTTAATCCCAGTACTTGGGAGGCAGAGGCAGGTGAATTTCTGCGAGTTTGAGGCCAGCCTGGTCTACAGAGTGAGTTTCAGGAAAGCCAGGGCTATTACACAGAGGAACCCTGTCTCAGGACCCCCCCCCCCCAAAAAAAAGGAAATGATCTTAATAAATGCCAGTGTTACATATACCATGGTCTTCCTAGTAATCTGCCCATCTACTCTCTTAGATAATAAGCTGTGGACATTTGAGGAGTGCTCAATCTCAAGTCATTGCATGGATGCTTTATGTCATTGTCAAGTGTTCCAGTAGTCCCTCACAAGCAATGGAACAACTAAGAAAACTCTACAAGGATTACAGATGGAGTAAATGGGTTGTATTGACATATTTGGGGGGATTTACATGGGAAAGCAATGGCAAGTGCATCATGACAGTTTATTAATCTCACAGGGAGGAAACATGGTTGGCATAATATCATCTCTCAGCACTCCTGGTACAACAGCAGAGGTTCTCAACTTCTGAGTTGTGACCCCTTTGCGGGTCGAAGGACTTTTTCACAGAGGTAGAATATCAGATATTCTTCATATCAGATATTTACATTGTGATTCGTAACAGTAGTAAAATTACAGTCATGAAGTATCGATGAAAATAGTTGTGTGGTTGGGGTTACCACAACATGAGGAACTGCATTAAAGGGTCAGGGCATTAGGAAGGTTGAGAGCCACTAAACTACAGGATACCAAGAGGATTGAGGGCCTTTGGCATACACAAAAAAGTGATCTAGCTCTACCCCATGGATATAAACAACATTATATATTGAAGGGAAGGAAATGTCATTGAGTTTTAAAGGCATTTTTGTATATATACCCTTAGAAGGGAGAGCTCAAAAGTCCCCTGCTAAGGTGGTACTAGGTTGGCAAATGAGAAAAGAACCAATGGCTGCTCACTAGGCTGTTTTTCTATTCTTATTTTAGGTGGCTCCCCAGGACAGTCACTCTGTTAACAATTGGTAAAACTTGCAAACAAGCCTCACATACATGATCTGTGAAGAAATCCACAAAGCTATCTGGATACCAACAGCACAGTAGAACTATTTCTCTCTATATTTATCTTCTGGAAAATTTGAGACTAATGCATATGCAAAATCTTTACAACAAAATAATATAGATGATGTTTAGTTGGGAAAGATGTAGGTGGTTGTATTTTACTATATATAAATTTTAGCTTCCATGTTCCAGCATAAAAAGAAAACCTACTGCCTTACATTTTTTTTAAAAAAAATTATGTTCAGGCAAAATATTACCATGAATTCTATAATAACAGCTAGGTCCTTTTATTTTTCATATATACATTATTACTTCTCAAAATATTCATACCTTTGGCCTAGGTTATTTCTAAGGCAGAATAGGAAAAAAACATTAATAATGTTTAAAATACAAGTATAAATTTTACAGTTTGTGGTAGATTATTTATAAACGTTTATGTAAGAAAAGAAAATCTTCAGTAGCTAAAAATATTTAGTTCTTTGAGTAAAGAACACAGTGTTTCAAATTTATGATCATATCTCCAAATAAAGAGTCTCTTCTGTTGTTTAAATAACCTATTCTATCATGACCCTTGAAGGTTAAAAACTGAAAATTCAAGTTGCCTTAAATATAAGTTCCAGGAGAAAGGTCATTTGTTTTGCTGCCTTTAAGAGTCTAAAGTTAGGATGCCCACCAGCCACTCACTGTCCAGTCAATATCAATGATTGTTTCTTTAATATCTGTCCAGGTGAGTATCAGGAATTCTCTTTCATTCAAAGTATTTAAAATAATACGTTATGGTCAATGTAAGAATCTCCCTAAGTAGCACAGTTTTGTACGTGTTGAATGTGTTATTTTAAGATCTTAATGTGGATAACATAGCTGTAATGAAATCTTCTACTTCTTTTTCTTTCAACATGTATGTTTTGGACAGTCAAAGGGGTTAGGCAGAAAAATTCCTCTGTATTTCTCTTTGAAACCATGCATTTATACAGGAGTGAAAGGATTTGAGGACCTACCCACCTTCCATTGTAATTCTGCCATAGAGACCGCACCCCAAAATATGTGCCTGTATGTCTGAGTGGCTGAAGATGAGGATGGAATTGGGAGAGGTCATGGTGCATAACAGCTGTGCATAAGGTGGAGACAGACTAGCTATGGGAGTGATTTTTTTTTTTTTTGGACACATGCCACTGCTGAAGGAAATAAGTCATTTAGAGCAGAGGTATACAGTGTACTTAATGCATTCTTTTAAGTTATAGACTGAAGAGTGCTCCTCCTTGGGATTCAGCAAGATTGACTGTACATGTGCTCTTAGACAAGTCTAAGATATTCTTAAGAAGTTTTGGACAAGAAGTAAGCATATCTTGCCTCTTAGGAAGAGTTGAGTATAACAACACCATTTAGCTTTGATTTGAAAGCAAGACTTTATGTTTGACTTGGACATTTGCCACCCAGAGCTAAAAGGAAGCTGTAGCTTAGAATGCCATTTACAGTAAAAGTTTTAAGATAAACTATTTAAAGACAAAAAGGAAACAAAATATACTTGTATTTTCATAACATGCTTTTGCACATGCTTTTCCCACAACAACTGTATCTCTGTTTCAATGATATGTTATTGAAGCCAGTGTACTAAATAGCATAGCTACTAAGAGGTAACTTAGAACTCAGACTCAGACAGAGCCTCTGCCTGAACTCCAGTTTTACTACCATGTCGTTTACTCATAAGGAATGATATAAAGTCATTGTATACCAATAACTCAAGAAAGGACTTAACACATAGATTAGGGATGATAGGAAAAAAGAACTCTGAACAGGATAATGATGAAGACTCTCAAGAAATGTATTCTGGACAAAGCTGTAATATGCTCCCCTAGATTAAAGAATCAAGGCAACTATCATTTTCCTGTGCAAAATCCATAGCATGGAGTAAAATTCAAAATATTAAAAAGTGTGACTATTTTTGTGCAAAGTGCTTCCATATTTAAGGAGATTATATAGAAGTCTTTTATTTCTTGGGGCTCTTAAATTATCGCAAATTAAAAAATAACAGGCTAGAATAGAATTGAAAGAGAAAGAGGAAAAGAAATATAATATGACTGACTATAGCAGAGAGACATATATTTTAAGAAGTGGTTTTGTCAATACAATAACACAACTTTCACTTCAGTAGGAATATGAGACTGTTTATTTTGAAACAAAATATGAGTGGTTATAGATATGAACACACATTCAGGTTACCCCAAATTCTGTGTTCCAGTGTGGTAAGAGTTTGATGAAATTATAAAGCAATAAAAAGAGAAAAGTCATAAATCAAGATACATTTCAAATACATTGGTGGAAACATTGGATATGCAAGTTACAATAAACTAGGGAAAGCTCTGTCATGGGGAGATACACTTTATGATGACAGTCTTAGTCTCTTTGTTGGTAGAAGCTAACTTAGTAGCACATCAATACAATCCAAAAGATTTCCCTATTAGTCACCCGGTTGTTAGGTCTGACACAGAGTTGGGTAAGGAATGGCTAGTGAAGGGGCTGAAGACACAATAAGAAAAAAATGTAATTAAGTTCAGGACTTATAATGTCCCAACCTGAGCAGAATCATTGACATTCTTATGAGTTATTCAGCCTGGAAGAAGGGTTAATGTAAGCTGGATTTCTTTCCAGGAAGTTTTGTTCAACATATTGCTTTATATTTATCTTTTTCTTCACCTGCAAGGATAGTATTTATTGAGTCAAATGAAGCATAACAGAGCAATAGCGGCAGGAGAGGTAACTCCTATCAGGAAGAAACTAAAGGACCCATAAAAACCATGCACATGGTTAGCCAATCAACATGTCACAAGGAACAAAGACCTTAGACTCAGTGAAGAAGACATGAATGCCTACCAAATAAAAAATGCTGTCATGGGTGATGGTACTCTTGTAATCCGTTTCCTTATAAAATGTAACACTGTGTGTTTAACATGTAATTAACTGTTGATCTTGCTGGCGGGCAACCACTGGGACTGTAGAAGGATTAAGCATACTCTGGTAGCTGTGTGCAGCCTACCAGGGATGCTTTGCATCTTGGGTGGTGACTTGTAGCAGGAAGCACTGTTGTTAGAAATTCCTTCACATAAAGGAGCTCATTGGGCATCTCAGAACAAAACAATTTTGTTCTTCTGTGAACTGGAGTCAAGGAAATGGTTTTCAAATTAATAAGATGAAGAACTTAGAATTTATTAAGTAATAGAGCTTGTGGATTTTGATGGTGTATTTTGTTTATGAAAAGGGTGAATCAATTTTTCTACAAACAGAATACTGATCAGAATTAAGTGAAGTAAGACTTACACTAGTAAGGAAACCAGGTAGGCTGCCTACAGATCTTTCTTTTTTCCCAATCCAATATGTAGTCCTATCCCAGCACTGCAGTGGAACACCTGTGGCAGTCTTCCCTGCCATCTGTCTCTCCCCATCTTCTAGGGATCCCACAGATTATTTTCCCCTACCAACCTTCCTCCCATACCCCCACATAGTTGCTTTGTCCCAACTCCCAATTCCAGCTGTCTCTCTTTCTTCTCTGACCCCATCCCCAAGAAATCACAAAGATCTTCTCCTCCAACCTTCTTCCCTCAATCCATCCCAGTATCCCAGGCTCCAGTACCAGCAGACATTCCCTGTGCAAATACTAGTTGAACAAGCCAGGAAAAGAGGTAAGGGAACTGAAGGCCTTCACCACTCCCTCCTCTCCACACAGTCTCATCCCTAACTCTGCAAAAGAACACCTGCTGCAGCCTTCCCTTTCCTCTCTGCCCATATCTCCTGTGGACCCAGCAGACTTTCTCCTTACCTACTCTTTCCCATATGCTGCTTTATCCCAGCTCCCAACTATAGCAAGTAATCTCTGCTAATCTGCAGACCATTCCTGCCAGGGAAGCAGATAAACTGTGTGTAGATCTTCCCCTCTTCTTCTGTTCTTAGAGTCTAGATCCAAACCCCTCCAGGGTCACATCACCAGTGCTAGAGCAGACCTTCTGGGGTGACCTGCAATACTCTCTGTCCCATTCCAAAGAAATGAAATAAGCAGATTCTGACTTAGCCCTCTGCTGTCTCCCCTCCTCTAAGCCCCTTCAGGCCCCTAACCTGTCCTCATTCCTAAGTGTCAGCTCTCAATACCCAGAATCACATTTTACCTGGAATCCTAGCAGCCATAACTTTCATTTCCACAGAAAATTTCTTACCAGGCTACGCACAAGCATCACACTCTCCAAACATCCAGGAAGGAAACAGAAATCAAGGAACAAAACACCCACCAATAAAGATAAATTTGGGAACCAGCACCTATTCCTATGATCCTCCTAATCCCCAATGTCTAGATGCCTTCGGAAAACACAATCAATAACAACCAGACAAACTGACTCCACTAAAGCCCAGCCATCCTTCCACAGCAGGCACTGAATATTCCAACACAGAAGAAGCACAAGAAAACGATCTCAGAACAACCTTCATGAATAGGATAGAGTGCCTCAAAAAGGAATTGAATAAATCCTTCAAAGAAATCAGGAAAACACAAACAAGCAGTGGAAGGAAATGGGTAAAACTGCTCAAGACCTGACTTGGGAAACAGAATCAATGAAAACAAAACAAAACAAACAACCACAACAAACTCATCTGAGGGACTTCTGGAAATAAAAAATGCAGGAATTAGAACAGGAACTGCTGAGGCAAACTTCACCAGCAGAATACAAGACAGCAGAATCTCAGACACTGAAGATATGACAGAAGAAAGGGATATATTGGTCAAAGAAAATGTTAAATCTAAAACATTCCTGACACAAAACATCCAGAAAATCTGGGACAACATGAAAAAAATCAAACCCAAGGATAGTAGGAATAGAAGAAGAAGAAGAATCCTAGCTCAAAAGACCCAGAAAATATTTTTAACAAAATCATAGAATATGATATCAAAGGATGGAAAGATATCCCATGTTCATGGTTTGGTAGCATTATCATATAAAAACGGCCATCCTATCAAAAGCAATCTACAGATTCAATGCAATCTCGATTAAAACCCTAATTTAATACTGCACAGACTTTGAAAGGGTCTTAATTCTTAACCTCATATGGAAAACAAAATCTCAGGACAGCTAAAACAATCCTGAACTACAACAAAAAAGAACTGCTGGAGGTCTCATTATTCCTGATTTCATTGTACTACAGAGCTATAGTAATTACAAATTGCTGCATGGTTGCATTAAAATAGACACATAGATTAATGGAACGGAATTGAAGAACTAGAAATAAAGCCGTGCCCCTATTGACACCTGATTTTTAATAAAGAAGCCAGAAATACAACTGAAAAAAAAACCTTTATCAAATAATGTTGTTTGCATAAAAAGAATACAAATAAATTCATACTATTCTGCACAAAGTTCAACTCCATATGGATCAAAGACCTCAACATAAAACAAAATACACTAATCCTGATAGAGGAGCAAATGGGGAATGGCCTTGAACTCATTGGCACCAGAGAAGACTGCCTGAACAGAACTCAGATAGCACAGACACTAAGATCATCAACTAATGAATGGGACCTCATGAAACTGAAAAGCTTCTATGGGGCAAAAGAAGAATCTTTCTGAACAGATTAGGCAGCCTACAGAATAGGAAAAGATTTTCACCAACTCCACATCTGATAGATGGCTAATATAAAAATCAATGAAGAAATCAAGAAACTAGATTAAAAACCTGGTCAAATAATCCAATAAAATACTGAGGTATGGATCTAACTAGAAAACTATCAATAGAGGAAATTCAGATGGTTAAGAAACACTTTCAAGAAATGTTCAACATCCTTAGCTATCAAGAAAGGGTTAACTCAAAACAATTTTGAGATTCCACCTACCCCTGTGAGAGTTGCTAAGATCAATAGCACACGTGACAGCTCATGCTGGTGAGGCAGTGGAATAAAGGGAACACTTCCCCATTGCTACTGGTAATGCGAACTTGTACAGCCACTATGAAAATCGATATAGTGGTTTCTCACAATGTTAGGAATCAGTCTACCTCAAGATCCAGTTATACCAATCATAGTCATATACTCAAAGAATGATTCATCCTACCACAAAGTACACTTGCATAATCATATTCTTTGCTGTTTTATTCATAATAGCCAAAAACTTGAAGCAAACTAGACATTCCTTAACAGAAGAATGGATAAAGAAAATGTAGTTTATACAATGGATTGCTATTCAGCTGTTTAAAAATATGACATTATGAAGTTTTCAAACAAATGAATGGAACTAGAAAAAAACCATCCCGAGTAAGGAGACTCAGGCCCAAAAGGATAAATATCATATGTATTCATTTATATCTGGAGGTTAGCCATTAAATATTTGACAACCACCTACAATCTGTAGATCCAGGGAGATTATGCATATGGAAGGGACTACGGGAACATATTGATCTCCCTAGGAGGAGAAAAAGAATAGATTTTATGGGTAGACTGGGGGCAGGTAGAGATGTGAATGGGAATATCAGCTGGGAAGAAGGAAAGGAGATGAGATTCAGGGAGGAAATGCAAGGAGAGACTTACTTCCGGAATTGAGGAGTATTTGAGAGACAGTATAGCAAGCCAAAGCAGCAGAAACTCCCTAAACTATATGAAGGTGATCCAAACAAGGTCTCCTAATTATGGGGGAGATGGTATCCCAAGTGACCATCTCTTGTCACTCAAAAGAGTGTTCCAGTAGTAGGAATGGGTTGCATTCAATTGAGTTGCTGGACAAGGGGTCCCATGGAAATTGCCAAACAACCCAGATGATTGCTAAGAGAAAGGGTTGCTCTTCACAAACTGACAGACAATTACCAAAGACAATACACACACAACTCCTTGAACATGGAGAAGTCCACGTTTTGCCTACATGGAGGCCTCACCACTATGTTTTAGCATCTTTGATGTAGGGGGGTACTCAGCAGGCTATCAAAAGAGAAACATAATGACCAAGCCAGCAACAAACCCTTTGACTAAAATCTATCCTGCCTGTAAGATATACTAGGGCAATGGTGGTCAGAATTTGCGGAAGTAGCCACCAATGTCTCATTTGACTTAAGGCCCATTCCATGAGATGAACCCATACCCAGCACTGTTTGGGTGACCAAGAACCAGAGACTTGGGTGAGCATAACCCAGAGACCTAGGGTAAAACCAAACACTACTGGTATAAAACAATACATTTTTAAAAAGGTAACAATAAAATGACTCCTAATGATATTTTTCTATAAGCATAGATCAGTGCCTTATTCAGTCATCATCAAAGAAACTTCCTCCTGCAGCTTAATGGAAAAGATGCAGAGATCCACAGCCAGACATCAAGCAGAGAGAGAATGTTCTTGGAATACACAGCTCTAAATGGGATGTCTACATCATCGGAGCTCAGGAAACCCTGGGTAAGAGGATGTAGAAAGAGTGTAAGAGCCAGAAGCGACAGAGAACACTAGAACTCAGAGACTGCAGCTGCAAGCCCAGCATCTCCAAGTGTCTGTACCAGGTCCTTCACATATATTATAGCTTCCAGCTTAGTAGTTTTATGGGACTCTTGAGTGTATTAACAAGTCAAGCTCTGATTGTTTCACCAGCTCTTGGGACTCTTTCTCATGTTCAGCTGCCATGTCCAACTTGAATACAAGTTTTGGCTTCTTCCTAGAATATGATATTTTATCATGATGGATTGTTTTCGCTTAGAAGCCTGTTCTTTTCTAATGAGAGTCCAAAATGGAGTAGATCCAGAGAGGAGGTTAAGTGGGGAGGGACTGGGCAGTGTAGAGGGAGGGGAAACAGTAATCAGGATATACTGTGTGAGAAAATAATCTATTTTCAAGAAAAGGAAACCAGAAAAAAAAAGACTTACCAATAGGGTTTATGCTTCAGAGACTTATTCTTTTTCAATACCCTGAGGTTAACTTCAAACTCATAATTTTGTAGTATTTAACTTAAGTAGCTTTCTAAAACTATTTAGTAGTAAGTAACACAAATCTTACTGCACTCCCAAAATTAACTTTTGTAGTCTAGACCATAGTGGAATACATGTAAAGAGGGTAGGCTGGCAACAAAGACCAGGGGCCAGAAGGATGAGGATTCAGGCTAGAACACAGGGATTAGCTGAAGTTCTTGGCTAAAGGGTTTATCAGTATTCTTGAGATGAGTGTTAATTGTGAGCACTCTCATTATGTCTGCATATGTGACAAGACATAGCAACAGTTAACATTTATGATCAATCTGCTGGAGCAGGGAATAGTCCATGTAAGTCTATAAGCTGCACTGCTGTGTTAGGTTGGATACTCTTTATATAAAAAGTGATTTATGAACCCTGGATTCAAATTGGGAATGTAGTTTCTGAGTTTGCCTTTTATGACATTTTACTTACCCTCCCTGGATCTCAGCTTTGAAAACTATACACTGGGGGAATATGGAAGAGCTTACCTAGCATCACTTTAGGGATAATACTCAGCTACAATCTTAGCCCATACCTGATTGGATATTATGTGCTTGGCATCGTTAATTGCATTGTTTTTCTTTCTTTCTCTTGTACAGTAGCTGTTATCGTGCCTACATTCTGATTCCTGTTGAATATGGAGGTAGTAGGACTGGTTACAGCTCATTATTGTTACAAAACTAAATTCTTTCCCTCATTTTAGACTCAGAGGATATAAGACAACACTTCTCCTGTTGCAGTATCTATTAATACTTCTACTCATTGGCATGACTTGACAATTCTGGTACATTACTACTCTTTTAAAATTTAGTATTATTCCCATTTTTTAATGTTTTCAGTATTTCTTAATCCATTCACTTTGAATCATCTTTTTCTCGTTACTTCATGTTAATTCCCTTCCTAAATATCTGACATCTCTTTACCACTCATCTCATCCTGCATCTAGAGTCAGGACATAGAGATGGATGGTAGTGATCATTAGACTTCCCCACTCCCTTTTCTGCCTTTTTCTAAGTATGGGTACATAGGCCAAATTGTACTATCTTTTTTCCTAAATGAATCCTCTTTGGAAACATGTTTATAGACATACCCAGAGGCATGATATCCTAGGTGATTCTAAATCCTCTCAACTTGACATTCACACAATTCATCAGTATATTTATTACAAAAGCAAGCCCTTCTCCCTCTCTCATGCTATTTTGTCTTGCTATCTCACCCCAAGATGGCCCTCACTTCACATGTCTCTTGATCATTGACTACTAAGCACCAAGAACCATAAGAAACACTTCTTATAATTATGCGGTCTCAGGTATGCTACTGTAGTAGTAGAAAATGTACTAGGACTATCTTCAAGAGTTTTATCAATTCACTGAAATCTCTTATTCTCAAGCTGTTACTCTGATACTGAAAGTGCATTGGACCAGGTCCTCAACAGCCTCCATCTCACTAATACATTCTTTGTCTTGCTTCAGTCCCAGCAGTCCTTGTGGTAGGAATTCTCCTCCTCCCTGAAAACTCTGCCTTAGATGTTAGGAATCTCTTAGCTTCTCATTCTTCTTCTTTTTCAGACACTTCAGGGTTCTTTCCCCTTTGCTGGTCCTTTTATACCCCAGATCCTGGCTTCTATGCTCACATTCCTTCTTAGCTAATACATAGTTTGTGTGTGTGTGTGTGTGTGTGTGTGTGTGTGTGTGTGTGTGTGTGTGTGTGTTTGTACATATGCTGATGACCTGTTCATTCTTGTTAGAATACAACCTCTCTCAAAAATTCCAAAACAGCAGTGGTATTTCCTGCACATTAGATACTTGCATTATGGATTCATAACAGTAGCAAAATTACAGTTAGGAAGTAGCTATGAAATAACTATTTAGCTATGTGTCACTACAACTTGAGGAACCATATTAAAGCGTAGCAGCATTAGGAAGCTTGCTCTAGTAGACATAGACTGGGCCTGATGATCATGCTAATAAAGTGATCTGGATTTCTACTTATTCTTTTTCATGATATATCCTTGGAAAGAGTGGTACTGAGATAGATTTGAGGTTTGGCAATGGAATAAGAACATGAAAAAAGAATAGAAAAGCGGGTACAGGAGAAGATCAAAGATCTGTGAATTCAATTAATCCAAATATCTCACCATGAGTTAAAGATATAACAGTAGATGTCAGAAAAGGGGATCTTACTAGAAATAGGCCTTTCTGCATGAACACAAAAGAGTTAAAGGGTTTATCATCAAACAGTCTACAGATTTCAAGCACAGCTACTGCTCAGGTTTTAAAAAGTGGTCAAATTCTCTCCAATGTCATTTTTCTTGTTCCTGAGGTTATACTTGGAGTATTAGAATAGACAGTTCACTAGATTCAGTAAAGCAAACCGAAGCAAGGGGAACACAAGCTCATTGCCTATTCAAGTAAATTCAGAAAAGATGCTGTAAGATGTGTTCCTTTACTTCAAACAAGTTAGTAGATTCCTATTACCTAACACGGCTTACAAGATTCTCTGTCATCCCTATTAAACCCTTTATTTATTTATTTATTTATTTATTTATTTTGTCTAGTCCTTGTTGCACCAGGCACTACTGTAAGTTTTGTATTCAGTTAGCTATCTTGAAAGCAGAGTGGTGTTATAATTTGGTTTATATGCAAAGTAATGAATTTAAGTTCATTCCTGTTCAGTAGGGAATCTGTAATGACGTAAAATACACGCAATAAGTTCTGTATGACTTTTTTCATAGAGATGTTCAACATACTTGTCTTTGTGAGTGTCTGGTTTCATCAATATTCATGAGAATGACCTGCTGTCTACATCACATTGCTGAGAGAATATATGGCTTGATCCATGTAAATCACTTACCAGTGCTTGACCATAGTACCAAATTATCAAGGGTAAGAGACTGTCGTTATACACCACTGCATACATGGGGAATCCAGGAGATAACGTCTGTCCAATCAGCCACAACTTCTAAGTGACACATGCAAGTAGTCTTCCTCTCTTGCTCCAGACTACTGGATGCCAGTAGAGAGTTGTTTGTTAATAAATTGACTCTGATGAAACTAAACATATATCCCAGCTTCTTCAGAAAGCAGAAAAGTCTATGAAATAAGATTGTCATTGTAGGAAAGGTAAATTTAATAGAACAAAGAAAAAAAGGCAGTGTGTAGCACGAATCTTAAAAGGTCTTATTAATAAAAACAAACCTGGAGCCAGGTCCTGGGGTGAATGCTTAAAGATTAGAGAGACAGAACCAGCCACAGCTAACCTCACCTTGCCAACTTCTCAGCAGATCCAAAATTATTGCAGTGAGTACAGATGAGGGACTCTTGTGTGATAAGTGTGTTTACTGGTATTGTACTGTGTACATGAGGAGCACTCAACAATGCCATTTCAGTTTTCACAATTATCATTTCTGACAGACTACTAAAATCAGAAAATACATTGGACACATTATTGGTTTGAACTTAAACAAACCAAAAAACCCCAAATCTTTGATTCTCTTTAAGTCTAAGGAAAGATTTGTTTTGTTTGGTTTTGTTTTTCCAGACAGGGTTTCTTTGTGTAACAGCTCTGGCTGTCTTAGACCTCACTTTGTAAACCAGGCTGGTCTCAAACTCACAAAGATCCACTTGCCTCTGCCTCCCAAATACTGGGATTAAAGGCCTGCCCTGACACCACAGAGTAGGAACGATGCTCTTTGTTTCAAGGAGAAGGATAGTGAACAAGTATTTTCCCCCCAAATTAACATGTCTGCTTTAATGAGTAACATAGTACCAATAACAAAATGATGAAGGTTTGGTAGACAGCAGGAAAAAAAATCTCATTCCTCAAACAGCTGAAACTGATGTGGCTACAATCTATTCTTTTTTCAGCTTTCTTTGGACCCCTCATTTATTTGCAGCTGTGCTCAAAGTGGGGCTAACACTGTTATGGTGATATATTGTGTCCCCCAATATATTGTGCATCCTAATAAACTTATCTTGGGTCAGAGAACAGAACAGCCACTAGATAGACATAGAGGCCAGAAAATGGTGGCATGTACACCTTTAATCCTAGCATTCTGGAGGCAGAGATCTACCCAGATCTCTGTCAGTTCAAAGTCACACTGGAAACAGCCAGGCGTAGCGACACATGCCTTTAATCCCAGGAAGTGATGGGAGGAAACAGAAAGGTATATAAGGCATGAGGACCAGGAACTTGAGTCTGGTTAAGCTTTCAGGATTTGAGCAGCAGTTCAGCTGAGATCCATTTGGATGAGGACTTGAAACAAAAAGCATTTTTTCAGACATGTACTGATATTTACACTCCCCAATGGGCAAACTACCCACAGGAGGAAAGTGATACAAGCTTAGGGTCACAATCCACGTGTGAATACTAGATCTCTCCATCCTCTAAGTACTTCATTCATAGTCTTTATTTCAAGCTTTTTGTCTGAATTGCAAAAAATTATACAGCATCAAATAGTGTGACCCTTTAAAAGACATGTTACCTTGTGGGATCAGGGAACATTACTTAGTTTTAAAGGGGAGAAAAGAAGTTGGTTTAGAGGCTAATTCTCTATCTTATTTTTTGAGGTGGAATCTCCCATTAAACTTGGGCTCCCAATCCAGCTAGAATGCTGGGATAGCAAACTCAAGGGAACTGCACACTTCTATGCTCTAAGCTGCTGGTGTTACTGGTGTGCTCACAAGCACTCCTAGTCACTCATACCTGCCAGCCAGCAGTATACTCACGGAGCTGGCTCCCCAGATCCTGTTTTTTTCAATTTTAATATGCTTATTTGGTCACTATGAGTTTACTCCCACATGTGGATGACGTTTAAGTAATCGTCCATTCAAATTATACACATTATACAAAGAAATTTTACTTCAAATTAGTGATTAAATTTCAGCAAGTTTTACAATATATTAAAATATATCAATTGCTTCTTATTCGTTTCGAAAATTAGAACTTGATTGAGCAAGTGGCAAATTGTTTTATATTAGCAGAAAAGGAACAAGGAAAGAAACTTGCATGTTTTCCCGAATTTAAAAGAAAAAAAAGAGTAGCATCTACTTTAGAAATGACTAAAAATACTAAAATTGGCATTTACTTTGATATGATAGAAAGAGGATAATATTTAAAACTTGAAGAATTCTGTATGTACCAAACAAAACAAATCTTCAAGTACCACAAATTCAGAAAGGCTTACTAAAAACACACGGGATGACAACTACTGATGTTTGAAACACACTATTTTTAGACTTATTAAAGCATCCGAAGAAAAAGAAATGTTACCCACGTGTTCAGGTATCTATGTTTGAGCTTGTATGCAAAGACAGCACATGGATACAAGACAAAGATGCAGAAGAGCAGCTTGCAGCCAGAAACTTAGGTTTTGTTGGGGTGAATGATCTTCATTTTAAACACCTGCTTATAGCTCAATATGTGAATTTTGAAAACTGTTTCTAAGCATTTGGTCCATTATTTCCTGTGTTTTAACAGCAATTTCCTTTGGAAATTTTTATGATTATGATGCTTATTACTTATTTAAATAGGCATGTTATCTTATGCCTGAACTCATCTATCCCTCTTGGATTTCAGTTTTAATTTATAATACTCATCTTAAGACATTATATTATTTTCACGGCAATGGTCTGTGAAAATCACAGAGCATAATGTCTTCCACTGCTTTATCCTGCATTGGAACTGGATTTGGAAAGAATAAGCTTTAGCTGAAAAAATAAAGAAAATAGCTAAAAATCAGATATAAGAAGCAAAAGGGAATGTCATATTTTTTTCCACCTTTGATTATGGACTGACTACATTTACTAGGCAAAGTGGTCATACTATGTTCTCCTGTCATCAATTTAAACCTACCCTTAACATTACCCCGAACTGTGGGCTGGTTGTCTACACAGAACAATGCACTGCTACTAATTGATAATGCTAGTTTGTATCAATATTCATCTCCGTGTTTTAGAATTCTAAGTTCATTTGAAAAAAATCTCATCTAGTACATTATCAGATGATATACAAACCATTCATAGGTGCCAGCCTTCACATTAATGACACACACATTTTGTCATTATTTTAATTTTTAAAAAAGTTTGAAAGAGAACAGTGAGATGATATTCACATACACACAAAATAAATAGACATATATACTTTATAAAAAACCTGGAATTAGAAGTAATTTTAAAATACATTCACCTAACGTGGCAATGACCTTTCTTTCTAATTTCAAAAGGATTTTAGGTGTTGTCAGGCTATAACAACTTCAATTAGATCCTACCCTCTCCTGAGACACGGCATCAAAATCTAATTCAGTTACAAGTAACAGTAACATTTAATTATCTCCTCCAATTGTCTACACTGCCGAATGATAAGTCTTTCCTGAGTCTCATATGTCTGTGAGATATGCAACATGCAGTTTCAGAATAAATGAGGAATAACAGGCCTAATTTATACTTTAATTTTTTAATTTTGTTTTTAATTATGTGTATGTTCGTGTGAATGTGCATCTACGAGTGTGGTGGCCTGCAGAGTCAAAATAGGACTTGAAGCTCTAGCTATAGGTATCTATGATCAAGCTGACATGAGTGCTGGAAACTAAACTCATCTCCATTATGAGTAGTACCTTCTCTAACCACATTCATTCCTCCAGCCCTTTCATTTTTTTATAACTCCTATTTCTATGCAACATATTTTTGCTCTGAATCAGAAATAATTTGAATTAAACTAGTATTAGTATATTCTCCTAGGGAAGAACTATTAACCTGTCCGTACACTTATTTATACTTTACAAGAGAATAGATAGCATTTTTGAAGCAAATACAAATATTAGCCTTTTTTATTACTATAGGTTAAAATTGATTTGGTACTGATACCTACTAGAGACTAGCAAGGACCCTTCTAATGAGGGGAAAGTGTCAAAGCTGGAACACAGAGGTGAACTGTGTGATGACAAGGGAGCTAGACAGTACACTATACCGGGTAATATTACAACATCATTCCTCTAATAATTGCACGCTTGGAACAGATTTTTGAAATTTTCCAATTGTTTAGGCTTTTTTGGACACATACCTGAGGAAAAAATATGATAGATATTTTTTAACTTTGGCATGTTTGCTCACCACAGTGAGGTCCAGAGTTTATGGAAAGGGGCAGTGAGTACATCTAGAACTGTAGGATTGTTTGGGGTGTAACACTCCCACCACTGAAGTTGTTTCTGGACAGAACCTTGAAATATATACCCACATATTGATGCTAGTCTTCACCTCGTTTTGGTAACTCAAACTTCCCTAAAAAGGCCAGTTCCTTGTGTGTATCACCCAAAGCTAACTCATCTTTGTCTTACCTTCCTCTTTACAGAATATTTTTTTTCCTAACTTGCAGCAAGATGTATAATTAGAGCCTAAGGACATCTGTAGAATATGAGATTTTTTTTAAAACTGCTATTTCAAGTTTTCATCAAGTTATAAACAATGTCCATACAAATCTGAGGCTCTCAGAACCCAGATGAACACTTCAGTGAGCACTTTCCTGTGAGTAATCATGCAGATATGTAAGGGCCCACTCTAATTAACTTGGTTCATGAGGATCACATGGTGAGGTCACCTCACAGTGCATTGTGTTCAGGATGAGCATCTGTGATAATGCCAGAGTCCAAAGTGACACATGGGAGGCAGAAAGGTAAGTACCATATGGCCTGGACCTTCCAGACGCTCACAGCTACCAAGAAAAACAAGCTGTATTTACATAGCACATGCATTAGAATAACTTTCTTCAGAGGATTATCTCCAAATGGACTGGTTAGGATTCAAATAGTTTACTACAAATTTACCTGTGTCCAAATTCCAAAGGAATAAGAAGTATTTAAGAGCATTGCTCTCAGTGAAATTCCACCAACCAACCAGAACTGTTTCCTACTTCTTCCTGCTTTTCTGGCTCTTAAGTTTCCCTTGGGTAAAATTGTTTTTAATTCATTGATAAAATTTATCATTGCTTCTGGCTGATTTTTGTTCATATTGGGAAATATTTCTTCTACATCTAGATATAAGATTCATCTGTTTACCATATTCCGGTTTTATACATTTATCTTTGTTTCCATTATTACTATGATAGTGTATTTGTAGCTCTATTTTCAGCTGTCTTCATGGCTTGTTCCTTGTTTGATTTATTATTAGAGTGGGGTTGTGGGTTAATAATCAAACAGAAGTGTGTTTTAGGATAAGGAAAAGTAAGAAAGCTAGAGGTCCCATGGAATTTCTATCCCTGATTGGTATTAGACCATAGTCACTCTATTTTCCTTGGGAATACAGCTTTGTGTGTGTATAAATGAAAACTAGTAAGTTGAAACTATGAAAAAATAAAGAAAGTTTATCTGTGTTATATATTCAAATGTCTTTATCAACTCAAGAAATTTACTGAAAGCTTTCTATATGCTAAACACTGTGTAGATAAAGGAGCAATTCAATAGAAAATGATGAGATCTAGAAAAAGGAAAATACAGTAATGCTCTGGAGAACTGCATGGACATCTAACTGCACTCTGGGGAGGTCAAATAGAGCTTATCAGCTTGGGCAAAGAGAATGAGTTTAGAGAGAGTTTGCCTAAATTAGAAGGTGAGGGTGAAGGATGAGAGGAACTTTCAGAATTCATCCTAGGGGATGTGAACAAATAAAGGAAAAATGTAAGGCAGGAGAGTGACATCAAATTTGTATCATTGGCTATTTTGTGCTATTAAAATAATAAGGTAGATAATGATAGGTAATACTGCCATTGTGAACTATGTTACACGAAGGCATTTAAGATGGAACTGACTATAATTCAGAGCATTGTAACAAGTGAACAATCCTGTCAGTGTTTATTAATTGTGATTTTAGGCAGAAATTATTCAGGTTAAATAATTTGATTGTTTATTTGCTTATGACACCATGATAGCTAAGCTTTTGAGTAGACCAGACTCTAAAGAGTTTTAACACTGTGATCTAGAGAGTGGGTGGTGTAGTCGAAAATTTTCTCTGGCTCTGCCTGGCCCCTGTTGTTCCCATTGGTTAATAAACAAACTGCTTTTGCCTAGGCAAGGCAGCTTAGAGGCAGGTGGGAAATCCCAGGAGAGAGACAGGAAAGAGAAAGGCAAGGTCGAGGGAGACACCAGTACCACCAGGAGAAGCAAGATGTGAAAGTACCAGTGACAGTCACATGGCAACTTATAGATAAATAGAAATGGGTTAAGTTATAAGAGATAGCTAGCAAGAAGCTTCCCATTGGCCATACAAGTTGTAAATAATGTAAGCTTCTGTGTGTTTACTTGGATCTGAGCAGCTGTGGGACCAATGCTAAGTCACTTTGAGCTTAATCAGAGTAGAGAAATCTTTTTTGATTTTCTAAAGATGACTGGCAGGTTGAACAGAATGTAAGGCACTAATTTCATGATATTCATGTTTTAGTATAGCACCTCCCTTTGAAAGCAATTGGCACTACTTGTGAGTTGCTCCTTGCTACTTTCTGTGGTCACGTGGTTGCCTACTATAGAACTTAATTTCTAGAAGAGGCACTAGAAAGAATCTCTTTGCTGGACTAATGAAGCAAATACCTTTACTAGGAAGTCCAAATGGTAAGAACATGTAAATGAACTTAAAGAACTGAGGCTCTTAGTTTCCAGAACTATTCAGACATGATTATTTCCAAATAATTATATGAGTTTGGATGAGGGTGCTGAACCTAGGTAACAGCATATTCCCAGACAATCTCTTGACTGCAGTTTGTGAGACCATAAAACCTTTGAGTTCACTTAAAAGTACAGAACAAAACAAACAACTAACAAAAGAAACAGGCTTACAACCCACTAAAATCACCAGGAGATAAACTGTGTTGCATGAACCTTCTAGATTTTTGTTGTTATTTATTAGCAAAAATGTAATGTGAGACAGCATCACCAAATGATGTTTCAAGAATTCAACAAGTTATATAATTAACTTACTCTATAAGCTAGGAAGATAATATGCTCCTATATTATATGGAACATGAATACATAAAGGGGTAAGTAATTGTATATAATATGTACATGCAAATATATATATATATATATAGTTTCGCACAATGCTTATCATACAGTATGTCATGTTGTTTTGATAGTCATTGTGAGGACTAAAAAATTTGGAATAGATAATGTTGATGAGAATGAAAATGATGAATTTGAACAGCAGTTTTATATGGTAAGGCTCACAGATGACTCATAATAAAGAAAAAAATAAAAGGAGAAAGGAGAGAAAGATGACGTGATTTCTAGCTTGGGTGATTGGATGAGAACGATGCTGTAATTGCAGTAAAGAGCATAGCAGGATGAGTTGATTTGGCTGAAGAGATAACGCATTCTGTTTTGGCAGTGCGAAATCAGTGTGCCTGTGGGAGGATATCCATATGGAGAGGACCAGTGTAAAGCTGGAAACGCAGACTCCTCTTAAGAAAGGTCTGGATATATAGAGATTTGGACATGATTGAGAATTAAGTTATCTGGAAACTGTTCTCCTTCATAATTCTCTTTCTCTCTCTCTCTCTCTCTCTCTCTCTCTCTCTCTCTCTCTCTCTCTCTTATTTTATACACACACACACACACAAACACACACACACACACACATGAAAGGAGAGAGAGAAAGAGACAGAGAGAAACATGGAGAAAGAAAGAGGAAAACAATTTGGGTGTGAGCCTAGCCTTTATTGACTGAGCCAACTCTAGCCCAGAGGCAAATAATTTTAAATCTTCAGAGTTGTGATAAATCTATGTTCTTTGTAATTAATTACATGGCACTTTATTTAAAAAATTCCAGGATAGAAATAAATATGAAATTATCGCATTATCCTTTCCTTTTCTTTAGAATTTCTTAGAATAAATTCTAAATTGAAGGGGGTTTTAGGTTGACTGATTTTTTTTTTTTTAAATTCTGGCACAGGTGTTAGTAAATTAGTCCCATAGTCACATCCAATCTGTTTTTTTTTTTTTTTTAGAAAACCACTACACTCTTTCATTTATATATTGTTAATTACCTCTACTCCAATCCAATATCAGAGTTCGACAGTTTCTCCTGAAGTCACGTGGCTGTGAAGTCTTATATCTTTAGTATCTTTTAGCTTACAGAGAGTATTTGCTTGCTAATGGACTGTAGCATATGCTACGGCTTCCACTGATTATTTTTTTATAAAAATGAATGTTAGTAATAAAAGAAAATAGTACTCTTCTTCTGATTTCAGAATGGTATATTAATCAAAAGTAATATAGAAATCCATAACAATTTAAGAAGCATAAAATCAGGTTGTTGTCACAGTCTTTTGCTCATTATTGATAACCATGTTACAAAATAATCGTGGTGTCTTTTATTTCTTTATCATGTTGTGAATAAGAAACTCTTTAAATAAATGATAAGCCAGTGAACACATATAAATGAATACCATAGATTTTATATTATGAAATCAATGTACCCACCATTAGAGGACTTTTAATCTAGACTGGGTTATAGAGTGAGACTCTGTTCCAAAATAACCATAGAAGGTTAAGAAATCCCACAGTCTTTGATACCCGGAGGCAGTGTTACCTGAAGGAAGTGTAAGGGGACTCTAGGCAGAGTGGAGATTCTAAACAATGAGTCTTCTGGCACACAGTCATGGTGTTTTGCTCTACCAGTCCATACGGTCTTCAATGTGCCCCTTTGTCAACCACAAACAATTAGATTATGCTTTTAATAAGTGCCAATCTTACTACCTCATCCTTTTACCTCAAGTGTTTGTATCTATTTAGCAGGGTTACTGATTTACTGTGCATCCATTTGTTTCCTGTAGAGCACATTTCACCGAAATCTTTTTAAGAAAAGGATTCGGGCCGGGCGGTGGTGGCGCACGCCTTTAATCCCAGCACTCAGGAGGCAGAGCCAGGCGGATCTCTGTGAGTTCGAGGCCAGCCTGGGCTACCAAGTGAGTTCCAGGAAAAGGCACAAAGCTACACAGAGAAACCCTGTCTCGAAAAACCAAAAAAAAAAAAAAAAAAAAAAGAAAAGGATTCGGAAAATTAAGACATTTTCTCTAAATTTTCTTAGCTAATTAATGACAGAACAAAAAGCAATTCAAATATTCAATGCCTAAATTTGCTTTCTACCTAGATACATGGTTGCATTGATGGCTGGATTCATAGATGAGTCATGTTCAACATACAACAGTGAGGATCTCATGCCATTAATTTCTTTAGGAAGAATGTGGATTTTGAGATGGAACAGACACAATGTGCTTAATGATAGATTTTTTCCCTCCTTTCTGTCTTTGCTTTATTTTATTCACTTTAGAATAGGTTTGGGTTCACAGAGATGTGTGAGTGATAGTACAGTGTGGTGTCACTACATGCTGTTCACAGGTTTTCTTCTATTACCAACGTTTGTTTTTAAACTATGAAATCAACAACTTTCATGTCATCTAAAAAGTCAGAAAAGTGAGAAAACTATGTCTGTTTAATGTAGTGATCATTTTTCTCATTTGACTCATGATTAAGGCAAGATGTTGTTACTTGTCCAAGGTCAGAAAAAAAAATCAATGGCACAAGAAATTAAAAACAGAAGTAGATGTGTTAAATGGGGATTATGAGCATGAGTAAATTAATGTCTTTAAAATGGCTTCTAAATGTATGGGCTTCTTAAAATGGGTTGACTCTTGCCGAGAGACAAATTATTGCTTATATTGAACTTGCTAATCTACTTTACAAAACATGTTCTGTCATTAGCTACTTGTTTAATTGCAACATGGCCTGGCTTGGATTCTGGCACATTTGGACACTGAATGAAGTCAAATGCATTTTCCTGCTTTCAAAAGATGGCACAAATTCAAACCAGACACAGTCATAGCATGGAAATGGGAAGTGTACACAGAGTCCACTCCCTAACCAAGAATCTATTTGCAACTGACACCTATTGGGACAAGAAAAAATCGATTTTCTCCAGTAAAGTCTATCTATCCACTGGGTATATCTATCAACCACACCCCAGCTTAGGCTCCATGATCGGGGTAATTGGCAAAGAAAAAGACTGTACTCCGTGTTTTTGCTTTGGTTTAGTGTTACTTGGTATTTTTTTCTTGTTTAGTTTTTTGTTTTTTATTTTGTTTTTGTTTTTCCTTATTTTTGAGAGTGGAGAGATAGAAAAGAAAGAAGAAAGAACGTGAAGTTTAGTGGGTAGGGAAGTATGGAGGCTCTGAGAGGATGATTTTGGGGAAAGAAAGAATATAATCAGAATACACTGTATATAAAATTTAAATGGCATACCTTTAATCCCAGCACTCGAGAGGCAGAGCCAGGCAGATCTCTGTGAGTTCGAGGCCAGCCTGGTCTACAGAGCGAGTTCCAGGCTGGATACACAGACAAACCCTGTCTCAAAAAACCCAATAAATAAATAAATAAGTAAATAAATAAATAAATAAAAATGTAAATGAAAAGAAAGATGGCAAGGGAAATAAATGACAGTGTTTCATCAGACAAATTTTAGAAAGGAGCTGTATGTACCTATTACATGACTAAATGTAGGAATCCACTCTTATTTATAAAATAAGAATATATTTTAATTTTTAAAAATAATTTTATTTTGTTTTGTTTCATATTAATTTCTGTGTAGGGGTGTATTACCTGTATGTATGTATAGTCACCACATGATTACTGGTGCCCAAAGTGGCCATAAGAGTCTGTTGAGTCCCCTGATGCTGAGGTTACAGATGGTAGTACTCTAATATAGTGCTGAGAATTGAACCCACGTTCCCTGGAAGAACATCCACTGCTCTGAACTTCTGAGTCTCTCTTTTATCCCATTTATTTATTTATTTATTTATTTATTTATTTATTTATTTATTTATTTATTTATTTTCTTAACAAAAGGTCATGTACTGTTTTAGTACTTATCTCTGTAAGAAATTCCTTTGAATTTTAGTACTTTAACTGAAATATTATTGGGCTGCTATTGTTATCTTAGGTGATACATGTTTACAGATTTGCAACTATGTATTTTAAAAGATGCAACTTCCATGAAGATCACTAAGTAGACTGACATTTCCCCCTTTCCCTTATTTATTTATTTAGCTTTGCTAGTTGATAAAGTTCATCCCTTATTTCTGCCTGTCATAATGGTGCTGGGATACCAGGGCATATGGTGGTAGAGAAAAATCTGGAAGCAAGAACAATGGGCTGTGACTTCTTTTTATTTTACCAAGTGTCATACATGGATCAGTTCGTAAGGTGATGTGCATTTCTTGCTTGGAATTTGGCTCCAGTTAGCCACACTGAGAGTAAGAACTTTTGAACAAAAATTGTTTGAACAACTCACCAATTGTAATAGGGCTTAGTTACCCTGCAGTAATAGCATAGTCTACATGCCTTTTGTAATAGGGCTTAGTTACCCTGCAGTAATAGCATAGTCTACATGCCTTTTGTAATAGGGCTTAGTTACCCTGCAGTAATAGCATAGTCTACATGCCTTTCAAGGAGGCCACTGCTTAGGGAGGACAATCCTTGTCTTCTTAGTGGGTGTTGGGTTCTTGAGGCCCCTTACACTCCTTTCTGCTTTTAAAATTTCCCTGAATTTGAAACACGTGCGCACGCGCGCGCGCACACACACACACAAATTAGCTGTAGTTGAAGTGAAGACATTGTCCACTGATTAAAACAGTCATAAAAAGTCCTCTGAAATCCTGTATCCATGTATCAACAATAATGACAGTCAAAATCTTCTTCCTACAATGTCACAGTCTCCAATTTGAAAGTCTTGGGTCATGTGTCTCAACCACAGTGCTTAGACACAAAGCCTTTTGAGTGACAGTCCTGGCTTCTCACATAAGCTTTGATGCATCTTGAAGCATTCATAGAACTTTAGTAATGAAAAACCATGCCAGAGCAATCTTTACAGCAAGGGTGGACTTTAATAATGACTTGCTTGATGATAGAATTCTTTGTATTTGCAAAAGATAATATGGTTGATTATATTTTAGCCAAATTATTTTAAAATATTAAAGCTGTGGTTATGCTCAACTTTGCTTAAATAGTAATGTTATTTATTACTCATTTAACTTAGATAAACTTGGAAAAATTCTTCCGAAATGTCTTGAAGGAAATCAACTTATATGTTAAATATTGAACTAAAATCAAGCTTATACAAACAAAATCCAAGAGGAAGCTTTCACAATCAGCTTATCAGTTGTCTAACTATCCAGAATCTGTTGACTATAAACCTTGCATATTTAAAGACTTTCAAAAAGACATCAGTTTGAGTTTTATACTTTAGGTGGAATTCAGATCCTACCTGTGGTTTACTCTAAGACCAGGGCTAACTCTGTGCCAGGGGAAGACCGTTTAAATTTCAAACAAATGAAACAAAAGTGGAAACTTAGAATGTCGCCTGCTTTTGGTTTGTCCCCCTGGTGCAGCATGAGCTTTCTCTGAGGTTTACAATGCCAACGACTAAAGAATACTTACTGGGGGCCGGGAGGAGGGAAGAAGGGGATCTTTGATTGGTATGCAAAATGAATAACAAAATTTTCTCAATAAAATAAATAAATAAATAAATAAATAAATAAATAAATAAATAAAAGAATACTTATTAAGCAAATATGAAATAGAGAATCGGACTGGGGGAGAATTATAGGAAATGAGAAGTATAAATAACTGGAATGAAAAATATTGTCCAAATAAAGTAGCTTTGTTGATTCAGCATCTGATTTGGTACAATGGCTTATTCCTGTCTCAGAAATCTAAATATGGGGAAATAACAAAAATTTAAAGTCAACCTGAACTACAAAATGAGTTTTAGAGCACTCAAGGTTACAGAATTAGACCCAACTTCTTTATATTATTTATGTGTCTATCTGTCTGAAAATAAAATAAAGTAAGGCATCTGTTAATATGAAAATATCAAGTAATTTAACCTGTTTTCCGCCAAACTATGGTGATTATCGAAGATCGCTAAAAAGCCAGAGAATTATACAGACAAATATGTGGATCCAGAATACAAAAATGAACATATTTGTTATAAAACATAAACAAATTATTGAGGAAGTTCCAAGAAATTATAGTATAATATTAAAAGAATGTTCTATAGCTTATAGTCATTCAATCTTATAACTTAAATACATACATGAAATGGAAAATATTAAGGCTAATGGATTCAGTTGTAATTTTTCAATCAGTGTAAATGTAGGAACAGCTTTTTTGTTTTCAATTTGAAAACTGACTAAGGAGTTATGGCAAAATTTGCTTTTTAAATTCGCCTAAATGATTTTTTCATACTTCCCATTAAAGATTTTGATATAAACTAAACCTACTCTGAGAAACAGTTTAACAATATAAAATTTAAATTTCTTGGTTTTCCTTTGTAATATCTGGTTTTCCGGGATCAGTTTATTAAAATCAATTTTAAATGTTGATTAAGCAATTAAAATGTACGTTTAAATTTTTTTTCCTGAGCCAGTAACAGTCTAGTATTGTCACTTTAAGAGAAAAACATTAACTCAGTGTGACTTTGAGCCCTTCTTTGGGGTGATTTCCCAGAAGCTATAAGGAAGGGTTGGGAATTAAAGGGAGACCTTACCTTTGTACAAATCATGCTCAATCTTACCACTTACAAACTTAATCTTGGATAATTATTTAACATGTAATGCTCAAGTTCTAATAAAAATATAGGAATGTCATACTATTGGGCATTGTGATGATTAAATGGGGGTCTGGCCGGGCGGTGGTGGCGCACGCCTTTAATCCCAGCACTCGGGAGGCAGAGCCAGGAGGATCTCTGTGAGTTCGAGGCCAGCCTGGACTACCAAGTGAGTTCCAGGGAAGGCGCAAAGCTACACAGAGAAACCCTGTCTCGAAAAAAAAAAAAAATATAAATGGGGGTCTGATGCATGAGGGAGTCTAGCGTATTTTCACCACACTGAAGTTCTATAATGTTGAACTTAATTGTGCCCAATCATAAGTGTTTCTTTGCAAATATGTCCATATATTTCTCTTTCTTTCATAAAAATAAACACTGATAATTACTGAAAGATCAGTAGACTGAGATTATTCTTCTCTGGAGTTTCTATTTTAAATGGTGAAATGACATAAGTGATAATGAAAAAAATTCTACTTACTTTTGTCCCCTGTTTATTCAAAATATCCATTTTAAAAATTATACTAGCGCCAGGCCTTTTATGTTTAAATTAATGCTAATCTTTATCTCACAATAAGAATAACTATTCTTCTCTATTAATTGTGAGTCAATAGGTGCCTTAAAAACTCATTTCTGTTATCTATTTAACACATTTTCTGATAATTTTCATTTTTGTCTGTGAATTTCAAAATATTGCTAAAGAATCAGTCAGAATACACATCAAAATAGTAGGAGACTTCACTGTGTATGTGCCTCTATGGAAATGGTCCAAGGGTGGTTTCTGAGTTCTGGACCATTTGATAATGGGCCAATTTATTTCTCTAAACATTTTTCTCATCCTCAAATTCCCATCTCATTGTTGTGAGTTAGTTATCAGAATAAAAGGATATTAGCCCTGTAGATCAGACACTTGCAGACTTAGAATAAACAGTGCAAGAAAGGGCTCATTAAGAAATCTATATGTTAATTTTTACCTCTTAAGAAATAAATGCATTATTTCATGGTTTGTGATTTTTAATCATCCTGTTTATCTATCTATATATCATCAATATATTTAATCTCATAATTAACTACATTTCAGTTTCATTTACACTTTATTGTTATTATCTGAAAACAAGTTTAGAAGCATAGTTGTTTGATTGCAGCAGCAGAATAGTTGGGGTGCACCCGATTGCCAAGTTGAAAAGAAAATAGAAATAACTAATGTGAAATAAATGGAGAAATTCAACATATTATAAAAAAAATAGTGTGTAATCATGCAACTTCATGGACAGTGACTCCACAAACAAGCAAATGAAAGCAGCTGACCACGTACCCACACACCTTGGCAGAGGTGCACTCCACACTCGCCGGCCACCGCCAAGACAGATGATCTCGGAAGAACCTTCCAGTCGGTAACCCAGTGAGCACGAGAAGGTCAGAGTATCACCGACCCCAAAGCTGAAGCCAACTCGGCTACCATATTGAGGAATTCCAGGGTCTTCACAAGGCTCAAGGTTATATTCTGTAAAGGGCAAACAAATCACCCAGAGAAAGTGAGTTGAGACTGATCACTTTAAATGTACTTTTCTCTCCTTTAGGGTCTTGCTACATTATGTTTAGGAACAGAGATATGCTATGGGCCCCATCATTTTCTTTTCACCTGTTATATACAATAACTAACCCATCATTTTCTTTTGTTCTGTTATATATAATAACTAAAAGAACACTTTCATGTGTGAAATTCAATGAGGATGGGAAAATGTTACCTGAGTGAAAATGTAGCTATCTCATGGTTTTTTTTCAGCATTTGAAATCTTTTCCACTTCACAGAGTTTTGAATTATAGTAATGACATGAGAGATGTGTATTTTCAAACACAAGTAACATTGTAATGAAATCATTATCAGCAAAAAAAAAATACAATTCACTTAACTGCTTTAATTAAAATGGTGATGGCTCTTGTGCCTCTAGTATCAGGCATTCAATTAAACCATATTCTGAAAAACTTCTAGCTTCAGATGGAAATGTTTATGTCAGAATGAAGTACCCCCACATTGGTAATGATTACATGATGGATTTATACAGGAACCATCCCCAGGCAAAGAATCAACAGTGAAAATGCATGACTAAAAAGTTTTCAAGGTGAAAGATTGCTTAAAAGTTATAATTTATATACAAACTAAATAAGAAACAGTTTACCTAAAGATATTTCCAGAATACTTCTTTACTACTAATTAAGGTAAAAAATAAACAAGCAGAAATTTCTTTTCACCTTAATTTTTTTGTGAATTATTTGGGTGTATTTTAAATATCTAGATTTAAATTGATTATACTCATTTACTAGCGATTATACATTACTGTAATTATTCTTGTAGCTTAGTATGCTCATCCAAATAAATAAATCTTTAAAAACAAGATTGACACTTGTATATGTGAATAAACACATGTAACAACTTTATTGTAGAACAGAATTACATGTGTATCATTGTATGTGCATTATATGTAATAATGTTCTCAAGTCAGCATATAATTTACTTAATAATTTTTTCCATTATAGAGAAATAGCTATTTATCCTGTCATAATTATAAAATACATCATCATGTGGCAGGGATAATTTTTTATGCTCCTGGACCTAATAATAACTTTTCTTGGAACTGAAGTCTTAACTGCAACTGGGCTCTGGAATTAAGATCTCTGTAGGATATACGTACTGGAATTGAAAACAGCCCAATGACATAGGATTCCTGGCACCAGGAGAGAACCTTACCCATTGAGGGCCTACTGCCTAGCATGGTGGCTTGAATAAACAGCTAAGATATCCTGTTTTTTATTCCATCCATTCTGTAACTGGTAACACTGCTTTGGGAGATTCAGGGACAGATGCATTTCTCTCCTTCACATTTCGGCTACAACTGTAAATAAATTAATAGTTTCCATTGGAAACATATACTATGCTGTTTTCTTTTGATGAGAGTGTTTACAACCTCACATGAAACTTGAGGCTAGCAATTATACTAATAGTATTATTTGTCTATAAATGATGCTGTGGTGTATGAAAGCCTACTCATATTTACTTTCTTTTGGATTGCATATTCCAAAATAATGGAAGTAAGTTTATTTTTTGACTTGGTCAGTCAGTATAACTTTATAAGACACATGAAACAACAAAAAGTAATATTGCATAGTTATAGTTATATTACTATATATAGTATTTATATATAGGAATACTCAGTTTAAATTCAGTAGGTATTTTAGCTGGTTTTGGCCATCAGAATACCACATGAGTTTAAGATAAAGAAAATTAAATGATTATAACTTTAGTGACTTTTTAGGGAATTTATGTATCCATTACATATTTATTTGCCTTTTCTGCAGTGAGTGACTACAGACAACCCTCAAGGCATTCCAAACTTGCTGAGAGGTAATTTTGCCTCTGGTTTTCTACTTTAAAAGCTTTCCATCTTTTCTGCAATTTTTCTATTTTTGTTTGTCATGTTAATAGTAGTCTTACAAGCTTAATTCTTTAAGGTTTACTAAAATAGTTCTTGATTCTTTATTTTCTCACCAGAGAATGTGATGTTGAATCCTTCATACGATATTGAAAAATCTGAAATGAAGCGCAACTGAGCCCTGAAGTTTCCATAGAGACCAGCGTTGATTGTTGAAGGAAGTTCAGAACCAGTGAGGCGTGCCAGTGGTTGCGTAAAACTACCATTCTCAGTGATCAGTAAATAGTCATGATGGTCTTCTAAATGAAAAGTGTGGAAGTTGAACTGCACACCTGTGGACAAAAAAAAAAAAAAAAAAAAAATAGAAAAACCAGACTTATTGGGTGAAGCATATTAGCAAATCAGAGAGAGTTGCCATCAACCTACAGCCTTCATAAGCTTGTGGGTTGTTGGTTTTCTAAAATGAAACCCACCGCCAGCACATACTGAAAATGTACAGAATAATTATTTTCTTGTGTTGTGTATTCTCGAGCTTACTTATCAACAATATTCTGGGTCAAACCCTAGAAAGCCAGGAAAAATGTCTGAAAAACAATAACTTTTTCTTTTTCACAGTTTTAAGGAAAATGCATATCCTTTGCAGCTTCTTGGTGACCATTTGCATGTCTTCTCCATTTCCTTCCCCAACCTCCTCAAACAACATGAAAATTGGTTCTTCAAGCACTAGCTCCCAACTTTCAAATAAGCCCAAGTCTAGTTCAGAAAAGTTAAACAAAGCAGACACCATGAAGTTCTATTTGTTAATGAAGTATAGTAACTCATACTGAAATGTAAACATTATTCATGAAACTTATTGGATTCTGACTAACTAAACACCCATTTACAAACAGTACCCACACCAATGGGTACATTTCTGACACTATTGCTCATTATATAAACTTTCACTTAATTTTACCAAAGACAGTCAATCCCTGAACTTCTAACAGCACAGTCTAGTTTTCTATCTTGTATATATGCTCTTCTAGTTTCTATAATTGAATCATGGATTATTATTCTTTGGGGTCTGACTAGTACTAATCATTAGATATGTGTGGCTCATCTATATTATTACATAAAATTGTACACTGTTATAGAGATCGCATTCACTTACCTGCTCAAATGTTGATGGTCATTGAGGTGTTTTGGATTTTTATCATGAACTTGGTTGTGACACTGTGAATATGCAAATATTACCTTTGATGGACACATGCATTTGTGTCTGTGCATAAATGTGTAAGAATAGAATGACTGGGCCCTGAGGTCAGACATTCAGTTTTAAGAATGGCTGTTCTGATTTACATTTCCATAGGTAAGCATAGTAGCTCTACATCTTTACTTATACCTCTCAGTTTTATGTCTGCTGTTGAGGAAAGATAAGAACAAAGTGACAACGGGATAAAATTTTAGAAAAATGAGCATATATATGTTTATATTTAAATGGGTTCTGATATGTATCGTTTTTCAGGAAAAATGAAGGTTTCTGCTAAATACTGATGCCAATAGGGCCGTTGTCAATCATTTTTGCTTTTTCTTTCCCTATTTTGTTTTTGTTTTACTCTTTCTAGCAATACAATGGTTTTCCAATGGGGATAAGGAATACCTTAATAGTAATTAATTATTGTTCATTTTCTTATCCTACAGAGTAAGTATGACTGCTTAGCACTTCACCAACTTTTGACTAGGTATTGAATAAAAGGGTGTTGCTATTAATCAAATACTGAAATAAACATTAAAATCTGTTTTCACTACTGCTGGGAAAAATACACAAGATTTTTAAAGTTCTGCCAAGAGCCAATTAATTAAAAATTTAAACCGAGAACCTAGACCTTCATTCTAGAACAAAGATTTAAATGACTATAAATGACCATGTCCATCTGTGGAAAAAGAAGCATAAAACAAAATTCCAAATATTCTTCAAAGTACTATAAAATGTCTTAGTATGAGTCAACATATCATCATTGAAGTAGAAGCAACAATTAGTCAATGAGTTATTAGAGACTTCTGAAGATAGTGACCTTCCAAGGAGAAGTGGGTTGAGGAACAGGCCTGGGTCAGACATGAAGAAGGAGACAAGCAAAGGCCCGATTCTAAAACCCAGGGAGTGAGAAGAAGCCCCTGGGTTTAAATTCACATGAGAATGATGATTCAAGATGCTCTGTTAAAGTAACTTATGTTAGATATACTCTTGTAAACACTTGACCTTAAAGTCAAAATTGCACTGATGTCTTGTTTCTTGCTAGTCATTTCACCAACAGAAGCCTTTAAGTTGACTTATTTTTATTTTTATTTTCCAATTTGTGAACTTAAAGGTCTATACTTGCTTTAAGATTTTCTGATATAGATTTTATTTTTCACCAGCTCTCCATCCCCATAAGACAATATAGATATAGCTTAATTTCTCTTTGCTTGTCTTTATTTGTTTTATTCATTGATGCAGAGTGTTGCTATGTAGTTCAACTGGCACCTTGAAATCATGATCCCCTTGACTTAGCCTTTGGAGGGCTAAGTTTAAAGACAAGAGCTAACATGACCAACTAGAATTAACATCCTGACATTTTAAAATATATTTAAGAAAATTTTTATATATCCCTTAAACCAGAAGCAGTATAGGCTGAATGATACTATAATTAATTTACTATGAACCTATGGAGCAGTCTTATGTTCTCTAACACTGTAACTGAATGTTAAGTAATGAAGAGATATTATGGGCAATGCATTTGGAAATTCTTTAAATCTTCAGATCCTACCCAAGATTCTTATAAATCTCTAGAGTAATGATGTTTACACTCAAGTATGAGAATACTCTGAGTGTATAATGCAAACACAAATGAAATGGAATTAATTTTAAAATTATATCCTAGAATCTTTAAGTTCAAAAATATGGTGAAATGGAGGAGAAAATATGTAAGGCTGTTATGAAAGTAGAAAAAAAATCTGTTGAATGTATAGTTACACAATTTTAGCTAATGTGGATAATTGTAACCTAAAGTCACACTAATCTAAAAAGATGAGTTATATGATTAAAAACTCATCAATTATTAGTATTCACTAGTATTAAAAGAATTAATGAGAATGAGTATAGGCTTCACTAAGGGAAACTCCCCAGAGCATATGTGTTTAGTTTGGAAAACTGAAACTTTTTTAGAGGAAGGGATTCCCATAGTTGGATCAACTTCAGAGAAAGAGACTTAGAATGATAGTTTGTTTGGTGTTTTATATATTATTTTTGGTTTTTGTGAAGGTGTTCTAACATAAGAGATCCAAGCATGTGTAATAATTTAAAAAATGATTAAGGTTTTCCAAAGGGATAACTTCCCTTTAAGAGGAACTGGTCATAAAAGACACCCCACTATATTTCTAGACACCAGTAGGAAGAAATCAGTGTAGCGTGTGAAAGAAGGCTGTCCTCTTCTCCCAACTTAAAGTCTTTCACATCACTTTGTCTTGTCATTGGAACAGTGCTTCAAGCAAACTTCACCAGCTCTTAAAAAAAAAGGCAGCTAAACCTGCATCCCTGCCATGTAAATACTGATTTAATTAACACATACAACCTGTGATGATGTGAAACCTTAAGTGTTAATTAAACCTCTGTTTACATAGCAAGCAGTGGGTAGCCCTCCATTGTCTTGTATAATACCAGGGAGCTTATTTTAAACTCCATTAATCCACTGCACAGTGAAATAACAGGATGAATTCCTTAATTTCCAACAGAAAGTTCTGTATCCGAGAATATAACACAAACCAGTTTTATAATGTTAAGAATCTCATTGCTTCTGCTACTTCCTGTATTCTCATTTTAACAGTTTTTCTTAGTAGCATTTAAGTCACTACAAGAAACCTAAGTAGAAAAGCCAGCATATAATAATTTTGTAGAATTTTACTAAAAGCAAATTTATTTTATAAAAACATGAATTTACATTTATGAGAACAATCGTTTACTTAAAAAAATCTTGACAGTATTTTCTCAACGCTAATTATTACTTTTATTAGTTCTTTCAATAACAATAATAAAATATATAATAACAATGGGTCCACAGTTGTAAATGAAAAATTACTCCGCAGAATTTAAAGACCAATCTGTGCTTCCAGGTAAATAATATTGGCTCATTATTACTGTAATATTGTGGGATGAAAACCTTTTCAGCGCGGCTACTTGGATGAATTATCTTGCTAATTTTCTAATTTCATTCCAATTGCATCAATTAACCACTGCAGTCCTGCATCACCTTTCACTTGTATGCTTATTTTTAAAATTAGCATTTCCTATGCACACAAAACAAATTTAAAGTTCGTCTTAATGATGTGAGACATACCTGATGATCCATTCTTGATATTTCATGCAGCAGATTTTTATGGAATGATTATAAACATATATGGAGATATCACTATAATAATACTTTATAAACAGTATATGTAAATATGGATTAAGCTCTATGCGATGCTGATGTATTTCAGGTTTTATTGATGAGAAAAGTCCAAATATCATTAATTTTCTATACCATAAGAAAAGTCACAGCCGGGCAGTGGTGGCACACGCCTTTAATCCCAGCACTCAGGAGGCAGAGCCAGGTGGATCTCTGTGAGTTCGAGGCCAGCCTGGGCTACCAAGTGAGTTCCAGGAAAAAGGCGCAAAGCTACACAGAGAAACCCTGTCTCGAAAAAAAAAAAAAAGAAAAAAAAAAAAAGAAAAGTCAGGTAACATTAGCAAAACTTTGATTTTAAAAATGAGCATGGTGTAATATTCTAGAAAAGCTTATATAAGACTATGTTGCATTTTTTCATATTGAATTTTTTATACTTATCTAGTTTTGGTCATAAAAATGGCTAAAAAATATAGACCCAATGAAAACTCAAATGTTAATTCAATATTCTTGAATTAAACAACTTACCTTTTCCATGGGTTACATCAACCGTCCATGTACAATTCAGAGAGTTTGGATAAAATTCTGGGTAACCAGGTGATAAGATTGTCCCACTAGGTCCTCTCACATCTCCTCCACATAATGCTGAAAATACAAAGAGAACATTCCAATCAATCACCATTGGAGAGGCAGAGGCTGAGCAAATCCCTTATCTCCTCTCTTGAAACAGGATGAGTCCCATTATGTTTGTCTAATCAACTTCCTCGTTATGAGGAGTGTGGAAAGACACAGCAAAATCCTCTCATCCATTGCAGCACCAGGGAAGAAATACGTATTAACAGTCTCTGAGAATTATGACTGGCCCCAAGAGAATGTAGCCCAGGATTGCACATTTGAATTTGAAGTATATCCTTACAGTCTTCTAATTATAAGCAGCATTTGCATAAATTGATGGTCAATTAAACAAGAGTAATGAATTGTTTAGCAGTTTCTCTTATTAAACAGTAAGAAATGAGTTAATCGTGTAAAATTGTTTTCTGTAGATTCCTGAAGGGGTATGTGTCACACATCATGGAATTCCTTTGAAAGCAGTGAAGTTAGTTGAGAAGGCTTTGAACTCATCTTTGCATCTATATTTCACTGAGAAATGAATATCATAAACAAAGAGGGGTTTTTGCGGGGACACAGAAGTCACAGCTATCTTGGTGATAAAGTTTGTAAGCAATATCTCCGAAAAATCAAGCAAATAAATGTTTATGGTCTGCCATTGATCAAATTAACTAAGTCAATATTCATGTAATTTGGGGAAAATGCTTTTATCTTCTACCATATAAAATTCATGAATGCCTAGAGTATACATTAAAATCAACAATTAGGTAATTTTATCAATGTTAAAAATTAAAAGAGAACAATAGTAGATATAGGTCAGGATTTACCTTCTAATCTACATGTGAAGGACAGCTCCCTTGGATATAAACAGGGCAGTCATAACCATAAACACAGCATGCTCCATCTCTGCTTTGTGTCTAGGCCAGTTTCCCCAAGATAGCAGAAAATTCAGTGAGCTTTGTCCCTGTATACTTCCATGATTATTGTTTTATTTCCAAGTGTCAGTGATGATACTGGGAAGGTGCAAGGCAGGGTGGCGGCTCCCCAACTTCACCTAACTGGAAATGCTGAGCCAGCAATCCCCAGGAGTGTTTAAACATCAAGGTTTGGACTTATATGGTTATTGAATTTTTAAATACATCTACATTTTTTTCTTTCATATGTGTGTGTTTGTGTGTGTGTGTTTGTGTGTGTGTGTGATGACATGGATATTTACAGAGTCATCTTAACAAGTGATCTTCTGGAAACAATGCACGTGCTTGCAAACATAGATTTTTTTTGAATCAGGTCATTATAAAATCATGCATGAACTGGGAGGTTAAAATCACGCTTAGGGTATGTTCAGTCTTACCTTGCTAATCATTATTACTGAATTTTTCACTTTCCTCTTGATGTTTTAGAAATCTAAACTGTGGTCCTGTTGGTCACTCTATTATGTACACCATGCCAACTCTGTCTTTTTGATAATGCCATTACTAAAGTGAACTATGTTTCTTTCTTTATCTTTCTTACTGCCTTTCTTTTCTTTGTGTGTGTGTGTGTGTGTGTGTGTGTGTGTGTGTGTATGCATGTGTGCATTCAAGTGAGTTTGCATGTGTGTGATGTATGTGGGGCCTAGAGTTAAACTCCTGTGTCTTTCTGCACTATTTTCTGATCCTAGAGTTCTTCAGCTCTGCTACTCCAGTTAGGCAGCTTTCTTAGGGATCATCTGTGTCTGTCTCAAGTGCCAGAATTACAGGCAGTGATAAAATTGCCCCAGGTTTTTACCTGGTTTCTGGGAATCTGAACTCTGGAAAGCACTTTATATATCAAAACACCTCCTGAGACCCCAAAACTCTGAATTATTTTCTTAGATTATATTACATCTGTCCATGTATTCTTCCATTCAGGAAAACACAAAACATAATCAACAAAGCATTTTATGATTTTATTTAGTGAAATGTAGTGAATTAAAATAATCTGTTGGATTAAAACCTATTTCTCTTTTTGAAAGGATGTGGAATTTGAACAAAACTTTTCATTTAACAACAACAACAAAACTCTGAAGAATGATATAAAGGTTTTAGGAATACAGAAAGTGGATCAGAATGTTGTGAATTTGTAGTACTCCTTCCCATATGATGTACTTTCAAAGGTGCCACTTGAAAAGAGACTGTGATGACACATGCCTGTAGGTCAAATACTCTATATTAAGACTTGGGGATTCCTTGGGATCTCTATTTTGGTTTTTTTTTTTTGGTTTTCTGAGACAGGGTTTCTCTGTAGTTTTGCGCCTTTCCTGGAACTCACTTTGTAGACCAGGCTGGCCTCGAACTCACAGAGATCCGCCTGACTCTGCCTCCCGAGTGCTGGGATTAAAGGCGTGCGCCACCACCACCCGGCTGGGATCTCTATTTTGAAGCCACTCTAAACTACATATCATGACTTCTAATATACAAAACAAAAGACAACATCCACAACTTTATCATTCACTTTCTTTGATAGTCACTTAATTCTATCATCTTTAAATCAATCGCTTCTTTCGTATTTTAATGTGTTAGTATTGTTTTTGATGTCTTTTAATTGATCTATGTCTTTTAAATTCTCATCTTCAGATAAGGTTGCCTCTTCTTTGCTCTCTTGGTGAATATTTATTTCTCTTAGCAATTATATAGCTTTATTGGAGCCAGCAAACCTTGTATTTTATACAACTATAATTTTTATCCGCCCTAGGATATAATGACCTGACAGAGACAAGTCAAATAATTAGAAGTGCTTTCTTACTAGTCTGGCTATGGACCAGTACGATAGTTTTCTCCAACTCTTCATATTGAAACACTGAAGAGCTCTTAAGCTTTTATCATTTTGAAGATGTAAGTATATATGCTGTCTTTCTTGGCATGTCCACTGTGCTAACAGCTCTCCCCTTGGAAAAAGCCTCTTTCAATAGATTACTCAAATACACAAAGAAAACTCTCAGTGAAAGACGAAACTTGATTTCTTGCTTATTATCATCTATGACAAGCATTCCACCATGCCTTTTTAGACGTGATGAGCTGAACCACAATTTCTGTTTTTATTTTTTAACGTCTGTGAGTAGATGATTTTTGTCACTCTGACTAATATAAATGGTATCCTACCAAGTGCAGGGAAGATGCGCTGATGATTCTTTTGAACCTTCTTATAAAGACAAATTGGCATAAGGCAGTTCCTAAAATATGATATCACTGGAAGGACTTAAATATTTAATCATGAAATGACAAATGCAATCTTCCCCCCATGAAAAGGACTAAGCAGAGGTGATTAGAAGTCATGTTGTAAATAGGAGGTACAGCCTAAACTGAATAATACATAGATGAACAGACTGTGCCTTGTGACAGAACACATGTGACTTTACTTCTGAATCTTAGGGGAAGTATGTTTTTCACACTGCACTTTTATATGTTTGTAACTGAGTCCCTTTTGACTTCATCGAAAAAAAAAAATAAGGAAGCAACAATGGTTACTGTCATGCAATTTGCTGTAACAAGGAACTTTCCATTACAGAGCAGTCTTTATACATTTGCATGAAACTATATACCTCATTGTAATTCACTTTTAAGATAATGGACATCCATGGACAAGAAGCCAGTGTGTACCCTCAGTGCTTTCACATAATTGGCATTTTCCTTGGAGTTCTGTTCTAGTTCACAATAAATGTAAAATGGGAATAAGTGTGGAGGTTCCTCAAAAAAGTTAGAAAGAGATGTACCACATAATCCAGCTATAGCATTATTAGGAATATACCCATGAGTTTCTACATCCTACTACAGAGGTACTTGCTCATCCGTGTTCACTGCTGCTCTATGCACAATAGCCAGGAAATGGGAAGAGCCTAGGAATCCCCCAATAGATGAACAGACAATTAAAATGTTGTACATTGTGTAATGTAGTATTTATTACTCAGCTGGTAAGAAAATGAAATTCTAAAATTTTCAAGTAAATAGACAACTGGAAATCATCATTGTGAGTGAGGTAACCCAGATACAAAAATATTAAATTCATATATTTTTTTCTCACATGTGGATATCAGCTTTTGGGTTTTGGATGTGTATATTTCATTTAGAATAACCACAGGGAGAGGCTTTGAAGGGAGGTAAGATAGTACACACTTGTATAGGAGTAAATGGGAATAATGAAACAGGAAGAGTTTAAATGAGATGCAGGATGTGAGGACAGGAGAGGAGAAGAAATATAGGAAGATGATTAGCATTGAAGTTTATAAAGACCTCCTTGAAAAGCCCAGTGAAAAACGACTGCTAAAGAAGGCTCCTAAAATATAAACATATACATACGTAAAAGAGCTTAAATAGAGTTACTATATAATGAAGCAACAATGCCTTCAGTAGACACCACTGTCTAATAAAATATAAATGTTAGGAATGGATTAGCAAGCAAAAATCAAAGAAACCCCATATATTATAGGCTATCACCAATGCTCTTAGTTACCTTCTATAATTTGATAGAAAAATACATTTGCTAAAAATATCAGGGAACATGGAGAAATCAAGCTGTTATTCACCTAGAAGTCTCATCCCTACTTGGTTAGCTTTCATATCACCAGAAGGTGTTATGTACACTACCAGAGGGGGGGAAAGTAATCATCCATCTTATCCAAACAATTCTGAAAGCTATGATAAAGTTCTAACCTGACAAGGTATGCTCACTAGTGCTATAGTGGCATGATTGTCTAGGGAATAAACAACGACTTTCTGACTGGAGGTAAGGACAATTCCATAAGTTGGATGACTTCTTAGGGTCAAGGAACTGTTTATAGACAAGTCATAGTCCTTAAAGAAGGTTGTACTACTGTTACTCTGCTAAAGTGATGTGGTATTTAACTAAATCCTAATGAACAATCTATAGACTCATGGAATAGCATAGCCCTCAAGTATCATCGGTGGAATCTTTTTGTTCCAGTTTTTATTTACTTAATTATTTTTCTCATATATTACATCTGACCATAATTTCCCCTCCCTCGTGTTCTTCAAGTCCCTTCTCTTTCTCTTTCTCCCCTACATTCACTTTTCCTCAACAAAAGAGTAGGCCTCCCAGGGCCATCAACCAAACACAGCATAACAAGTTACAATGGGACTATTATACATATAGTACAACACCTCATGCTAATACTGGAGGAAACCATCTAGTAGTAGCAAAAGGGTCCCAAAATTAGGCAAAAGAGTCAGAGATAACCACTGCTCCCACTGCTAGGAGTCACACAAGAACTCCAAGCTACACAGCCATGACACATATGCAGAGGACCTATGACAGACCCATACAGGCTCCCCGATTGTCAGTTCAGTCTCTGTGAATCTCTATGATCCCTGGTTAATTGATTCTATGGGTCATGATCTCAAGGTGTTCTTGACCCCTTTGGTTCCTACTATCATTCTTCCCACTCTTCTGTGGGGTTCCCTGAGCTCTGCCTAATGTTTGACTGCATCTGCTCCTATCATTTTCTAGATGAAGACTATCTGATGATGATTATGCTAGGCTCCAGTCTGTGAGTAGACTATAGCAGAATACCATTAGGAATTACTTTGCAGTAGTTGGTAGTTGTCACTTGACCCCAACTGGTCAATGTGCAGAAAATAAGTGACTATGGAGTTTTCAGTTATAAGTGGGGCATTTATATAACATCCTCCTTCTAAGGTGTAGGGATAATTGTAGAAGAAGCATTGGGAAATTATTAAGATCCCAGATTTGTAGATGAGAAAACTGTATTTTCTAGAAACAGAATGACAGTAACATATGAACTCACAGCAACTGTGTATCATACATAAGAAATATATAAGCTCAAGCTAAACCAGAATCCAAGAATATGGGGAGAAGATAGTCATGAAGTTTAACCCCTAGATGAGAGCTATTTTTAGTTAATAGCTACCAAGAAAGGAAGAGTCTGTTTTCTTTAAGGGTATGATCCCTGGTAGGACTAACATCCTCCAGTGGACAGCCATACACCTTAGTGAGTGCAAAGGAGACTTGATGGATTTTTTTAAAAATTGAGGTTATAAATTTGGGTCAGTTTTGAATGGGAGGGTGGATCTGGAACAAGATATGGATTGGGGTTGAATCTGATCAAAATACAACATATGAGACTCTCAAAGAATTAACAAATATATTTTAAAAACCAAACCTTTAGACATGGGGTAAATATTACTTACTATCAATGTTCTTTCTGATCTGTAAGTAGATTTGATAAAAGTTGCCAAAATTCAAGATATTTTAGCTCCGTGTTTACAAAGACCATATCAGTTTCTTTTGGTTTATGAGCAGGTGTATTTTGTAAAACAAATGAACTCTTACCATCACAGGTTGGGAGTGGATGACTCCACCAGTGGTTTTTCTCACAAAGAAGGGGCTCTTCATGGCTCAGTCGGTATCCTGGATCACAACTAAATGAAACAGTTGACCCAATTGAAAAATCATGGCCGTATCGACGGCCATGGACAGGGATGCCAGGGTCCAGGCAAGAGTATGTGTTTACTGTAACACCTGAGAAACAAAGGCAGGAAAACAATTAGACTGATTGAATTCAGATTTGCTAAAGTGATTCCTATTTCATCAAACAACTGCAGTAGGTGAATTTTATAAATAAATGAATATTCTTGTACAATTTAGCAATTGTGTTTACTATGTTTTACCTGTAAGGATAAAATTTATGTCGTTTAATTTGGAAGAATGTATAATTTGACAGGAATGTGTAATTGTCTATTAAAATATATATTATACTACATTTTGTATATATTATAAACACAATAGTTACAATATTAATGTTTCCTGAAGGTATTATATCACACCTAAAGTTCTAAAAATAAAATGAAATTTTTGTTTACCGTTTAAAAAATAGAGAAGCAGTGGAATTATGCAATATATGACAGTTATAGACATCATTGTTTAAAACAAAATAATTCAACTGCCAGATGTTTACTTGCAGGTATTTTTCATAGTCTGTCATCTTTCATGGTGCATTCTTTGAAGGAACTCCTCCTAATGATTCACAAACTCTGAATGAGATATTTGTTTAACAAAATATGTCTGTATTCTCATTGGGAAAAAAAACTCATGGTTCTTTGAAAATTTCCTATATGCTACCTAAAAACTTCATTTATTCACATCAATCTTCCAACAACAGCTGACTTTTGTGTTTGATAGTTTTATGTTAACTTGGCACAACCTTAAGTCATTTGAGAGGAGGGAACTTTAATGATAAAATTCCTTCATTAGATTAGGCTGTAAGCACGCCTGTAGGGCATTTTCTTAACTAGTGATTGATGAGGAAAGACCAGCCCATTGTGAGCAGTACCATCATTGAGGAAGATCATCCTATGGTCTATAAGAAAGCAGGCTGAGCAAGCCATGAGGAGAAAGACAGTAAGCAGCATTGCTCCATGGCTTCTTCTTCAGCTCTTTCCTCCAGGTTCCTGCTCTGTTTTGAGTTCCTGTCATTATTTTCTTTGATGATGAACAGTGATATGGAATTGTAAGCTAAATAAACACTTTCCTCCCCAACTTGCTTTTTGGTCATAGTGCTTCTTCTCAGCAATAAACCCTAAATAAGACCTCTTTTTCCTGTGTCTATTCTGCATGCAATTTTGGTTGTATATGTTCTTAGAACATGTCATTTTATTACAGTCATGCTCCACTGGGAATAGGATCAAATTCAAGATTAGTCTGCTAGAATTTAAGGTCAACTAATGAGATTCAACTATCTTACTATCATAAAACTACATTATCTTTCAATGGTGAAACTTCACTCCGACTGGTCAATCTTCTCACTAGTTCTATGCTGTCACTCCCAGGAAAACCTCTATTTGTTACTTTCATTAACACTATCTTTTTAGGTTTTAGCCAAGTAGCTTAGATCTTCTCTCTAAGTTTTAACCCTTCTGTTGAATTCTAGATCATAATTAATTTCCCTTTCCCTAAACTTTAAAATAGCATCAAATACCAAAATCTTAAAAATATTGTGGATATTGGGGCTCCAGATGTGATATACAACATGAATTATGGTAAAATTAAACTAACCAAGTGATTTTTTTTTGTTTCATATTGAACTTTCTCTCATTTGTCCATTTATACAATCCAACTGGTGATATAAATGGATGCCTTTCCTTTTCTGCCTCCCCTGTGCTCTATGGACCCCTGACGCATTGAAAAGGGTAAATAAATAATTCATAATCAATTCTTGAACATTTTATTTGAGGTCTGTTTCAAAGCAATAGAAATGCTACATAAACGAGACAGTGCCTAGACAGTAGGAAGAGCTAATAGAATTATTTGTTAATATTACAAAGTATTTGCTAAATAATTTTTAAAAAGATTTCTAAATATTACCCCATAATTCTGGCAGAATATTTCTGCTCTACTGGAGAGCACACCATACTAGGGACGCCAGGTAAGACATTTCCCACTGCCCACTAGCCTTGCAATAAAGCCTGCCCAGTAGTATCCAACAGAAGGTACTGGAAGGAAAACTTCAAACCAAAGAGGTTAAATATACCCACAAAAACATAGGCAGTAAATAATCTCACACCAACAAAACCCAAAGGAGGGAAACATACACACACACACACACACACACACACACACACACACACACACACAAAACCACCACCAACAACAAAATAACAAGAACTAACAATCATTGGTCATTAACATCTTTCAATATCAATGGACTTAATTCCCCATTAAAAAGACACAGGCTAATGGACATGAAAACAAGATCCTTCCTTGTGCTGCATACAAGATACACATTTCAACATCAAAGATAAAGTTACCTCAGAGTAAAGGGTTAGAAGAAGATTTTCCAAGCAATCTTCCAAGAAGCAAACTGGTATAGCCTTTCTAATATCTTTCAAAATAGACTTCTGACCAAAATTAGTCAAAGGAATTGGGGAAGGACACTTTATACTCATCAAATGAAAAACCATTGAGATGATGTCTCAATTATTAACATCTGTGCTCTAAACCCTAGAGCATCAAAATTTGTAAAAGAAACATTACTAAAGTTTAAATCATACATTGAACTCTGCTTATTAATAATGGGAGACTTCAACACCCCAGTCTGACCAATGGACAGATTTTGTCTAGACAGAAACTAAACAGAGAAATAATGGAACTAACAGATGTTATGACTCAAAGGGATATAACAGATATCTACAAAACTTTTCACCCAAACACAAAAGCATATATTTTCTTCTCAGCACCTTACAAAATGGTTTCTAAAAGTTAACTACGTACTTGGTTACAAAGTAAGGCTAAAGAGATACAAACAAGAAAACTGAAATAATTCTCTGTAATTTATCAGACTACCATGGATTGAAGCTGCATTTAAACAACAGAAAACATACAAACTCATGGGAACTAAACAACTTCATACAGAATGACCACTGGGTCAAGGCAGAAATAAAGAAAATTTAAAGACATCCTAGAATTCAATGAAAATACATGCACAACACACCCAATCTTAAAGGGACACAATGAATAGAGTTCTAAGTGGAAAGTGCATAGCACTAAATACTTTCATAAAGAAACTAGAGAGATCTCATACCACCAACTTAATAGCACACCTGAAATCTCTAGAACAAAAAGAAGCAGACACACTTAGGAGGAGTAGATGACAGGAAACAGTCAAACAGAGGGCTGAAATCAATAAAATAGAAACAAAGAGAACAATACCAAGATCCAATGAAACAAAGATTGGTTCATTGAGAAAAATCAACAAGATAGACAAACGCTTATCCAAATTAATGAAAAGGCAGAGAGAGAACATCCAAATAAGTGAAATCAGAAACAAAAGAGGGGTATACTATGGAATAATCCTTCTGTACATTGTGAATATGTATTACTCTCATTGGCTAATATAAAGCTGACAGGCCATTAGGCAGGCAGGAAGTATAGGTGGAATAGCCAGAAAGAATACTCTGGGAAGAAGAAGGCAAGGTCAGAGAAATCACCAGCCAGATGCAGAGGGAGCAGGAGATGAAGATGCCATGCTACTAAAGGTACCACCACATGACAGAGCATAAATAAGGAATATGTGTTAACTTAAAATGTAAGAGCTAGTTAGTAATAAGCCTGAGGTATTGGCTGAGCATTTATAATTAATATAAGCCTCAGTGTGTTTATTGGGAGTGACTGTGGGACTGGAAAACTCTGCCTACAGGGACATAACAACAGACACCAAGGAAATCCAAAGAATCATTAAGTCCTATTTAAAAAAATCTGTATTCTACAAAATTTGAAAATCTAAAAGAAATGGACAAATTTCTTGATAAATTCCACTTAGCAAATATAAATGAAAATAATATAAATAATTTAAATATATCTATCACTCCTAAGGTAATAGAAGCAGTCATTAAAAATATGCCCACCCCTTAAAAAGAAAAAAAGAATTTAATAACTAAGGCCAGATACTTTTAGCAGATTTCTACCAGACTTCAAGGAAGAGTTATTATCAATAACTCTTCCACAAAATAGACACAGTAGGAACATTGCCAAATTCATTCTATGAGGCCACAGTCACTGTGATACCCAAACCACACAAAGACTCATTCAACGAAGAAAAAGAATCAGAAACCAACTTCCCTCATGAACATCAATGCAAAAAGTACTCAATAAAATACAAACTGAATCAAAAAGCACATAAAAAAGATCATCCATCATGATCAAGTAGTCTGTCAGTTTAATCCACCATATAAGCAAAGAAAACAACAACAAAAACACCTAATCTTCTCATTAGATGATGAAAAGACTTTTGACAAATCCAAAACTCTTTCATGATAAAAAGTCCTGAAGAGATTAGGCATAAAAGGGACAAACCTCAATATCATAAAGGCAGTTTACAGCAAGCCTATAGTCAACATCTAATTAAATGGAGAGACACTCAAAACAATTCCACTAAAATCATGAACAAGACAAGGCTGTCCATTCTTTCAATATCTATTCAATATAGTACTTGGTGTAACTCTAGCCAAGCTAGTAAAAGACCTGTATGACAAGATCTTCAAGTTTTTGAGGCAAGAAATTGGAGACGATATCAGAAAATAGATCTCCCATGCTCATGGATCAGTACTACCAATATAGAAAAAAATGGCCATCTTACCAAAAGGAATCTCCAGATTCAATGCAATCCACATCAAAATTCCAAAACAATTCTTTACAGAACTTGGAAGAACAATACTCAACTTCATACAGAAAAATTAAAAAAAAAAAACCTGGATAGCTATAATAAAAGAACTTCTAGAGGTATTACCATCTCTGATTTCAAGCTCTACTACAGAGCTATAGTAATAAAAACAACATGATATTGATATAAAAACACACATGTTTAGCAATGGAATCAAATTGAAGACCCAGTTGTAGATCCACACCTGATTTTTAACAAAGAAGTCAAAATTATACAATGGAAAAATAAAAGCACCATTAAAAAAAGGTGCAGGTCTAACTGTAATTCAGCAGGTGGAAGAATTCAAATAGATTCATATCTATTACCCTGCACAAAACTCAAGTCCAAGTGGATCAAATACCTCAAAATAAACCAAATACACTGAATCTGATAGAAGCGAAAATGAGAACTAGCCTTGAATACATTGGCACAGAGGACAACTTCCTGAACAGAACACCAATAGCATAGGCACTAAGACCAACAATTAATAAATGCGACCTCATGAAAGTGAAAAGCTTCTGTAAGGCAAAGGATATTGTCAATAGGACAAAATGCCAGCCTATAGAATGGGAAAATATCTTCACCAACCTGAGATCTGACAGAGGGCTGATTTCCAAAATATATAAATAACTCAAGAAACTAGACATCAATAAACCAAAAAATCCAATTAAATAATGGGAGAAATAGAGAAATTTCAGTAAATTTCAATAAAATAAACAGAGAAATTTCAACAGAGTAATCTCAAATGGCTGAGAAACACTTAAAGAAATATTCCAAATACTTAGCCACCTGGGAAATGCAAATCAAAACAACTCTGAGATTTCATCTTACACATGTCAGAATGGCTAAAATTGAAAACACAAGCGACAGCTCATATTGGAGAGGATGTGGAGCAAGAGGAACACTCCTCCACTGCTGGTGGGAGTGCAAACTTGTACAGCCACTTTGGAAATGAATATAGTTGTCTCCCAGAACATTGGGAATCGATCTACCTCAAGATCCAGCGATAGCGCTACTGGGCATGTTCCATTCTACCACAAGAACAGTTACTCAAGTGTTTTCATAACAGCCTTAAAGTAATAGACAGAAACTGGAAACAACCTAGATGCTCCTAAACCAAAAGAACAGATAAAGCAAATGTGGTACATTTACACAATGGAGTATTAGTCAGTTGGTTAAAAAAATAATAATTACGACATGAAATTTGCAGGCAAATGGAAGGAACTGGAAAAAAAATAGTCCTGAGTGAGGTAGCCCAGAAAGAAAAACATGGTATGTACTCACTTAAAATTGAATGGATATTAGCTGTAAGGCAAAGGATACACATGCTACAATTCACAGACCTAGAGAAGCTAGGTAACAATGAGGGCTCAAAGGGGTATGTATGAATTACCCAGGGACGGGGAAACAGAATATAGAGGGTGTACATTGGGATTGGGGGAATGGGAAGAGGAGTGACCAACCAATGACTGCTCCAGCTTGAGACCCATGCTACAAGAAGGAACCTATCCCTGACACTGCCTGGAGAGCCAAGACCTAAAGGCTGGATAGCCCAGAGGTCTAGAATAGTATCAAACACGACTGCACTCCCCTACCAAAATAAAAAGCCAATTAAATGATTCCCAATGATATTCTGTTATATTCGTAGATTGGTGTCTAGCCTAATTGTCATCAGAGAGGCTTCATGCTGCAACTGAAGGAAACAGATGCAGAGACCCACAGCTAAACACTAGGTGTAGCAGAGCTTGAGAATTGTGTGGAAGAGGGGGAAGAAGAATTTGTAGGAGCCAGGGGAATTAAGGACACCACAAGAAATCCCACAGAATGAAGTAACCTGGGATCATAGTGACCCACAGAGACTGAACCGGCAACCATGGATCATGCATGGAAATGACCTAGGCCCTATGCATATATGTTACAATTGTGTAGCTTGATCTTCTTGTGGGATTCCTAACAGTGGGAGAAGGGCTGTCTCTTTGAAGACCTTTTACTTCATACTGGGTTGCCTTGCCCAGCCTAAATACGAGGGCAGGTGCCTAATCTTAACTGCACTTCGATATGCCATGTTTGGTTGATACCCATAGAAGGCCTGCCATTTCTGGAGAAAAATGGAGGAAGAATGTGGGGGGGGGGCAGGGCAGAAGGGAGGTTGTGGGAGGGACTTGAAGGAGAGGAGGGAGGGGAAACTGCTGTGGATATGTAAAAACAAAGACAAATAAATACTTCTAAACATTGACAGACAGGGAATTTTCAGAAGTTTATATTGGTGTTATATGTAATGACACCAAGTTGTTCTGACTTTTTTCTTACTATTTTAGAATTTTTTAAATGGAATTTCAAAATGAGGTTGATGATTATTATTACAGGGAATAAAATTATTTGAACATTTTCGCTTCTGGTTTCTATCAGTCCTTTCTTGAGTCATAATGCAACTTCTTGTCAGTTGCTGTAGATCTGTTGAAAATTGATTTATAATTTCAAAGTGTTCCATATTCAGGTAGTCAAGAAGGATTCATACTTGATTATTTTTTTGAAGTTTATACGAGAAAATTTCCAGAACCCTTCCTTCTATACAGCTGAATTTGCATTTTAGACAAGAAGTGTTCCCCTCCCCCTTGGGGAATAACTACACTGATACAACAAATGAATAATATTCTGAAACATTATGATATATTTTTTAGTTTTCATATGTTGTAAGTTTCACAAGTTTGTTTTTGAACTTAACGTGAACTGATTTTCCTGTTTATTTTATTTTTTTAATTAAACTATATCTATATCATTTTCTCCTTTCTCTTTCCTCTAAAATCCCTCCCCTTATTCCATCTCCAAAGCATGACATCCTTTTCCTCAGTTATTATTCACACACACACATACACACACACACACACACACACACACACACACACACACACACACACACACACTTGGTATTTGATCACCAATTAGGGGGCTCATCTCTGGGAAGGATTATTTCTGGCACTCTCAGCATTCCTGAGCTGCCTAAAATTTTTTATTTCTAGGTGAGGAAGAGAGACATTGTGAGACAGAAAGCTGTTGAGACTGTATCTGCTAGAAATGATGGGGAAGAATCACCTATGATACCTCAAAAATATGGCTGCCTAAATAAGACTCAAAGAAGTACAGCAGAAATGGACATAGAACATGAAGGGCAATAAAATAGAGTTCTTGTTAACTTGCTTCTTAGAGGAAAAATTGTGTGGCAAAAAAATGAAAGATCCTGGAAACTTGCAGTATGAGCAATGGTGTGTCTGCCGTAAATCCTTCCATAGGTTTGAATCCTCTGGAGAAATAACTTGACTTTAAAAATCAAGAAATTCATTAGAAGTTCTGATGAACAAACTATTTATGTTGAACTTAGGGAATGGTTCATTTAGAATGGGGATTTATTTCATACAGTAAGCTTTATTAATGAATTGTCAACTAAGAACAATTTTCTGTTTCTTTGTAACAAAGAAACTATGACAGTAGAAATTATTTCACAGTCATAAATGGATGACAAGACTAATAAAATAAACCTTGGAAGAGGAGATATCTTATAAATTTTTAAGTTACTGCCTACAGTATTCTGCCAGGTCTGTAGCAGTGTGTCCCTCACATTTACCTCCACCTCTCTGTAACATTTTGTTTCCCAAGTAACTGGTCAACATTATATTGTTATCTAGACTTACTAAGTGACAAGTTTGCCAAGACAAGGAATGCATTTGACCCAAATTTCTCATTTTTATGCCTCATTTATTTAGGTTTTTCTTTCAGAACTGCTATCATCTATTAAGAATTTTATGAATATAAGTCTTTACTTTGACACTTGGCACACATGATTTCACTTAATCTTTAAAACTGTCTTGTGACTGACACATGGAGAACATCATAAACACTGGGTAAAGTATGATGGATGCAGCAGAGGATTAAGAAAAATACATTTATGTGTTGATATCCACTAATCTGTGGTAAGAATTATTAAAGTAGACATCTAAGATTGGCATCCCTGACCCAGTTGTAAAATTACAACTTAAACTACATATTCCTATTAAGATTCTTTAGTTTATTTGAATTTGCAAGTCTTTGAGAAAGCTTTTTTGCCTTTTAAAATATTTAGAGATACATTTTCATGTGATAGAGCTTGAAATAACGGGAAATAATGTAGCTAAACAACACTGTGGATAATAAAATTTCAAAGCGAAAAACAATGATAATGTTTCAAGTATAATTTAGAATGTTTATGAAGGAACTGGGTACACGTACCAAAGAAAAATATCCACAAGCGAATATAAAATAATGCATTTCTCATGTAGTAAACTGATATTGAGGCACTGAGATTGACAATAGGCTTAAAGAGAAAGAAATAATGTTGGTATGTATTTGAAATAACAATACCTTGTAGCAACTTGTTTCTTAAATTTCATATATAGGAGTTGCTTTTCATATAAAAGCACAGGGAAATTTATTGCATTCTATAATTTGGAGTTCATGTATATACTCACATAAGTAAGTTTATGTATACACACAAACATATTTATACAGAGATATGTCCTATGTAGTAAGTCAGTAGTATATACATTTGCAAAATGTTTGTAAACCAGAGGTACATTTCTACATGAATAATAGTATTGAAAAGGGTAAAGTAGAATATAGGTGTGGTGGTACATGTCTTTTATTCCAGCAGTGAGTAGCAGAAGAAGATAGATTTCTGAATTTAAGGCCAGCATGGTCGAAATAGACAAGCTAGGGCTATATAATGTGACTCTGCCAAACACACCAACACCTTTCATACCCACACCCCCCAACATATACAAGAGAGAGAGAAGGAGTGTGCTGAAACAGAAATATTTCAGAATTTCTTTTTCTTTAATACTATTGTATATTTATGCATGATGTGTGGGAGAGTGTGTTTACATCACTGTACAAATGTGGAAGTCAAAAAACAGCTCCATGGAATCCTTTCCTACCTTCCACATTTATATGGGTTCTCTGACTCCACTTGGTTGCCAGACTTGGACAGCTCTAACGTTCATCTGCTGAGCCATCCTGCAAACCTTACTTGAGACTTTTAAAGCAATGGACCCTTAACTGTGATTATTATGAACCGATTTCCACACTTTGGGGTACAGCTTGTTATAGCAGACTTTTACTGCTATCAATCATATGTATGTATATTATACACTTTAATTTTTATATATGTTGACCTTTTATACAGAAAAAATGAATATTTTACATTGACAATGTTTGCAATTCATTTAAGTAAAATATGATAGAATAATGCATTTTGTGAAGTAAAGGCTAAAATAATCCTATTATTTCAAGTATATCAAACTGATAATGACTGCAGGTTAATTTGCTTCCCTAAGCCATACAAAAAAATTACATGAATGCACTGAACTTATTTGATGTTTCTGACATTCTCTCAGTATTTTCTTTTTAAGTAGCTAGTGGTTAAAATCCAGTGTACCATTTACTTGTATAAAGACATTAAACATTAGCTTTATTATTTATAAAGAAAGTTTGGTTTAAAAGATAAATGAGTAAATATCTTACTTCTCTTAGCAATATTTAGATAATATCAAATGTGGAGCAAGCAGAATGGAGAGATAAAGACTATTTGTAGCTACTTACTTTCATAATGAATCTTGAATCCATTATTGGAACGGCTATTGTCCGTTGTAAACAGAAGATAGATGAAGTTACTGCTGCTGAACAGAAACTGTGGCACTTGGGTGCCATTGTAAGACCCAAGCAAGGGTGACAGAAGATTTGGTCCATCATGGACTTCCAGAACATCGTAATTTAGTTCAGTCTGAAATCTAGGACGAAGAGACACAATTGGAAGCATTAGAAAACACATTGGAATAGAACTTTAATATTTTAGTTACTCTACCATTAAGGTTCATCTTTCAACCACTTTTTATCATTTTTTTACTTTCCCTGGTATCTGAAGTATCCCTGAAATATCTGTCTGTTCCAAGTACCAGGATCTTATGTGGGGGAATGCCCAGTCAGAAGAATGTATACTCATATTCATAAGAAAAGTGTCTGCTGAGTGTGATAGGCTATCCTTAGTAAATAAATGAACTATTCCTGACCAATGCACTTCTCAAGACACCTGTATCTGCTATCGTCAATTCTATGGAAAACTGTATTGTTTTATACTGATTTTAACAGTACATACATGTCGAATCTGACCTCCGCTTTATAGAAACTGACACATTTTATATAGTACTTCAAAGATCTTCAAGTTTTATTTTTGTCTTTAATATATATGTCTGTATGTGAGATTGTTGCTTATGAGTGAAGTGCCCGCAGACTATGGAAAAGGCCATCAGTTTTCTAGAGCTGAGTGACAGGTGGTTTTGCATTGCCTGACGTCGGTGCTGGAGGCAGAACCTGGTCCCCTCCTAGGACAGAAAATGCTCTTAATCACAGAATCATAAAACACATTTGATACTGAAGGTATAAAATTTAATATGAGTGTTTGGGTGGGAGCTCCACCTCAATCCCTGGCACCCTTGTGTCCCTATACCCAAAGAGTCCGGAATGTTTGGAAGGAGTCTGGTGGAAGATCCACTTCGGCTGCCTTCCCCATCTCTTTCCCTAAACCTGCCCCTTTGAAGTCTGCCAAACACAGCTCCTCCCCCAGAGAGGTTCAAGACCACTTCCACAGGGAATATATAAGGAGCATCCCAGAAAACAGACTAGTGGTTCTTCCTGTCTGGCATTCTTGTCTCCTCTCTACAGGGCTGGGGTAGGGTGGGGCTGGGGAATTTCCTGGGAGAGCTTTACCCATTAAACCTGGGCTTTCCAAATTGGTCTGATTCGGTTTGTTGTGACCGCAGAGAGGCCTTCAGGAGGCCTAAAATTTATCAACGAGGCTTCACAGTTTATTTTTCAAATGCCATTTGAACTTTATATAGGTTCATTATGATGTATATATTGTGTCTGTTTAAATTGGTTATGTGATGTTTTTACTTATCTATTTCTTATAATAAATTTAATTTAAAAGTTGCATTTTCAATTTAAATTCTGTCATAGGAAATGGAAAACAAGTGTCACAACTCTATAATGATCAAGTTCATTAATTGCAAAGACCATGTACAAATATTTTCAAATTAATTTTTTTGCATTGTTCTTATAGTAAGTTGGGTAGAAGTTAGAAGCAAAGTAGGGATGGAGGAAACAGATCAGGGAGAATGTCTGTGTGGAAATAGGGATGTGGAAGTGTATTCTAGGGACCAAAATGAGCCTACTAAATCCATGAAAATGTCATAATGAATCCCATTAAACACATTAATTTTTAAAAAGATCCATAAGAAAAAGAATAAGACTTCGTTTCAAAGAATATAGTAAGTGTTAGGTAATTCCCAATACTTTCTTGTTTCTTAAGATCATATTTAGAGAAAAAAATAAACATCAACAGGTTTTAAGGGCCATATACATGGAAGCAGCTAACATATGCACGCCCGATTTCAAGGGATGGTTTAATTTGTGAATCTAACGAATAAAACCTGTTGGCTCAATAACTTGAAGTACTTGCTCATCCATCTGTTGCCAAGTTCCTCCTATCCTTGCCAGCCACTGCCAGGTGATCCTCTAAGGCAGTGCTCTTCTGACCAAGGGCATGGAATATTTTAAAAACTCAAGGGTTTTCAAGAAAGAAGGAGAGGAAGCGTGCTTCACATATGTTTCTGTCAAAGCCTTCCAATGAAGACTCCTACGTTTGGCAGTGAGAGAGCTCTGTGGGTGAGGGCATCTCCCACAAAGCCTGACTACCTGAGTGTGAGCACCAGGAGTCACATGAAGAATCGGAACATCAACTTCCACAGGTTATCCTCTTTCATTGACACATGCCTACATACATATGCACACACATACCATCCCCACAGCACTTGTATAAATGTGATTCAAAGAAAAAAAAAAGAACACCTTTCATGCTTTCATGTGAAGGAAGGAAGAAGAGACAAAGGGATCAAAACCCAAAAGGAACATTGGAGTTAAAGGATCTTATGCATGTATGTATGTATGTATGTATGTATGTATGTATGTATGTATATATGTATGTTCGGAGAATGCTTGAAAGAAGTCTACTAATATGACTGTGCTGTGCAGTCTTAAATAGAGGATCTCATCGACATATTCTTAAGTCATTCTAACTGCCATATGGCAATGATTTTGACAGTCATCCTGATTCAGACTTCACCATGCTGGGACTATGAGGCATGCCCAAGCACATTCAGCCTGCAAAAATATTCTGAGTTTAAAATGAGCACTCTAGGCTAAGCATTGTAATGTACTCAGAGGATAATTAGTGTTCAAGGGGATCCTGGCTTACATAATGAGTATGAGCTAGTCTGAGCTATATAATATGATATTGAAAACTAAAATGAAATAATAGACTTAAATATGCATATAACTGTCATGTGCTAAATTGCACCCCATACAAATCTGCATGTTGAAATGTTAACCCACCCCCTATATCATGAGAATATTATGATGGAGAATAAGTCTTTAAAGAGGAAATTAGACAAAATAAAATCATGAATCATGAGAATGGGCTTCAATCCAACATACCCTCACATCTGTGAAACAGGGACTAGGAAACAGAAATACACATACACACATAATATATATATATATATATATATATATATATATATATATATATATATATATATATATATATATAATTATTGGGTAACAGTGGATAGAGGACAGAGCCAAAGAAAGAGATCAGAAAAAGCAACCCTGCAAGTCCTTGTCTAAGACTCCTAGTCCTTAGAATTTTAGGAATATAAAGTTCTATTGTTTAAACCACAGAATCTTAAACTGAGCATTCTATACTCTGAAACTCAGGATTTAATTCTATATCATATTAAATGAGCACATCTGTTCCAGAGTTTCAGTTTTTCTTTTGTCTTTAATAGATGGCAAAATTTTATGTATTACAAAAGTCATTTTAAAGTAAATATTTTACGACTTACCATCAGTGAATATTTCATTTGTTTACCTACTTTTTATAAATATGTAACCAGGGTCATAAAAGAACTTTGGGCAAATGGGATCACAAGAGAAAATGGTGAATGCATCCTATATTTACTTGGGTGATTATATGGTAGTACCTGTATGTGTATTATACTTGGAGGCTACATTGAATTCATTTTTCTTCATATCCCTTTTGTTTCTGGAAATCTAGCAGAGCTGAATTCACAAGCCCTTAAAAATATAGGACAACTAAACTCATTAAATTAAAGGTCATATCTCAGTATTGTGCATATGTACAGCAAAAAGGTCTTGCATATCTTAATAGTAAAGCTACAGCAGTAAACAAATAAAAAATTAACTTGAGATCAGACCGAAAGGTCAAAAAGTGGCAGACCTTCTTAAGCATTCAAGATACAGCAATCCACTATTCTAATATAATTATTTATTGATGTAGTAAGGGAAATGGTGAATGCCAACTAGTTTAATGCCTATTCATTTCTGTGTAAGATAGAAAAAATATTTGCAGAGACCTTTCAAATGTGATTTTGATGGAGTGTCCAGGTTCAGCTTCAATCACCCACTCACAATTCAAAGAGTCTTTGTAGTATCCTGGCCATCCTGGTGAGAGAATTACTCCACTTGGAGCAGAAAAGTGGCCACCACATGGAGCTGAAAGATGAAACCAGAGAAGGTATGAATAGAATTTTCAGAATGAGTTATGTAAAACATTTTCAGTCCCAGCATTCATCTATTTACTTATTTTTGAGACAAGTTCTTGTTATTCAGTCTATGCTGTCACAGTACTCACCATGTAGCCCAAGTATTCATGTTCTTCATCATCAGTTTAAAATGATACACACATTGTCAATTTTTGGTTTTCTCTTGGTTTTTTTCCTTATGTTGTCAAATTTTCAGTTAAGACAATATGAATTAAGAAAATGTATCCTAAATCAAGGTTTCAACACAATAGAAACTATCCCTTTAATACGCAGTTTCTTATTTTCATTAATAGGTAAGGAGAGAGTTGTTTTCATTTTCTCTTAACTAGGCATGATGACATATGTCTGTGATAAAGCTAAAAGAATCCCTGAGATCTTGGCACACCTAAGCTGTATAGCAAGACCTTGTTTGAAAACAAACAAACAAACAAAATAACAACCAAATTTTCTCTTTTTTTATTTGTTTTTCCTTATGTTTTACTTTATATTATCCTGAAACCTATTATTTTGTATACTAATTTTATCCCTGTTATTCTTAAATAAAGTGAAACAAGACAAATAAGATAGTAAATATATAAAACTTCATTAAGAAAATAATTCCCTATAAAAACATCCACTTGAGCAAAGTCTTCATTGGTTTGATATTTGTTTTTGTTGTTCTGAGACCTAGTCTGAGGTGGTTCAGTTAAGCTTTAAATATGTAATCCTCCAGCCTCAGTCATGTTAGCTCTGGATTATAGGCATATGCCAACCCATCTGTCTTGAATGAAGTATTTTTTAGGTAAAATTATTAAACATGCTATTTGTATGAGAATGTTCATTAATAAACCAAATACCATTTCTTATCTGAACCCAATATTGTTTTCTAATCTGATAGCTTTCTAAGAAGACGATTGTCATGAGGATTACTTATTCTTCCACTTTGAATGACACATAATTCAAAATTTATTTTCATGTAGGGTTGTTATATATTTCTTTCTTTTGGGGGCAGGGGTTTGAGACAGGGTTTCTCAGTGTAGTTTTGGTGCCTGTCCTGGATCTCTCTCTGTAGACCAGGCTGGCCTCGAACTCACAGAGATCCACCTGGCTCTGCCTTCCGAGAGCTAGGATTAAAGGCATGCGCCACCACCACCAAGGTTAGTTGTGATACATTTCAAATATGAATCTATGTGCACAATAATCATTTAAGTTAACATACTTTAAAGACAATAGTGAGTATTTCATCTAAAGAAGGAGCAGATAACACGAAGTTTATTTGGCAGAAATCTTTATTATGTCATCAACTCATGTTGTTCTTGGAAAGCATTTATGCATTAAGTCATTAGATGAAGTTATTAGTCATAAAATTAGCAATTTAGGAAGAGGCCAAAAATGGTTAAAAAGTAGAGCATTGAGAGGCATTTTGTCCAAATGTATAGAAGGTAGAGGCAGGTCAATAAGAAACATAAGGTCACCTTTAGTTATTTAGTTACATAGTTACATTTTGTCCCTCCATCCAGAGTGAAGAAGAGAAATGGATGGGTTCTTAAAAAAAAATCCCAACAAAGACGTCTCTTGCGTCTTTTGGAAAGGCTATTCTCAAGCAGGGTCATCACTCAAGAAGAGAGAGGATTGTTCCATTAGGTCAGTCAGAAGAAGTCTCTTGATCTGAGGGGCTGTCCGGAGAGTGCTGGGACACAGAAACTGCAGAGCAGCAACGAAAAAGCAGCCCCGGTGCTCAAGCCCCCTGAAAGGCAGACCTCAGTGAGACTGGAATGTTCCAGAGGACAAGGAGAGGAACTGCAGAGAGCAGTCCTGAGTTGAAAAGCCACCGATGCCCCAGAAATGAAACAAGTTCCCAAACCACCGGCTGGTACTAATGATAACGTTTATAAGATGGATAGCATTTGTGAAAAGCTAACTGCACCACGAGTGATAATGCAAAAAGAAAGGCAATTAGTTGTCTAACCATTACAGTTTGATATATCATACACATAAAAAATAGTGCATTATGTGATAATTCTCTTTAGGGAGCACTAGTTTTAACTTGAGCTGAACAATATCATTTGACCTACCCTAAGCAATAGCAATGAAATAACAAATTTGGTATACTTATTATTTTCTCCAAATGCTTGAAAATTAATAGTAATTGTTGATACTTCAGAAATACAAATAAATTTTATACCTAAATAAACTCTATATATCCTTAAATTTAATGAAAGACAGAAAATATCTCTGATTGAAAAAAAAGAAATTTGGAATATTTACCAGGAAAGCAGCTAAAGTCTAAGGAGGTATTTTTAAAAGCCCACTCAGTCACTCATCCACTTATTCATTCGTTCACTCAATTATACTTGTTATGCAACATACTAATAACTTTTAAAACTGTTCGTATTTGTCCAGTGGTATGCTAAGATGACTCCTGGGCCAGGGAAAGTGACACATATCTCTAATACCAGCTTCATTGCTTCATCGATTTTGGGGCCAGTGATGACAGAAACAAGAACGTCACAAGTCCACACTCAGGTTAGGCTGTGTAGCAAATCGGGTGGAATACAGGTGACAAGCACAGGGAAAGGAAGGAGAAACCAAAACAAAGGAAAGCAAGCAAGCAGGGGAGCGAGTTCAGTTGACAGTGCTGTGCATGGTCAGCAAGCCCGAAAACCTGGGTTCAGTTCCTGGCGCTGAACTATCTGGTTGTAATGATGTGACTCTGTAGTCCAAGTGTATAGAAGGTAGAGGCAGGTCAATAAGAAACATAAGGTCACCTTTAGTTATTTAGTTACATAGTAAGTTTAAGGCTTGTCTGGGATACACGAGACCCTGTCTCAGACGGGGTGTGGGAGGGGTCACTACTATTATGAATAATTATGGATATAATGATTATAAATAATTTACATATTATCAGTCAAGGATTTGATAACAGGTATTCTGACTGTAGAGAGTTATGAAACTTTTTAAGTTACATAACATTCTTTTCTCACAAAGATGCCATGTTTCTGCATTCTTTTGGGAAAGATAGAAACAGAAAACATTAAATCCAATTTCTATGATGAAAATATGGCCAGGGTAGTGGACATGAAGGATTCAGAGAAGATATTTAATTTGATCTTCTAAGGATGAATCATAGTTCTGGAAAGAAGAAATAAGCGATCCTGGACATCTGTATATGAAGTAACAGAGTGAAGTTATATAGGATTGCATTAGGATAAACAACTGAAAAATTGTAGAACAAGGTTGAGATTTCCATTTGATTAATCATGCAAGTACAGTGTATTTAGACTTTGTGAGATCATCAAGGATACTTTACAAAAAGTTAAGAAAGACTTAATCAGAATCTGACATAAAGCTATTTCAGGGAAGAGCTGAATGATGTGTTCAAAAATATTTCTAGGTGACATAATGTGACATAAAAATGCAAAAGAACAAAAACTGTTCCTTCTACCCTTGTGTAAGACAAATTGCTAAATAGTCTTATTAATAAAAACCCAGAGCCAGATAACAATATACTGGGAGACACAATATGTCACCACACCCTTATCATATAAAACAGAATATATGCTGATTTCATTTAAAACAATGGAGAACTCAAACTCACCGGAGTTATACATAAAAAGTCAACACCAATTAGTGCTCAACTTGAGGACCAAGCTGGCTAGTTTTATGTCATTTTAATTAGTGATTGATGTGGGAGTGCTCAGCCCATTGTGAGTGGTGCCACCCTTTGTGGGTGGTCCTGAGTTCTACATATAAAAAAAAGCAGGCTAGAGTTACCCCAAAATATTTTATGTTATTTGTGGATATTATAAAAGATAATATTTCCTTGATTTCTTTATCAGCCCATTAATCATTTGTATAGCAAGGGCTACTGACTATTGTTGAGTTGATCTTGTATCTCACCACATTACTGAAAGTGTTGATCAGCTGTAGGAGTTACCTGGTAGAATTTTTGGAGTCATTTACATATTCTATCATGTCATCTTCAAATAGCAAAAGTTTGGCTTCTTCCTTTCCAATTTGTATCCTCTTGATCTCCTTTTGATGTCTTACTGCTCTGGCTAGAACTGAGTGGAGAGTGTTGGCTTGTTCCTGACTTTCATGGAATTGCATTGAGTTTCTCTCCATTTATAATTTGATGTTAGATGTTAACTTGCTGTATATTGCCTTTATTATGTTTAGGTATGTTCTTTGTATCCCTGATCTCTCCAAAACCTTTATCATGAAGGAGTTTTGGGTTTTGTCAAAGGCTTTTTTAGCATCTAATGAGATGATGATCGTGTGTTTTTTTTTCTTTCAATTTGTTGATAGGGTAGATTATATTAACAGATTTTTGTATGATAAACCCTCCCTGCATCTCTGGGATGAAGCCTACTTGATCATGGTGAGTGATTTTCTTGATATGTTCTTGGATTCAGTTTGCCAGTATTTTATTGAATATTTTTTGCATTAATGGTCATGAAGGAGATTAGTCTGTAATTCTCTTTCTTTTTTGTGTGTTTGTGTAGTTTGGGTATCAGGGAAATGGTAGCCTTGTAAAAAGAGTTTGGCAATGTTCCTTCTATTTCTATTGTGTGGAAGAATTTGAGGAGTATTGGTATTAGTCCTTCTTTGAAATTCTGGTAGAGTTCTGTGTTGAAACCACCTGGCCCTGAGCTTTCTTTGGTTGAGAGACTTTTAATGACTGCTTCTATTTCCTTGGGAGTTATAACCAAACAGGTGAAGCACCTCTATGACAAGAACTTCAAGTCTTTGAAGAAAGAGATTGAAGAAAATATCAGAAAATGGAAAGATTTCCTGTGCTCTCGGATAGGTAGGATCAACACAGTAAAAACGGCAATCTCTCGGGGGGCTGTGGGAGTATACAGCAAGTGACAACTAGTGTTTGACAAGTCGACCCACTAGACATAGAACTCCCCGATGGCAAGCCCAACCTGGCAAAGCTATGGGGTCATTGACTGTGGAAACCAGTTGTTTGATGGTTATAACTTTCTCAGGTGCCACTGTCATACCTCCCTAATAAGAACAGCTGTGGGGTGCTTTCCACAGCCCTTTGGTAGTGTGTTTTACATCTCTGGGCACACATTTAGTTGTGGATTTCTATTTAAGCTGCATAATTCTGATGTACAGAAATATTACCAAAATATTCTTCTTTATTGACACAGGAAATTAACAGTATTCTCAATCTCAAAGACAGCCTTTTACACATTTTTGCAAAGACCTTAGAACTAGTCCAAAACAGACTAAGCTCTATAGAATATACACAAAGACTGATTTTCAGGTATTGTTTATTGCTAAATCAAGGCAAGGCTGTTTACACCAAGACATAGTCCTTGTAGTAGCTCCCTTTCTGCACATACCTGACCGCTCAAGTTTCAGCCAATTGCTTAATGTCTGGGACCCCTCACCAACTAATATCTGGGATCCCTCACCAACTTAAAGCTACATGCATAAGTCAGTGTAACATTACTAGCCTAAGAGAAACTACGTGACTTATCTTGTGTTTTGAGAAATGGTAGGGCCCTGAAAATGTAACCTGTGATTGTCCAGAGTTTGGCTGTGAGGGAGCAACAGCAGTGCTGTGGAGAGAGATAAATGTGTAGAGCTATGTAAGAGCTACTGCAGAATATGAGTGAAGTGTGTGTGTGTGTGTGTGTGTGTGTGTGTGTGTGTGTGTGTGTATACGCAAATAGATCCATATCTATCCATCTATCACCAAGCAGAAAACAAGTCCAAATGAATCAAAGACCTCAACATAAATTTAGTTACACTGAACCTGACAGAAGAGAAAGTAGGAAGTAGCCTTTAATATCTTGGCACAAGAGACTACTTCCTGAATATAATTCCAGTAGCACAGACACTGAGATCAACAATCAACAAATGGGACCTTCTGAACAGAAATGCTTCTGTAAGGCAAAGGACATGGTCAATAAGACAAGATGTCAGCCTACAGATTGGAAAAAGATCTTCACCAACCCCACATTTGACAAAGAGGTAGCTTCTAAAATATATAAAGAACTCAAGAAACTAGACATCAAAATACCAAGCAATCCAATTAAACAATGGGGTACAGATCTAAACAGAGAAATCTCAACAGAAGAATCTATAATGGCCAAAAGACATTTAAGGAATTGTTCAACATCTTCAGCCACCAGGAAAATGCAAATCAAAATGACTCTGAGATACCATCTTGCACGTGTCAGAATGGTTAAGATCAAAAACACTGTTGACATCTTATGTTGGAGAGAATGTGGGAGTACAAACTTGTATAGCCACTTTGGAAAGAACTATGGTGGTTTCTCAGAAAACTGGGAATCAATCTATCTCAAGACCCAATGATACCACTATTGAACATATACCCATGGGATGCTCATTCATACCACATGGGCATTTGCTCAACTATGTTCACAGCAGCATTATTTGTAATAGCCAGAACCTGGAAACAACCTAGATTCTCCTCAATGGATAAAGAAAAAATGTATGGAATACACAATGGAATATTACTCATCTGTAAAAAAAAAAAAAAAAACAATGACATCATGAAATTTGCAGGTAAATGGATGGAACTAGAAAATATCATCCTGAGTTAACCCAGACCTAGAAAGACAAACATGGCATGTACTCCGTCATAAGTGGATATTAGATGTGAAGCAAAGGATAACCAGTCTACAAACCAAAACCCCAGAGAAGCTAGGTAACAAGGAGGATAATAAGAGGGACATGCATGGATCACCCTAGGAAGGGGAAATATATAAGATCTTCCGGGTAAACTGGGAGGTTGGGGAGATGAAGCTTTACGTGACTGTCTAGGCTGCCAGCTGTCTCTGTCTACTCTCGAAAGACTCCCAGCAGCTGCGTGCATCCTTCTCCCATTTCTCAGTTATTATTATATTCCTTTTCAGGTCTTTGATGGGATTGAAGACTAACAGTGATAGTTACAACCTTCCTGTGTCTTAGCTAGAACATATTAAGTACTAGATTCAGGTTCTTTAGGATAGGGCACCTTTTGGGATGATCTTTGTAACGTGCCATTTACTTATGTTTCAGACTTCTCTGGATTTTAGTATTTTAGTCTCTTGTTTGATGTTGTTCATTTTGGTTGTAGTTCCATCTTGTCTAGGTCATTATCCCTTATTCCTCCTGGACAATATTTGATATCATTCCTATTGTATATAGTTTTGTATTAGGTTAGAACTTTCTTATTTAGACAAAAGGGGGAGATGTAGTGGATGTGACCTGGAAGCACTACCACTAGTGAGGCTTCTGGTAACTGCCATGCCTACCTATGACCTGCCCTTGGGGTGGGGCTGAGATGGGATCCCTTAAGACCCTAGATCCAGATGTGCCTGGCCTCTTTGTTCCTCATGATCCTGGATGCTGGATGGCAGAACGAGTCAGAGTTCTCCAGAGAACCCTGCTGGACTGCACCTCACCTCTCCTGGATCCCATAACCAACCCCTTTACTGGCTGTAAGCCACCCCCAAATAGATCTCCTTTTTAACTACGTGGAGTTGCCTTGTTAATTCCCCCCAATAGGGATGAGAACATGGGGGAAAGGGATAGTCTATTTGGGGGAGGGACAGAGCGGGAGAGCAATGAAAGAGATATTTTGATAGAGGGAGCCATTATGGGGTTAGGGAAAAACCTGGTGGTAGGGAAATTCCCAGGAACCCACAAGGATGAACCCAGCTAAGACTCCAAGCAATAGTGGACAGGGTGCCTGGACTGGCTATCTACTGTAATCAGATTGATGACTTTCCTAATTGTCATCATAGGACGTTCATCTAGTAGCTGATCGAAGCAGATGCAGAGATCCACAGCAAAGCTCTGAGCTGAGCTTCTGGAGTCCAGTCAAAGAAATGGAAGCAAGACCATGATGGGGAAACCCACAGAGACAGGTGACCTGAGCTCGTGGGAGTTCAGGGACTCTGGACTGACAGCTGGGGAACCTGCATGGGACCAAACTAGGCCCTCTGAATGTTGGTGATAGTTGTGTGGCTTGGGTAGTTGGTGGGGCCCCTGACAGTGGGACCAGAATTTCACCCTAATGCATGAACTGGCTTTTTGGACTACTTCCTATTGAATGATGCCTTGCTTAGCCTTGATGCAGTGGGGAGGGGCTTGGTCCTGCCACAATTTGATATGCCAGACTTTGTTGACTCTCCATGGAAGCCTTACCCTCTCTGAGGAGTGGATTGGTGGGCAGTGGGGGGAGCAGGAAGAGAGGATTGGGGAGGAACTATGGTTGATATGTAAATTGAAAAACACAACTTTTAAAATAAAAAAAATAAAAGCAGACTAAGCAGGCCATGAGGAGAAAGCTAGTAAGCAGCCCCTCCATGGCCTCTGCATCAGCTCCTGCCTCCAGGTTCCTGCCTTGTTTGAGTTTCTGCCAAATAAACCTTTTCCTCCACATCTGGTTTTTGGTAATAGTATTTCATCACAATATTTACTCTAATCAGGACAGCAAGTGTGTAAAACATAAAATACATACATACATAAAGTGGAGTTCTTTTTCATAGGATCATTATCATAGGCTTTGTTAAAGCTTTAATGTGGGTAGAAAGAAGATGTGAATAGTGAAGAAAATAGAGTGATAGAATATGTAGCCCTTTGTAAAAGGGTTTTATGTAAAGTCAAATATTAGCCAATAGCCATTACATTACCAACAGTAGGATGGATTTTCTGTTGGGAGTCTTCCTTGCTTCTAAGTATGTAAACTAAGAAGCTAGTAACTGTTAAAATAAGTCCCAAATTTTACAAAAGAACAAATTAGTTGAATTATACTTGACTTGGGAAAACTTCAGTCTGAGGAAATGTTAGACAGCCCCATGTCCTGCCTCCTGTGACTTGCAGCAACATTTACTTTAGAAATCATGTTGTTCTCTCCCTTTGAGATACAAATCTCTTTACAGTCAATTAGACTCCCACAATTTTCACGACCCAGGAATTATGCCTGTCCTCTTGAACCTCATCGAAAGCCCTTTGCCTAATCTCAGTGGGAGGGTAGGAAATGACATCATTAAGGTCCAGTTTGGGAACACAAATGGGCTAATCACACTGGGCATCTTTCTGTTTACCTTCCCCAGCATTTTTTTTACAAGTTCACACACCAGTGCTTTAGAATCTGGAGCAGTTTATTTCAATCTCCCCTCTCTATCATGATGATCCCGAAGAGCATTACAAAATGAAGTTAGAGATTATTTACTTATTAAAAGTAATTTTGATTTTCTCTCTTTCTAGTTTTAAAGTTGGAGAAATTTCATAGAATATATCATATGATAGGAATCATGGGCCCAGGTAATTGTAGAGATTAGACTGAAATTGAAATCTTTAAATTACAAGTTAGGAACCACTTCCATTTTAAATTTATAAAATTAACTTTCTAAGAAAAACATTTATAATACTTATTGTCTTTAGCTTTAGTGGAGATAGAGATTAATGGAAATTGAGGCTAGACCATTCTGTTCAAAGGTCTTTAATGTAAGTTGAAGTTCCTAAACACCATGCTAACAACTTTATTGTAATCATTTCCATTCATTTATTAATAAAAGGGATTGTGTCTGCTACATTTGATAATTTACTATATTTTAAAACTCTTTTTTTAAAGAAAATCTGCAATCATGTATCTGCCCTCCATAGACATATAAATCTTAAAGGTTTATTTTATTGTTTTTACTTGTGTGCATGTATGTTTGTGTGAGTAAATACCATGTGTAAGTGGGAGCCTGTAGAGACCAGAAGACAGCATCCAAACCAATAGGCATTTGTTAGCTGCCTGACACAGGTGTTTGAATATGTACTTAGATTCTCTGAAAGAGCATCAAGTGCTGCTAACCAATGGGTTGTCTCTCCAGTTTTGAGAGAATGTATACAAGTTAGGTAGATGTAATAAACATATACATGCTTGAGTTCAGAGGGAGAATCTATATATACAAGGGCAATAAGGCAATGTTCCAGAGAAAGGAAAGAAAACTTCCTGCAAGAGAGGTTGTCCAAGGATTGTTTAAAGTATATGCAGAGGAAAGAGAACAGGAAATGAAAAATATTAATGTGAGTGGAGAAAAGTAAACAACATTGTGCTTTCTAGTTCATGAGAAGAAAAAGTTCACGTAAATTTGTGGGGGTTTTTTTTGAAGGAATGTTGTGAAACATTATTTTAAGGTGTGTTATATTTGTTCACATGGAGTATCTCTTTAATGATGCAAAGATGCTTTGCATTCTTTTATGTTGCATTTGTTTAACACTATGAAGCTGTGCTACTTTGCCTGTCTGAAACATCTGATTGGTCTAGTAAAGAGATGAATGGTCAATAGCTAGGCAACAGAGAGGGATAGGTGGGGCTGTGAAACAGAGAGAATAAATAGGAGAAGAAGAGTGAGGAGCAAGAAAAAGAAGGAGAGGGCGACACCAGGGGTCAGTCACCCAGCAACACAGGAAGCCACATAGTAAGGAAAGAAAGAGATACAGAGTAGAGAAAGGTAAAAACTCAGAGGCAAAAGGTAGATGAGATAATTTAAGTTAAGAAAAGCTGGCTAGAAACAACCCAAACTAAGGCTGATTCCTAAGTAGGAATAAGTCTCCATGTATTTTTTTGGGAGCAGGGTGGTGGGCTGCCAAAGAGCAAAGAGTAAAAACTAACTAACTACAGAGATGCAAGTATTTTAAAATTGGTGGGTACCTAGGAAACTTGTTAAAATGTAGGTTTACAGAATAAAACTCTAGTGTTGTAAACAGGATCCGAAGTTGACAATGTTAACAAGAAGGCCCACCATGATCCTTCGGGTTATTTTATTATTTAGACACCATAGACCCTGTGAAAATATAAATGAGGAAACATATGGATGTGTCTCTATCTCAGAGATCTCCTGAGTGCTATCTCTCTCCAGTTTCTTAAAAGTAAAGGACTATTGTTGCATAAATGAGAACTATCCTCCATTGGGCTCATTGTTTTGAGCCCTTGGTCCCCAGTTGTTGCTGTTGTTTGGGAAGTCTAGAGAACTGTGTTGAAGGAATAATTCATGGGGGACAGCTTTTAGGTTCCATAGTCTGGCCCTATTTCATTTTCTCTTGGACTTCTGACTGTCAGTTAGTCCTCAAGTTCCCAATCTTGTCTCTTCCTTGCCACAATGAACTGTATCCTATCCCTTCTGAATTATAAGCCAGAATGAACCTTTTCTTCCCTTAACATGATTTTGTCAGGGTATTTTATGACAAGAACAGAAAAGCCATTAATGCAGGGTATGATTTGGATATATTAGTAAACTGCAACTTATTACCCTACTTTTCCCATTCTGCAGCAATGAAAACAGAATGTGAGAAATACAAGGGAGATCTAGTTAATTTCTCCAATTTAATTTTTATAATATGTAAAATCCATTATAAATAATCTGCATTCAAATATTGGTTCATGTCTTTATTTTTACTATAAAGGAAAACACTCCAAATACCTAATATACTTTAAGACTGACATGACTCTACATTCTTCAGATAGAATTCAAACAAAAATCTCAATAAGAGTTCTGAGGAATTAGAAATTTCACAGCAAGAGGTTATGTCAGTGGAAAAGTCATACTTGAGTACTCATAAGAAAATTGGAGACGTAAAGCTGAGTTTTGATCACAGGTTTAGCAACAACGAATTAAAAAAAAAGTAAGCATTCCAGCATTTGGCCAGAGAGTTGACCCTTCTGTAAAGAAGTGCCTGAAAAACTCAACATCTCACACCATCACACACTGATGCCCCCATTTTCCTACTTTTTATAAATTTGCTTTATATTTGTAGCTTTGGTAAGATCATTAGATATATCTAACATATGCATATTGGATGATGATTCAATGGAATTAAAGAACATTCATATTTAAAACTATCATTAAAATGATGAAGCTATATTCACAGAAATGGAAATTTGAGTAACCCTGAAACTTGAATATTAATCACTTCTCCTTCAATTGTTATGTTTCTTCTATTCCTTTTTCAAGTTTAGGCTATCAAAAATTTGGAGATAAACTCGGTAGATGGCTAATATTTATTTCCTGATGCTATTCCTCCAGCTGAAACTCAGTATAATATACACATATAGATAAAAAACGGATTCTTCCTTTGAGATAAATATGTGTATGTGAACAGACAATGTATTAGAATTACAAATCAGTTCTGATATATGCATGGAGTCGTTACTCTAATTGCTTCTTCAAAAGAACTCTCTGCACAGAGAATGTCATGTCTGTGCAGAAGGGCTTCCTTTCCTCCGAGGCAGATTGAAATTCAGGAGAAACCCCTTATCCTCATTGAGGAAGTTCATCAGGCATGCAAGTCCCGCCTTGCTTCCACACAGTTCTCTAGGGACTCCAGTTCCAACCTATTCATTCTAAAAATTTTCTCAGATATCTCACTAGGGAGTAGGAGGGAACATAAACCAGAGTAATTCAGGGAGATCTATTCTGAGGGCAAGGCAGTTTTTGCTTGAGTAAGCATTTTATGGAGCATTCTGAAATCATTAGAGCAAACACAAAGCATGGTTTCATTCTCATTTTTTTTCTTCTGACTTCTACTTCAAATATGCACTGTCAAATCTCCCTCCTAAAAAAAAAAACAACTTGGGAATGTATTCTAACTTTCTGATTACTATCAATTTTTTTATTAAAAATAATTTATTTTATTTTCAAACCCTTTGATTTCTTTGATCCATTCATCTAAGACACCTCTCTGGGTAGTGGAGAGAACTGTGCTGTGTGTTGGGGTGGGGGCACTTGCTGAGTCTCTGTCCCACTCCTGAAGTAGAGAACTGGCAGGCTCTTGCACATTTTTATCACCCAGTTTTCCATTGTGGAAAGAGTCAAGGCTAGTACCTAGGAGATCATGCTCCAGTAGGCCCCTTTTGTCATTGGTGGTGGTACCAAGTATTAAACATGCTTGCTGCCACATTAGGAGAATCAATGAGTCTTTTGTAAAGTCAAAGAATTAGGAGAGAGGTCTTAAAATACTTGATTCCCCAATAGAGTGAACTCAACCATTTCTAGGTATTGCTCTGCTCCCAGCTCATATGATAAATTTGTGATCTGTTCTTGTATTACATTTATTAAGAAGCCAATCCCAGGTACCTACATTGGTACTTGGCTGATGCAGAAATCACTCACGTTTAATTGTCAAACTGTTGGAACTACAGGTCTCTGTCTCCAGCTCACCAGCTATTTATAATTCTCTTTCCCCTGTTTATTAGTCATGGAAGACATATGTATCAGTGAGTTCAGTGAATCAGCAAACATATACTTAGCAATTGCAGTCTTTCTTTCATACATGTATCTCTGCATGCTCCATGAGCAAGTTGCCTGAAGTGCTTGCATTCCATTGGGATTATGGATGAAGAAATTACTATCCACTCTACTATATGGGAGTGAATGAAAACCTCAACACCCCATGAACCTAACAGTTACAAACAGAAAAAAAAGTATCAACTTCTCTTACTTCCCTAACTTCGGCTTAAATGGGCTGAGAGTGAAATGACTGAACTTGTCATCAAGAAACAAGAGTTAACTTACATATCCTACATGGAGTCTCTAGAACTCAATTGTCCCTGGAGGAACTTAACATATGTTTTTCTCTTTAGCTATTGTTACTCATTAGGAAGCTCCAAACACTGGCTTCAGTTCTTCATATTCACATGCTAGTATTGTTTTTCTTGTTAGAAAGCCTTCAAAGACCATATTGTTTGAAATTATTATGAAACTCAACAAGAGGCAACTTTCCATTCAGTCAGTTTTAACTTAGCATCTTAATTAAATTACTAGCTTTGAGGAAAGATAATTATGCAACTCTTCCAATATATTTCATTAAATGAAATCCTCTTTATCTATAAAGAAGCTCAGTGAATATTTTATGCCCTAATCATATTCAAGAACATGACCATGTAACCGGAAAGGCCAATATGCCATTTCTATTTTTACTGGGAGCTTGCTTTAGATTAAAGAGGGCACTACTGACTACTTTGTAATTGGTAGAGGCTACTAGCATTAGGGAAGAAATACATATGCATTGGAGTCTTAAGAAATCCAGACGACAATTCTCGCTCATATAAACCCTCCTCATTCTCGCTAATTGGACTCCCAGAGATCCACCCAGGGCCTAGTCATGGATCTCTGCATCCAGATTCCTCAGTAGTTGGATGAGGTTTCTAGCACAACAATTAGGGTGTTTGGCCATCCCATCACCAGAGTAGGTCAGTTCGGGCTGTCTCTCGACCATTGCCAGCAGTCTGTTGTGTGGGTATCTTTGTGGATTTCTGTGGGCCTCTCTAGCACTTTGCTTCTTCCTATTCTCATGTGGTCTTTATTTACCATGGTCTCCTATTCCTTATTCTCCCTCTCTGTTGTTGATCCAGCTGGGATCTCCCGCTCCCCCAAGCTCTCTTTCCCTCAACCCTCGCCTTTCATTACCCCCACTCATGTCCAGGCTGTTCATGTAGATCTCATTCCATTTCTCTGTCATTGGGTGATCCCTGTGTCTTTCTTGGGGTCCTGTTTTCCAGGTAGCCTCCCTGGTGATGTGAGTAGCAGACAAGTCATCCTTGTTTCATGTCTAATATCCTGCTATGAGTGAGTACATACCATGTTTGTCTTTCTGAGTCTGGGTTACCTCACTCAGGATGATTTTTTCTAGATCCATCCATTTGTCTGCAACCTCATGATGCCATTGTTTTTCTCTGCTGAGTAGTATTCCATTGTGTATATGTACCACATTTTGTTTATCCATTCTTCAGTTGAAGGGCATCTGGGTTGTTTCCATGTTCTGGCTATTACAAACAATGCTGATATGAACATAACTGAACAAGTGCTCTTATGGTGTGGTTGAGCATTTCTTGGGTATATGCCCAAGAGTGGTATAGCTGGATCTTGGGGGAGATTGATTCCCAATTTTCTAAGAAAGCGCCATATTGATTTCCAAAGTGGTTGTACAAGCTTGCATTCCCACCAGCAGTGGAGGAGAGTTCCCCTAGCTCCACATCCTCTCCAGCATAAGGTGTCTTCAGTGTTTTTGATCTTAGCCATTCTGACAGGCATAAGGTGGTATCTCAGAGTTGTTTTGATTTGCATTTCCCTGATGATTAGGGATGTTGAGCAGTTCCTTAAATGTCTTTCGGCCATTTGAGTTTCCTCTGTTGAGAATTCTCTGTTTAGTTCTATAGCCCATTTCTTAATTGGACTGTTGGGCATTTTGATGTCTAATTTCTTGAATTCCTTATATATTCTGGATATCAGTCCTCTGTCAGATGTGGGGTTGGTGAAGATCTTTTCCCATTCTGTAGGCTGTCGCTTTGCCTTGTTGACCGTATCCTTTGCTCTACAAAAGCTTCTCAGTTTCAAGAGGTCCCATTGATTGATTGTTTGTCTCAGAGTCTGTGCTACTGGTGTTCTATTTAGGAAGTAGTCTCCTATGCCAATGCGTTCAAGACTACTTCCTACTTTCTCTTCTAGCAGGTTCAGAGTAGCTGGATTTATGTTGAGGTCCTTGATCCACTTGGACTTAAGTTTTGTGCACGGTGATAGATATGGATCTATTTGCAGCCTTCTACATGTTGATATCCAGTTTTGCCAGCACCATTTGTTGAAGATGCTTTCTTTTTTCCATTGCGCACTTTTGGCTTCTTTGTCAAAAATTATATGTGGATAAAGCACAGGGACAAATAGCCAAACGAATGGAAACACATGAACTATGAACCAATGGCTGAGGGGTCCCCACTGGATCAGGCCCTCTGAACGGATGAGACAGTTGATTGGCTTGATCTGTTTGGGAGGCACCCAGGCAGTGGGACCAGATCTTGTGCTCATTGCATGAGTTGGCTGTTTGAAACCTGGGGCCTATGCAGGATTGTTTGGCTCGGCCTGGGAGGAGGGGACTAGACCTACCTGGACTGAGTCTACCAGGTTGACCTCAGTCTGTGGGGAAGGCTTTGCCCTGGAGGAGATGGGAATGGGGGGCGGTTGGGGGGAAGGTGAGGGGGACGGGAGGGGGGAGAACAAGGGAATCCGTGGCTGATATGTAGAACTGAATTGTATTGCAAAATAAATTAATAAAAAAAAAAAAAAAGAAATCCAGACGAAACATTTTATGAAGAAATAAATAGGCTCAGATTAAATGAGAAACAATCCCTTCTAAATTTAAACTACAAACCTCAATATGTGCATGGAATTTTTTTTTAGGAAAACACAAGTATGTTGCAAAGAGAACTCAGAGATATCAGTACAAAAGTGTTATATAAAGTTAGATACTGCATAAATATCATTAATGAATTTAACTAAACAATAAAATATTCAAGACATCCCTGGAATTGCTCACCAATCAAGGATAAGGGCAGAGGTGAAAAATGAGAAAGAGAAGTAAAAGTGTGCCGCACTAATATATTTGATTAAGTGAAATTTATTTTTTAGATTTATCTAACATAAAGATTTATATAACTTAATAATTCAGCCATTGAGACAACTTGATTGTTTAATCATTGTTTTGGTTTGGTTTCTATTGCTGTGATAAAACACCATAATCAAAAGCAACTTGGGGAGGAAAAGGGTTTATTTCTGCTTAGAATTCCACATCAGAGTCTGGCAGAGGAAATCAGGCAAGGAACTCAAGACAGAAACCCAGAGCCAGAAACTGAAGATGGGGTCATGGGCGAGTGCTGCATATAATTTCTTATATGATCTTTAACCATCTGCCCAGCTGTGGCATCTCCCACAGTGAGCTGTGCCTTCCCATAATTAATCATCAATCAATAAAAGTACTGGGGGCATTTTCTCAATTGAGATTCCTTTTTCCCAAATGATTCTAACTTGCATCAAGTTGACATAAAACTAGCCAGCACTGAGTTACAAAATATACATTTTATATTGTATATAATATATTATGTAATATAATAGTATAATTGCAATTGTATAATATATTACTAATATCTAACCAAATGCTCATTTTCATTCTGCAAATAATCTACCTGTTTCTGACTTCCTGACTGTGATTCTATAACATTCTTTATTTTTTAAATTGACATTAAACAATGAATATAAATCCTCATACCAAGGAAGTTTGACCTTCCATGCTTGCAACAGAGATAGAACGTCCAACTGCCTTGCTTTTTTAAAGCGAAAACTCGAGGTGAGTTGGAACTCACTATTTGACACCTTGAGGAGAACTTTCTCTTTGAATTCTATGTCTCTAGGTGTGACACCTCTTTTAAGTTCTCTTTAAATACATCTGCTGGTTTATTACTGGAAAGTACAGAAGCAAGCACTTAGAAAGTCGGATTACAGCTCAAAAAGTAGCTTGAAGAGATCTGTCAAAAACTTTATCTCTTCTTTTAAAAACGCATAATTTCATGGAGTAAGGGAGAGAATGGTTCCACTCAGCATCCACAGGACAGCATCTCAAATGGGAACATCTCAAATGGGAACTCATCATCCTATGGGTCTGAGCAGAGCCGTGTGTGTGCTGCTTTAGCACAGAACCTTCAGATAAGGTAGAAGTTCAGAGCACATAGAAGCAGAGCATATGAAATAGAAGGGAAGAAAAAGCTAATTAAAGGAGCAATTGTGTAAGCATGGGGGCAGGGAGAGAAAGATTCATTGATGATGATGATTACTGAAGTTTTACTGTACCTCAAATACAGGGGTGGCTTAGGGAAATATCTGTGAAGTTTGTCACTGCTATACAAAATGTTCACACCTCAAATCAAAGAAAATCAATATCAAATTTTCTTGCTCATCAATGATTTTTTTATACCTTTCATATAATTTCTGAGTTTGCCGAGATCATATTAGACAATTGAGCCATCTAAAAGCTAAATGGTTAGGAAAATTATAGAGACATGTGGGTTGAAAAGAAAAACAATAAAAAGACATGTACAGTCAGTAGGATCTTGTAGGAAGGACCATGGAATAGAAACAGCAGTTTAAGGAGAAGATCCAGTGAAGGATAGTACATCCAGCCGAAGTCCTGATGCTAGAAGACTTATCACCTAAGAAATCTTCTTAAAAATCGTTCTCGGCCGGGTGGTGGTGGCGCACGCCTTTAATCCCAGCACTCAGGAGGCAGAGCCAGGCGGATCTCTGTGAGTTCGAGGCCAGCCTGGTCTCCAAAGCGAGTTCCAGGAAAGGCGCAAAGCTACACAGAGAAACCCTGCCTCGAAAAACCAAAAAAAAAAAAAAAAAAAATCGTTCTCAAATATGAGAACCATTAGAAACTTTTGAACAATTCATCTGGAAAATGGTTCTTAGGAAAGTGCAAAGGAAAGGCAGCTTCTTGAGATATTAGAATACCTTTTCAAGAAAGGATTGAGGGTGGTCATGATTTATGATTAATCTGAACTTTTCTGTTAGCCCCACACATTCCTCAGGGGATTAGTTACTACCAATGAATTTCTAATTCAATGTCTGGGGAACCCCTAGTTCAGGTCCTTTGTTGTTAGGGTGACGACTTTCTTCCAGTGCTCAGTAATAGTGCTTTCTGTTAGCACTATTGCCACTCTTGTTTAGGATATTAGTTTTGTTAGGTAGAAAAATATTTATTTATATTGATGGTTGCCCCTATTTAAAGTAAGTGAATTCAATTTCTTTAATTTCAGCAAAGTGCCGGGTGGTGGTGGCACACGCCTTTAATCCCAGCACTGGAGAGGCAGAGGCAGGTGGATCTCTGTGAGTTCGAGGCCAACCTGGGCTACAGAGTGAGATCCAGGAAAGGTGCAAAGCAACACAGAGAGACCCTGTTTCAACACAACAAAACAAAACAAAGAAAACAACAAAAAGACGGTAATTTCAGCAGAGTGATTAATCCAATTTTTATTATTTTCCTAATCTAGTAGATGTCTGAAGTTACTTGATTTTTTTTTGTTGTTGTTGTTTTTGTTTTTTTTTTTTTTTTTGAAACAGGGTTTCTTTGAGTAGTTTTGGTACCTGGCCTGGATCTCGCTCTGTAGATGACGCTGGCCTCGAACTTACAGAGCTCTGCCTGGCTCTGCCTCCTGAGTGCTGGGATTAAAGGCATGCACTACCACTGCCTGACTGAAGTTATTCTTTCTACACCCACACTGCATATGAATTTTGATTGTGCCTCACATCAAAGTTATCATCTACTGACAGTTGGCTTCACTACCCCAGTGAGTAAAATTCTCTGACAACTTAAACACATTAGAAACAGTCAAATTCATGGAAAGTGCTGGATGCCCAATATTAATCAAGATAAAAGACAAAGAGGTTGGAGGGGCAAACAGACCTGGGATAAATAACTACAGATCAATCCCTAAGACAAAATAGACTCACAAATTTAGTAACATAAGTGGAAGCTGAAACAAAATGAGATACATGACACTGCGTGAGGACAAAAGTTGATGATAAGATTTAAGTTATAGGTAATACACAAACATGTGTATTATATAGGTAATACAGAAACAAGTAGACAATGAGGGAGGTGTCATTGAATCCATCAAGATGGTAAGATAAAGGAGTTTTCCACAGTCCAGGATGGAAATATCTCTGGTAAGTGAACTATTTCTTGTAACTTTCTTTCCATATAGCAGTACTGCTCACAGAAATAATCTCAGTGGCTGCATCATATGATGTTCTGCAGGATGATTAAAAGATTCCAGAATTCAGAGTTTAGAGAAAGTTGTAAGTGCATTGCTTGCCACAATGGAGGGAAACCAGTATCTATCGTTCCTTTTCAAAGAGAATCGAGAGAAAGTAACCTCCTACCCTTGACTGAAGGGACCTAAAGTCACACACTCAGATGAAGTATAATTTGAATACAACTGTATCATGCCCCTTTTTATCCATCTCCAAAGTTTGGGCTGCTGGAAGGAACTTTGGAATGCATAATATAGGTGTGCCTGATAATGACCCCAGAAGCTCTTATAAGGAGTTCTGATCAGAGAAAAGAAGAGAGAGAGAGAGAGAGAGAGAGAGAGAGAGAGAGAGAGAGAGAGAGAGAGAGAGAGAGAGAGAGAGAGAGAGAGAGACTTCTATTATGAAAAGAAAGAAGCAATGTTGAAGCATATTAATGATAGAACTTCATGTCAGAGGGCTGAATGTAGTGATGAAATTAACAGACATTCAGTACCGGCTCGCCCTGCGTAGAGTAGGAATGTAGATGCTCATGGGAGCAGTGGGAGTTACAGGGAAAGTGGAAAGGCCGTAAAAGCAGCTGTTGAGTGAGAAACTGAAGAGGAGAGAAGATGAGGAGGTGGGGTAAGTTTCCTTTGTAACTCGTTATGACATCCCCTATTCAGTTCTACCAAGCACCCTTTATTAAGCCATTATCACATCTTAATGGCATTGGGATGCTTCTGTGGTACAGGTAGCATGCAAAGGTTTACCCTAGCTAGAACCAGTTATATGCAGGGTACACTGTCAATACAGATGAAAAATCATTGATTGCTGCTTAATGAAGATGGGTGTTTCTGGAATTTGAAGTGAACTGACTTCAATGGCAATTATTGAAACAAGTGTATTTTGTTTCCCCTTAGCAGATATGTAAATCACAAGGCTTACACAACATCTAGTCAATTCTCATCATGATGAGACTGGATAAACCCATTTCATGTTAAAAAGTGCAAGTTTTCATTAAGGCCAAACTCATCCTTAGTTAATTCAGTAGCAATGAACTTCTGTTCATGAAATAAAAGGTAGATGCCAAATATTTCTCACAATCAAATTCACACTACTAGAAATTAATCCATCTTCATTTGTGGGGAACACATTATGATACCCTTTTCTATTTTGGTCTGATAATCCTTATTCAAGGACTATGGCAGATCAAAGATTTTCTAGGTTTGCAGACTGTCAGTCATGTAAAGAACACTGTGCTGCCAGAATGCTTGAACTTTTAGACAACTGCAGCAGAGATTGGCTGGGAGAAGGGTTTACCTTGAAGTAGGTGGAAGCCCCATGTTGTTTAATCAAATGAACTTTTCTTCTTCCATAAGATTTTCATAATCATTAAAAATTTTATAATTACTAAATAAGAATATATTTCTTATAGTATATAGAAATCCATATTTGTGAATAACTTTAAAATACATTTATTTTATTTGCACTGGTAATGTGAAGAGAATAAAATGCACACAGAACATGTAAGCTGTTGTGGGATGTCTTTCTGTATGTTGTGAATATGTGTTGCTATGATTGGTTAATAAAGAAGCTGCTCTGGCCTATGGCGAGTCAGGGTATAGCCAGGCAGGAAATCCAAAACAGTGAGACAGGAAAAAGAAAGGAGAGGAGAGGGCCACACCAGCCATCACCCAAGGAGAAACAAGATGCCAGCGAACTGGTAATGCCACAGCTACATAGCAACTTATAGATTAATAGAAATGGGTTAAGTTATAATAGCTAGCTAGCAAGAAGCTGGCCATAAAGCCATGCAATTGGTAATTAATGTTAAGCCTCTGAATGATTATTTTATAAGTGGCTGAAGGACTGTGGGGCAGGGCAGGACCAGAGGGATACAGGACCATAGGGCCAGGCGGGACCTGAGAAACCTTCCAGCTAAATAAGTATGTCCTTATTTTATTCTACATTATATGTTTGTTTTGAAGGTAATGAAAAAAAAACTTTAAAATGTTAAAAATTTTTCAGAAGGCTATGCTAGTACACTAAATGATTAGTCATATTGAAAAATAACAAAAATTATATCAAAAGAAAGGTTATATAAAGAACAAAAAAGGACAGGAACATTTTTTCCACAGGAATATTGCTTCCACACATTGTTTTCCAAGTAAACAAGATTGCCTGAGTAGCAAGCTGGGAGATGGATTTCTTTTCTTCCTTTCTTTGTTTTTAATTTTAATTTAATTTTATTTATTTCTTAAGGAAAATTTGATTCTTCACACATTCTTAGGCTTTTTTAAAATCATCATTGTGTAGAATTTGGGAATTTGGACCTAGGAATAGGAAAATCATGATAGATCTCAATTAGGAACTAAGAAACCACCTCTTGTCTCCAAAGTTAGGTAGGATGTGATAGCAGTAAGCCTGTTTGATTAGGCAACTAACTTCAAGTGCAGCCCAGGAGATGAGCAACCTTGCAAAGCCACAGTGCTCCTGGTGGATGGCGATTCTGTCTTCCTTGGTTTCTGCTTTGACCTGCCAATGTTCCCACTGTGGTGTTGAAAACACAACCAGGAAGGGCGGCAGCAGGCTTGTTGTTTCATTCAAGGAGAAAGAAATAGTCTCCTTCAGAAAATTCATAAAGCATCTCTTTGAGATATTTGGAGAGCTTAATGGCCTGTGCCAAATTAGAGTTCAGCACACTGTGCCTTACTTTAAAAAAATAAATAGCATCCATTTTTCACAGGTAGTGGAAAATTGCCTTCTAGAATTAGCAGTGATTCATAAAATTATTTGTTGTTATGATTTCATTAGTTTTAGCTCCCCATGTAGTTAGGCGTCAGTCAACTTTAAAATCAATGCCCTAGTTAAGCAAATAAGGCAATGGGATTCAGCAGTTATCAGGAAGTGTTTTGTGTCTGCACACTGAGACTTGAAAACAACATCCAGACAGACGGAGAAACCAGCTCAGATCATGCCACTGCTAACGGAAATAGCTGCTCACCAAGTCACAGGATAATCCTGATCCCACTTAGCACTGCCCTCTATACCAGCCTTTCTTTCTCTGCACACTGCAGTCATTGATCAAACCCAAGTTCCCTGTCCTATACCCCTGACACAGGGACCTGCTGCTCTTCCTTTCTTTTTCCTAAAACCAACTTTCTTCCCATTTCCACTTTTCTTTCACATACCTACACGGCACATCCTGACTGGCTTTACAAGTCACGGCCAGGAACTAAGAGAAGGAAGGAATGGGGGCCACTTCATGGTGATATAAGATATAAAGATAGAACATTGCTTTATTCCTTATTATACATTTTATAGTGCAGCTCCATTAATTTCAAAGAGAGACATCACAGTCATGGCTATCAGTATAGTAGCCCATTACAAACGAATAACGCTTGCATTTTCAAATAGTATTCTAAAGTCATCTGTGCCAGCATTCGGATACCAAGATGAACAGTGATTGAAGTAAAAAGGAAGGAGATTCTAGTAAAAAGACCCACTGGGGCCACGTAATAACATGATCGGAAGTTCCTTCAGTCTGAGACACTGCAAATGTGTTGGAGCTGCTGAAAGTAGTAATTTGTAGGTAATGATTCTATCTTTTAACTTAAAGAATACATCAGATTATCTCAAATCAGCAGATACAAATGAGAAATAAAAAAAATTATATTCAGTTGGAGCACATGTAAGAGAGGAGGCAAAAGGAGAGAAAATATTTTAAAGATATGTCCAAAACTCTGGATTTTATATGCATGTGCTTGTGTGTGTGTGTGCATGTGCGTGTGCATGCATGTGTGTGTGTGTGTGTGTGTGTGTGTGCACATGTGTTTGCACGTGTGTACATGTGTGAGTGTGTGTGTGTGTGTGTGTGTGTGTGTGTGTGTGTGTGTGTGTGTGCGCATCTACTTGTCTCTGTCTCCAGAGTACCAGGATTACAAGCATGTGCCACTATGCCTGGAACTCTTACATGAGTTCTAGAGATTCAATTAAGGTCCTTACATCTACAAAGCAAGTCCGTTATTTGCTAAAAATTCTGCCCAACACAAAAGCTTTTATCATCAGCACCCGAAAAGAAGCAAAATAAATCACCAATGGTCCCAGTGAGTTGTTTTAGAGTATTCCATGGTTCTAGTTCATCTATATTATTTTATATATTAATTAAATATACACTCTTAGAAAGTTGCCTGGAAAGAGGAACTTTGAACATTTGTTTTCATTGCAGCAATTATAAATAAAGCTTACAACCCTGAACACACACTTCTGTGGAGTCTACATTAATACATTATATATGTTTGAATATATTATATATCTGCATATATTTCAATGTGTGTATGTATAAGTATACATAGTACTAAATGTTTTTTCCTCTGTCTTCTTAGAAAACAAAATAATTGAATAACCAGACAGCTATCGCTACAAATTTTACCCATTTTAAAAATATGAATGTTTAACATAAACTTACTTGCAATTTTGTTAGTCAATTTTTGAAAAGTGAATAACTATAAATAATTATTAAGCACCAAGAAAAATGTGATGGAACATATAATGGATAACTATGATCTTATATAACTTGCTAAGCACAACTGTAATGGCCAAAAAGAAGTTTATGCAAGTACCAGGTTTACTATTTATTAATATTCATATTTAGAAAGACTCAAAAGAGGGTTCTTACATGATTCTAAAAAATATTTAACACCAAAGAAAGCATAATTCAGTCCCATGCATGCACAATATGTAGCTTAAGTCATACACCGAGGTGACAGTGTCAACAGTTCGCATGGAATAGCACACTTCTTGCTATGGTCTGCAGAGTGTACTGTGGTGGTGTTTCCTTTGCCTGTCACCATTGTGCTTACCTCCACATCTTGGAATTGGTCCACTCCACATTACTTTTCCATCCATGAGAATACATGTAATTGTTTCTGTCCCCTGGGTCTTAATAAATCCTTCCTCGCAAATAACGGAAATGGAACTTCCTAATTGAAAGTTGTCTCCAAACCGACGGGCATTGATGGGTATTCCCGGATCAGGGCACTCATTATGGCCAAATGCTTTACCATGACAAGAAAACATAAGCAGTATTAGAAAGACAATTCCACATGAGTGTAAAATAATGTGTAATAACTGTGAGTCTTTCAGCAGATAATTTATACACTATGACTTAAAAAAATTAAAAGTGAAAATTTTAATTGTGTCTAGTTGTGGTGATAATTAGGATAACTGAATACAGAGATCACCAATATAACTTGTTCTGATTACTATTAACTTGAATTATAACAGGTTTATGTTATCTCCCTTTAAAATTTTGTAACTCATCTGCCAGGAATGGATAAAAAGGTATACTGGGAGGATAAAAAGGAAGATTTGAGTATAGTAAAAAATATGGCAATTATTTTACAGCTTTCCATAATGTATGACCTTTCCTTTCGGCTACCTCAGAAAAGAGACTCTACTCTTTAATGACCATATCCTAGGCACAGAGGTGTGATATTATCTCATTTAATACTTAGATGGGCCTGATGAGGAAAACATCACCATGAAGAGAAATGTCAGATTTGAAAAAGTCATGTAGCTTGCCTCTAGTCATAGAAATATGTGTTTAATAGGACTACAATGTATCCTCAGTTTTGGAATTTAAAATGGTCTCCATGCCTTTTGTATCTTTGGCCATTTTGCTCATGTGTCATGATCTTAGAGTTACCCCTGTATTTTATCTTGTTTCTTTTAGGATGTCTACTTAACAAAAAGGAGAACTGTAGTGATAATCTGTTTATTTAAACAAATAATAGATTATTTGGAGTTACCCAAACTTTTCTCTCTATTAATCTACAGAGCCATACATGTATGATCAAATTTTATATTACTGCAATGGAAATAGAAGAATATTTCTGTGAAGACAAAGCATCATGGTTTATAAGCATATGTCATATTTATGAAGCTTTTATAATTTGATATTAGAATTGTTCATCATGAATGCAGGCAACTGTTTTGCATTTTCCTACTAATTACCATTTATATGTTGTTCCCAATTTGCATTATTTTATTAATTTTTATCCTAAATTACACAAAAGAAATTAAGGAAAGTTCCAAAATACATAAATATATTATATGTTAATTTATTTGAATGACTTTTTTTGTCTTATAACCTACAAATTCTTAACTCTTAAAGAAACAATAATTAAAAATTGATAAAAATATGTTTTAAGTTCAACTTTTGGTCTTGCTGCTCTAGTATATAATATTCAAGTAGATTTGTTCAGAAGAAATGAGTTGAAGTCGAAAATATTAAATATATGAATTTATATATAACTAAATAAGTTATTTACTATAGAAGCAGAATGGATATAATATCTGAAAAGATCACAGGCATTGATTAAAAGCATCATGAAGTTAATACAAACTAAAAACTATAATTAAACAGGTGCATACATGTATTCACTTTATATATAGAAATGTTTGAAGAACTTTCAGTTAAATCCCGTTTTAGATAGTCTTTGTGACACATATCACAGTAACTGAATATAAATGACATACAGTTATACATTGCAAATACATTCTATGAATGATACTGTACACAACTCTGGTCACAGCGAAAGGACACAGACTGCACTTTATTTTTCATTGGCGAAACTCAGTGTCACTTAGATTCAGGTGGGATGAAAGGAGAAATTTTTTCTAAAGGTGGTTCTGGTATTTAGACTAAATTCTATTGAGACAGAGAAGTTTCCCATTAACCCAGCAGGTTAGGCAGCATCTAACACAGAGGCGATGATTCAGGAGAAAGCACTTAACATTAGCAGCGGTTCCTGGCTTCTGACAAAACATTCGCACAAGAAAATACTTAGATGTAAGTATTTTAAGCCAAGAAGTTTTCTCTTTTATGGGATTGAATCTTTTGCCACTGTCATAAAGATTTTCAGATGAATCATACTCATCTTATCTTTTAAAAATACACACCAGAATATGGCTGATATATAAAACCTAAGAGAAAACATACCTGGAACCTAGGAAAATATAATACACCCCAAAACAGTATTAAGTGATCTAGCCAAAAAGCTAGCTAGTGGTTATTGAGATTTTGCTAGATTCACATGGTGTCTGGTAAATTAAGTCAATCTATACTTTATTTAGAATTACTCATATATTCGTCCAAAGTGCTTTTATATTTATGGATACATGGATCGGGTACAAAATCTACAAATGTAGTATCCAAGACAAGACTTGAAGTTGTACTGTCTGGCTTTATGGCTGACACTTTGAAACACCGTTACCCCTGTATTTTATCTTTATTTTTATTTTTCCTCATAGTCAGCTGAGGGGTCTTCCCACAGAATTAGTGATTCTTTCTCTCAAGTACTCCTATAGCAAGAAGAGCTGTTCTTCGGAATTAGAATTGTGTGCTGTGATTAATTGTTCTCTACGAGCTAGCTCCTGAATAGCTAAAGAAAAGACATTTTCTTTTTTAAAAAAAACTGATAAACAAGTAGCAGCAAAATCTGGTCTAAATTTATGGTCAATCTTAATAGAACAACCTAATGTATCAGCTGATGCGGTAAAAACATTGAAATGGATTTCCTTCAAATGGGGCCTCTCAAAGAGAAATGACACATAGAGAGTAGAATGTATTTGGTTCTTAAGAGATACAAAGCAATCATTGGCAAAACTAGGTCGACAGCTTTCTCAAATATCCTTATCATTGAAACAAGTGGGCTGGTTTGTATGATCGCCTTTCAGTCCTCTACAAAAATGCCACAGAGATAAACAAGCAAGCACACAACAAAGCCCTTACTGTTGTAGGTGATGTTGAAACCGCGTCCTGACATAGAGTGGTCAGCTTGAAATTCCAGTCGCAGGATGTGGCTGTTACTAGTGAGGTGAGAAGGCACCTCAGCCCCGGTAAAGGTCCCCAGAATGGGGGAATCGGGCGAGTCGCCATCTTTAACAGCAAGGAAGTCAAACTGGGATTCCAGATCAAAGTCATTGAATGACAGGTGAATCCGGCTCCCTGGGTCAGAGATTATTGTCCAGATGCAATTTAAATTATTTCCATAACCTTCAGGGTAATCGGGGGAAAGGACTGTTCCCATCGGTGCAGTAAAGTTAGAGAGGCAAGGAACTGGAAAAAATAGATAAAAACAAAGAGAAGTTTACAAACAGTAAACATTAAAAAGCAATATCTGGGTATATTTTTATGGTAGTCTACAATTATAATGATCAATGAGCGATCAGGAACACATCAAATAATCTAAGTTACCTTATAAAAGAGAAAGGAAAAGCTACAATTTTTGCCTTGAAAATTTGTTTTTTTCCTTTACTGAATAGTGAATTCAGGGTTTGGTGCAAGGGTCACATTGTCAAAGTACACACACCAACTTCATTTTACATATGAGCAAAGCCAGCTTGTACTTCCCATGAACTTACGGCTGTGTGCTTGGCTGTGCACAAATTCGTAATTTAAATAAAAGCCTCATGATATTGGTTTATTGTGCTTCCCAGACAGTTCTCACTCTGTAGCCTAAGTTATCTAGAACTCGCTCCCAGACTGGACAAAGCGTTCTTATAATTGTTGCCACTTCAGCATTCCAAGACGGACAGCGGCTCTAGGCAGGAATCACTACCCCCAACTCAGTGACACTTCATTTTTCTTTTTAGCCTGTTTCTGTTAGAATAGGCCATAGCTTTTATCTCTGCGCTTATGAGAAATTTATGTAAGTACCCATGGAAACGTTCAGGTTAATACAATGGTTGAGGAAAGAAACATTTTGTGAATAATCGCAGAGTTAAGTTTCTAAAGCTTTACAGAACATCAGTAAGGGTGTGGAAACCGATTTTTATCCCCTGTCGTGCCCTTGGGGTCCTGACAGTTTATGACAGAAATAAGGAGGCCAGTTAGCAATAATAATAGCCAACAGCTGTCACCGGTGGGAAAGACCAGAAGAAGGACAAGTCAAGAAAATCAGCTACTCTACAGAACACATAGTCCTGTTTCCTTTCCCAAGTTGAAAACATCTGATTGAAGTTTGGAAAGCAGAGGAAGGACAAGGAAGAGAAAAAAAATTACTCAAAGGAAATCGATGCTAAGATATTGATATAGTTTTTTCCAGTGCTATTAAATACCTTTAACAAAACTCAGTTCATACAAATTCTACTTGTGACACATACACACTATGCACACACACATGCAGACACTCACATATGCATTTACTGTTTATACATATAAAGTATGCATAAAGTCTCTATATAGAAATAGATACGTTACATATACGTGTATTCTCATGTGCAGTGTGTTTGTAGTATAGTTTTGAGACAGTTTCTCAGTATGTAGACCAGGATGGCCCAGATTTATTCACCTTTCAGCTTCAGTCCAAATGTTTAAATCAGAGATGTGCACCGCTACAATTCATTCATTATACGCCATAAATGAAAATTTAAATTGACTACATATAATCATATTAATCATTTAAACCCCTAACACCATTCATTTTTGTCTACATAAATTTTAAATTAACATTTAGAATTGTATTTTAAAATTCAATTCAGTGATGAATGGCTGTCTTCTGATTATTTCCTGGGGATATTTTTAATGAGTTCATAAAGAATATGAACTTGAAGCTTCAAAATTGTTTGTAGAATTTCTCAAGTTATATTAATTTGTAGTGAACTATAAAAAGCTGTATTAAAGAACACAGATCTGTGAAAGCAGAAAATACTGTGATTACACTTTTTAGTTTCATAAGGAAAATAACACCTTATTACTGTTTCTTCTACTTATAGTGAGTGAAGGTTTCTGATATGGTTTTAATATATTTGCTTATTCACTTTGTTGGAAGTATCCATGCATGAATTCTGATTCTTTATGTTTATGTAGTCTTAAGTCATAATACCCATGTGGCAATTTGAAAGGTAGTTTTTCTCATATGCTCATACTTGTGAACACTTGGTCCCCAGTTAGAAGAACTGTTTGAGAAGGATAGGGAAATGTAGCCTTGTTGGTCTTGGTGTGGCCTTGTTGGAGGAGGTGTGTTCAGTAAAGGTGAGTTTTGAGGTTTCAAAAACCCATGCCTGATCCTGTATCTCTGTCTGCCTGCCATCTATAGATCAGTAAGTAAGCTCTCAGCTACTGCTCCAGCCCCAAGCCTGTCTGTATCCTGCCATTAAGACTAGGGACTAAATATCTAATACAGTAAGCAAGCCCCTAATTAAATGCTTTCTTTTATAAGAATTGCCTTGGTCACAGTGTCTCTTCACATCACTAGAACAGTAACTAAGGCAACCTGTATAGCACATTGCTCATTTATTTTGTTTTTTATAAAGTTTAATATTAGGAATTTATTTGAATTTACTAGTTAAAATAATATTTTGGTTACCTACATTTGATTATATACTAAAAGATCTCACAATGTATGTAATTTCATCATTTCTTTAAAAGTATTTTGCATTTTTATTTCCTATCTGGAATGACTTTAGAAGCTATAAAATGACAGCCACAGGTCAATGTGGCTGAGCCACATTGCAGGCAAGTTTGATTTGGCTGTTTTTTCTTTTCTTCTTCCCATGCTTTGGAATCATATTTTCAAAGCATATTTCACATTTGAGGATATAAGTCTAGGAAAAAAAAGTCCCCTATTCCTTTTTTTGGTGATACTTAATATGGAGCTTAATATGTAGCATGTTAGAGCCTCAAACATACAATCTTCCTCCCTTCCCTTCCAAGTGCAGGGATTTGTCTTGTATGTTGTATTCTCCAACCCTTTCCACTTTCAGTTATTCTTCATGAATTTCATGTATGTATACAATGTAATATGGTAGTATCGACCCTCCCTTTCCCCCTCCCAAGTTCCCAGGGATCTGCCTCCAACCTGTCCATCTTCAAGTTTCATGTCCTTTTTTCCTTTTCTCCTCCTCCTCCCTCTGTCTCTCTGTCTCTGTCTCTCTGTCTCTGTCTCTCTTTCACAACTCACTGAGTCTAATTACTGTTTCCCATGCCTATATAGGTGTGAGGCCATCAAGAGGCGTATGAGCATCCACTGGCTAATTCCAAACAAAAGAATGTGTCTTCCTCTCCAAAGAGCTGCTTATAGTTCCGCAGTTAGGAGCAGGACCTTGTGAGCATCTGGGTCATTCATGCAGGCATTTGGGCTGGATTGACCTTAGACAGGTTTTGTTTGCAACCACGGCCTTTGTGAGATCATGAGTGCAATAATCAAGCCCTGTCCAGAGGAGAGTACTTCGAAGCACTCCTCCCTACTCTCTGGCTCATTCATTCTTTCAATCCCTATCTCTTGAAAAGTTAATTTGCTCCATTTTCTTCCCATTCCATATCTGGAACACTACTGCCTTCTCTTATACTCTGCTGAATCCTGAGACCTTTAATTCTATAATTATAACAAAATGACAACTAAATTAGTTACAAATAAAGGTGTTTGGTTTCTTTTACTATAAAGCTTCATTTACACATTTAGGGAAGTTCAAGTTGCCACCTCCTGAGATAAATGATCTACATATGGATCAGGAACTGTCCAAGCTCACAAACCCCACTGAAATTCAAGGAGATGGGCAGACTTTCATAATGTACATTGTGTCCATGGTTTTATAGGTGTAGTACAATTTTTAAGCAATATTATTAGGTCCACGGTCATGTTCCCAGAGAAACTGCTTTTAGTTGTTTCATTAAATTTACAAGGTAATTGTGTATTATTCATAAATTAATATAATGTATTCACAGTCAGAAAATTTTTCATAAGGTTTTCCTATTTTAAATTTTAAAACTCTCTTTTTACTGTTTATCTGGATGTACATAAGAATTATACCTATGTAGTGATGATTTATTCATCTGCAGCTAATCAGGCAAATGCATTTGAAATTAACTATTGCCTGTTTATAAACCATTAGATTCAATATTTTTTTCACTTACTAGAATACTGGGCTTAGTTGAAAATAGTTAAAGATGCCAAATGATAAAACATGCTTATAATCCTGGCACTCAGGAGGACCTCTACAAATGAGAGGCTATCCAGAGCTATGTAGTAAGTACCAGACCAGCGAAGAGGGCTTCCTATGAGAATATTGACCAGATATTCAAGAATTTTCCAAATTGTTTTAAGGAAATAATATTCACATCATTTTTATTAAGTATTCTAGCATCTTATAAAATGCTTTTAATTACTTTTTCATTTTGGGCTGAGGCATGGCTCAAAAGTGGAACACTTGTCTAACTCAGCCAAGGCCCTGGATTCTATCTCTTCCAACACAGTTTTTTTCTTTTATTGTGAGTGTTATTTATCACATAACAGGTTTTCCATTATGAGACCAATATTATCTTTCTGAAAGACTGTTTGGAATAAAAGGTCATCAATTAACGTATTTTAAGAACTTCTAAGCTTTATAGGGCATGAATAGATGAAATTTAGTTCTCCTTATTTTCTTCTTTTTCAAAAGGACTGCTCAGGTGGTCTTTATTATTATGGATGAGAACTGGCCCACCACTAACAGTCCCTCAAGAGCAGATCTGTGTATTTTTCCTCTGAGATTTTTTGGCTAGGAAAGTAAATATTTTTTTTAAAAAAATAGCACTTTCTTATAATATAATGATGACTATTTACTTGAACATGAAAGTGTAACAATAGATAATACTGATGTCAAGTTTGTGTTAATTAAGCTGGAAATTTAGTGTATTTTGAAAAAAATTATTTTTTAATCCTAGCATTTTATATAAAATAAACATTAATGGATTTTATGCTGTGAGGTCTGTACTTTACTGTGAACACCTCCACGAAAGAATAAATTAAGTAATTATAAATAGTTGTAATTATAAATAAACATATATTATCCCATGAAAGTAAGTGGGCTTGTTAGAATTATCCATGATATCTAATTTCCATAAGAAATATGCCATGTATAAAGTATAAAATGTCACTAACTTGTTAGAAGAACACATGTAATATATATATTTGCAATTACCAACTGAACTATGTTAACTTTATTTAAATCTGTAATGAAATTTATAATTTGGCATAAGCACACATGTTAAAGATAGTATCACAAAGTGCTACTCATTCAAAAATAATTACTTGGTTCCAGCTCTTTGAAATTAATTACAAAAGCAATTATATGCAAGGATGGGGTAACATATGCCATCTAGAAGCAAAGCATTTGGTACTCACAGATACAGATGGGTATATTTGCAGACCATTGGTTATTCTCTTGACAAACAATGGATTTCTCTCCAATTAATTCAAACCCAAACTGGCATTCAAACCTTAAAACATCACGATTAGAAAAACCATCGCCTTCTCTAATTCCATATAAAGGTGTGCCAGGATCGCCACAGCTTTCTTTCTCAATTTCTGTAAAATACAAGAGGTAATTTAAGTTTTGGGAATTACAGATACATGATACCTCATGATACCTACACTACAAATGTGCTTAACACGCACTTTCAATGTAATGATACTTCAGAGCAGAAGGATGGGCACACTTTTCAATCTTAATTTTATTTCTGTTCCACCACTCTTACAGACTGACTTGATGGTGTTCTTTGGGGACCAAATGGTGCATTGCTTTCATTTACTAAGGTGGGGTCTGTGGTGATATATGTTGCACCATAATAAACTTGCCTGAGGATCAGAGGACAGAGCCAGCCACTAGATTAGACATAGAGGTCAGGCAGTGGTGGCAACATCCTTAATCCTGTCACTTGGGAGGCAGAGATCCACTTGGATCTCTGTGAATTCAAGGCCGTGCTAGAAACAGAGCCAGGCATTGGTGGCACATGTCTTTAATCCCAGTACTGGGAAGCACACACACCTTTAATCCCAGGAAGTGATGTCTGGGCAGAGAAAGGTATACAAGGCATGAGGAAACAGGAACTCACTCTCTTTAGACTGAGGATTTCCTAGAGATAAAAACTAGTGTCTGGCTGCTCTGCTTCTCTGATCTTTCAACTTTCACCCTAATATCTGGTTCTGGGTTTTTTATTATAAGACCATCTAAGATTTGAACAACAGGGGTCTGAAGATATTATAACTAATTAGGGTGTCAGAGGACATGAACTTTAGCAGAAGATTATGATAACATGCAGATGTTCTGTGTGTCTTATGGATACACATATACAACACCAAATATAACTACACGTATTTCTCCCAAATACCCAAATTTTTCTAATCAGTTGTATATCATGCAGGAAATTATGATCAGAGAAATAAAGATGCATTGTTTACTTTTATGCTCTTTCTGTAGTCAATGGAAAGCCTACCTTCAAGATTCTTTTGGATAATTTTTAGTTGATTTAACTGTGTGATAACTACAAAAATAATCTACTTAACAGCAAGAATCAATTTGCATTGTAGTTTGCCCAGATATATTTCTTGAACCAGTGTTTACTGGATAGTTTAAAGGAAGTTGAAAAGAAAAATCTATTTCAGAAGCATCATTAAAGTGTAAGCTCTTGAATCATTTGCAGAGACAGTCCAAATTGCAATTGTGAAGGTATGATTGCTAACAACAAATTACTGTGGTGGTTGTGCTCATTTGTAGTTGTCATTAAACATAACAAAAATTATTTTTGCATTAATTCTCATTTTAATATGAATTATAACTTATAAAACATATATATATATATAAAACACATATATGCATATCAAGTACCTTCTCCATGATATTCCAACACATACATATGTAAAGTGATATTAATTCATGGTTAACAAAGATTATTACAAAAAGTTTATTTTCTACTAAAAACACTGAAAATCTTCTTAAAATAACTTGCTAGACTTGCAATAGACCGACTTTCCTTCCCAACTCCTGCCTCCTGGCTCACACCGCCTGTAACTCCAGTCAGAGGGAATCTGATGATTTCCAGGTCTTAAGGGGTCCCTCGCTGGGTCACGTCCCAGGGGCGGGGCAGGTACCTAGCAGTTACCAGCTGCCTCTCTAGGGAAGGTGCTTCAGGGTTGATAGAATTCCCACCACGCCCCCATGGTCGGGCATGCCCGGCAGGACACTTAGTCATCTCCGCCTAATCATTTCCAGGTCATACATCCTGTGTGACCCATGCCCCTGGTTATGCAGTCACATAGTCCACAGACGTGACTGCATGATCTCTGCAGGTGGGCCTGTGTGTGTAGGTGCGTCCTGGCCTTTATTAGGAGGTGTATGTTCCCTCAGGCCTGATCTCATCTATCCCTTTCTCTTTGTCTTGATAAAACTCTTGTTAGTGGATTCTGTGTCATGACTTTTCCTTTGGGCTTTTCCTTTGGGGCAAGAGCACCTCAGAAAACCAACAAGGGTAAAGCACAAACAACCACCCCTACCCTCCCTACCCTCTACAGGCACCAGGAACACGTGTGGCACACAGACATACATGCAACAAAACATTAATACATGCAAAATAAAACGTTTTTTTTAAAGAGTAGGAAGAAAACTTAATTTCTTAAATTTAATAAAATGTATAGCATCTCCTGCAATCCAACATTCACACATTCAATAATTACTTATTGTTCTGGAATCTACCAGTCTGTTGTGCAATTTTCCAGTGCCTTTTTTTCCCATAATTATACTACATATAAAATAGGTAGGACTTACAATATTTGACATTATGAATAGATAAAAATATTTCCCACAAATCTATCTTGTTTTCTATAAGTGCCATACTATACTTTGAGTTTTATTATGCTGTGTCATTCAAACCTTCTTTTTTAACCAAACTGTTCTAGAAAACCTTAAGTCCTCAGGTTAAACCACAAATGCTTATTCTTACTCTAAAATACTACACTCCCCAGGAGAGTCTACTTATGGTTTAACCTATACTTGAATGTCATCATCATGTATTATTATTCTTCCTGTTTGTATCCATTTTTTATATCAAAGAAAGAAGTTAATGATTTTACAGCTCCTTTTTGCAGTAGGAGAAAATGGATCCTTGAGTATTAGAGAACTTACAAAATACACTGTATGAGTCTGTTACAGCTTTGAGATATCAATTTAGTACTAATTAAATTACATGTGGGATTATTTGTATATGGAAGTGATTCTATTTTAATTTTAGGAATAACAATAGCAACTTAGATATGTGAGAGAAATAATGCCAACAGGTTAATAGGATAACAGAAGAAATGTGACAAGGTTTTTACATGTCACTATTATAAATATCTGTCAGCAATCTTCCTATTTCTTTCTGGGTGTGACAGTACACCCCTGCCATCTCAGCACTTGGGAGGCAGAATCCAAAAAGATCAGGCTATGGTTTTTATGGACTACACAGTAAGTTTGAGGCCAGCCTCAGCCATATATGACACCATCCACAAATCAAAAACCTAAACAAAATTTTTCTAAATCTAATGTTATTTATTTGTAGTTACTGGCCTAGTTTTTCTTTTCACACACTTATAACGCTTTACAATTATATTAGCCTACTTAAAAGATTCGCTTAGCCAGCTTTAACATGTTTCAGTCAATTCTAGCATTTTAGTTTAATATAGACATCTTTTATTTACAATTCTATCTTTTTTTAAGATCATTTCTGTTTCAACTTTCTTGAGCTAATATTGTAGTACCTTACTATGCATTTACTCACATTTTAAAGAAACTTTTGTAGTTGTTTTAAACTAAAATAAGTTGTCTCTCAGTTTTCTTTTGCATACTATAATGAATACAATAGTTTATTGACCATTTTAAATACTCTCCTATTTCCATTTTGAATTATTTTTTACATACAATTTTGGTCTTTAATTTTTTTTTAGTTGTTACTTTTTCTTATTGATGATGCTGTTGGTTTTTTTTTGTTCACTCTTTGAGAACATCATATAATGTTTTGATTATATTCACCCCATCCCACAATTTTTCCCTCATTGTGCCCCCATTTCCTTCACTCAGTGTTTTTTTAATCCCTTACAACCAATTTGTCCTACCCAAATATTTTTGTATGTCTGCTTCTCCACTAGAAGTGGTTGACTTACAAGTGACTACATTCATAGAGAAAACTTTCTTCCCATCTCCCAGTAGCTAACAATTTCTAGTAGGTCAACAACTCCAGGTGGAATTCCGTGTCCAACTCTCATCTTTCTGCTTGAATTAGGTCTGGCTTGGGAGTCTGCAGGTTTTGTACATGCTTCCCAAAGCACTGAAAGTTCCTATGTGCAGGTGGCCTGCTGTATCCAGAAGATAGTGTTTCCTAGCAGTCATCCACTACCTTTGGCTTCTACATTCTTTCTACCTTCAGCAATGATCCTTGATCCTTAGGAAGGATGATCTTGTATATATATTCCTATGAGGGATGAGTATTTTGTAGTCTCTTACTCTCCACATCTTGGCCAGTTATAGTGTTAACCATGATCTACTACAAATATTTTGGATTAGGGTTGGGAGATGCATTGAACTATGGGTATAGCAATTTGTCATTAGAAAACAGAATACTCTTCTGTCTATTTAGTAACGTAACAGTAATTGTCACTCCCTTGGGCTATGGCCTCACTATCCATGAAGTATTCACCTAAAAACAGTGTCAGTTATGCATTTCATTTTATGTAGCGGTATTTAATTCCAATAAAAAAGAGGTTGCTTACTCCCATGATACTACTGTATTATCATATCTTGAAGTGTTCCTAGCTGGATCTAACTGATGTTTACTTTTCTCTTCAGGTAGCTTGCATATCAATTTCCAGAACTATTAAGTCTAGTCAGTATGGATGAAACTTCCAGTTCTGTACAAGGTTGATTTTGCCATGTTCTAAGATGCAACTATGTGACATCTTCCATAACAGTGTCATATCATCAAGTTTTGGACAGTAACAAAGAACAATGGCAATAGTAATTTGGGGATCTAGTTCTATTAATTTCTAATAATTTATTTCATTCAGTGCATGTATGTTTCAGAATAACGTTGGATGAATCATTGAGATCATTCAATTTTTATTTTATTGCAGGCAGATTTATTAATGTGCTTAATTATTTTTGTATGGTTATACTGAAAACTTCTAAAATAAATACATCAATGTTCAAAAATGAATGTATATGTTAGTATATTTTATTAAGGCCAGGGAACTTTTGCTTCTCATATTTTAAATTATTCTACTGCTCTTTGGACACTTTATAGTGATAAGTAGTATTCAAAAGATTGAGGATATGTTAATGAACAATGATGCTTCCTCGCCATCTCACTGAAGATTTATAAACATCAAGCAATAATTACACAACATAATACTATGTAGAGAAACATGGAGTAAAGTAATGCTTGTGGTGAGGGGGAGATGGTGATAGAGACATGCCAAGCTTCACTATTCTTCCACCTTCTATGGAGATGGTTTGTTTGAGAAATTGTAGATCCTTCTTCATCTGAAACTGTCTTTAGAACTAACTCAAAGTTCCACAGGAGCTGTCAGTTAGCCTATGGATGATGAGCTCCCAGTGACATAGCCAACTCCCACCAAGCCCCATTTGTAAATGTTCTATTGCTTCCTACATTACCATATCAGGAGCCACGATTCCTGTATATGAACCCCTTGAGAAAAAAAGTCCACATTCAAACTATATCCAAACTACAGTGCCACACATTGAAAACCTAGAGAACTCTGTATTGATCTGAAAGGCCTAACTACACTTCCTGTATGAAGATAGTGCAGATTTTAAAAGCAAATATGTTACTTACTTCTCTTGGATCTCATAAGTCATGATATAAATTATATATAATATATATTATATAGTATTTATGTATATATACATATATATATATATATGCCTATCATCATTTTTAGGTATCTGTCTCCTCTCCTGAAATACATACCATGTTTTCACCTTTACATTTCAATTGCCTATGTGCATAGCTCAAAAAAGTAAGTTATTAGACACTGTATACCCACTTACAAAATAACATGTAATAAATGTTTGATCATAAATAAATGAAGGGCTAGCATATAAAAGGATGCAAGGTTATCATTTAATTAGAAGTCATTAAATGGCACAGTTTACAAAGCTATACAGAACATATATAGAAATCATATAAGGACCATATCCCAGTTATGTCTTTTGAATAAGATAAGCCTTTTAGTAGTTTTGTGGTTGAAGAATATGAGTGCTAGTGTTAATTGATCTTTTACCCTATGATTTATACACTTTCTTTATGGTGAGAATAAAGACTAACTCACAAGGACACATCATTTCAAGCATACTGTGCTCCCTAGCTTTCTGTGGACAGAAATGTGGAGCTTCTCCTGTTGGCTGACTTGGGTGTGGAGGTCTAGAAGAGAGTGCAATACGGTACTTCTGATCCCTTTTCTCTGCCTGTTCTCTAGGGATTCTTATGTTCATTATAAAAGCCGAGATTACATCAAACAACCATCTCCATATAGTTGTTCTCTGACCATCAGATGGGATAAATACACTTTGTGAGTTTTAAGCTCTGAACATGCTTAACTAGTGTATTAGTTTCCCTTAAGTTGCTGTGATAAAACAATGACTAAATCAACTTGAGCATAATAGGATTTATTTCATCTTCCATATCTCAGATCACAGTCCATCATTGGGAGAAGCTATTCTAATTTGCTTTGTTACCATAATACACACCATGAACAAAAGGAATGTAGAAATTTAAAAATAAAATTATTTTATTTGGCAGGATCCAGCAAGTCAAGCCTGGAGTTCGCAAAAGGAACGTAGAAGCAGAAACTGAAGAAGAAAAATAAAGGAATGATGCTTACTGTCTTGTTCTCCAAGCTAATTTAGCACACTTTCTTATACAATCCAGGGCCAGCTGCCCAGGGGAGGCACCAGTGACAGTAGGCTGTGCATTCCCACATCATTCCCACTCCAATTAAGAAAATGTCCCGCAGATATACCCATATGGCAATCTGATGGAGGCAATCCCTCCACTGAAGTTCATCCTTCCCAGTTTGTGCCAATGTGACAAAAAAGGAAATGCCCCATAGACATGCCCACAGAACAACATGATGGAGGCAACTTTTCACTGAGGTTCCCTCTCCCAAATATGTCAAGTTTACAAAGCCACCACATTTCATATCAACATGCCATTTGTTTCCTGCAGGATATCAGGATATGTCTTACTGATAAATATAATTTACCAGAGAAGAATCAATTCAACACAAGAAGAATTTAGTTCCTCTCCCAATACTTCTAGATTTTATTATTTCATAATAATCTCATTTCTTAGAGTGTAAAACAAGACTGGGATTTCATTAACAAACGGTGCCTCCAATAGGAGTCATGTAAGTATCTGTGAGTCATTTACAACTAAATTGGTAAGAGACAGAGTATCCAGTCCCTATAATCAGAGGTAATAATCACCGAGTAGCACCCATTTCTCTTCTTTTTCTTCCACATTTTATAGGCAGAGAAATAAGCAGTATGAGATAGATAGATAAAGATGCTAAAATAAATGAGAATTAGAAGTCAGGGGAAATATAAGCAGAGCACTTTGAATGCAGTACATTTGGAGCAATAATAGAAATATAGGTTTAAATGGCAGAGGCTAAAATTTGTGGAAATGCCTCTTTCAACACATTTTTTTTTATTTTTAGTCACCAAGCTAACTTTGATCCTTGATGCCTAAAGTAATGTACTCTAATTTTAAATTCCATCAGATTTCCTACCAAAGAGTAACATCTGGCCTTAAAGTGACATAGAACCACACATTGATCCAACTCTAACTTGACAACAGTTGACATGGTAATTCAAATATTTCACAGAGAAGCCATGTAGGTTAAAAGAAAGTGATCTGTAAAAGTTGCAGTTTTGCTGATTCTTAACGTTAAGAAGTCTCCCGGGAATCTCATTACCTCAGCAACGGGCTTGCAAAACTTGAGAAATAGAGAACCGTGCAACTAGAAAAGACCTTGTGTGTTAAACTGGGCCTCCTTTCCGGCATCTCAGACAAATGAGACCACAGTCAAGATTTAAAGAGATAAAAGGGAGGAAATCCATACCTGCTGGGGGGAAAGTAACAAGGAATGTGTGTGCAATAATAAAAGCACGAAAAATGTTTTACAATAATGATGAAAACATTGGCAGTTTAAAATTCCTTTAGAATAGGCACAAAAACTCAGGAAAACAATGTGGAAAATTCAGAACGGTGGCAAATTTACTCTGAGATCAGGCTTGCAATTTTCACAGAGCTGGTATGGAACACACCCAGAGATACTCTTTTGAGATAAAGTGATTGGAGGCATTTAAACGACACTCACTTTTAAGTATATTTCACTTTACAGTTATTAAACCTCTATGTTGGTAGAATTACGATCTCTTTTAATATGACAATAGCAATATGCTTGAGTAAGATGGCTATAGATAGTAATGACATGCTGCATATTTCACAAGCTATGTAGGAAGATTTTGAATATTTTCACTTAAGGTAAATGATAATTGTTAAATATATATGCATATATATGTTAAGGCTATGTACTGAATACCTATATCAAAACAGTATCTGATAACTCACAAAGATGTATAGTTTATATATATGTTAAAGGTTAAATAGTTTTAAAATAACACATTTTTATTTTAATCTATATTAAATTACTTAAGATATCATAAATTAATATTTGTTTTGTAGGATGTTGCTAGTTTATTTTTTAAAATGATCTGCATTTTGCCATTTTTGAGCTGAGCTGGAAAATTTAGAGGACCTTTGAGCACTGTTCCTGAACAACTGTGAGGAGTTTGGACTCCTTCACATGTCCAGAATGTAGGAATTCGGGTTACAGAGCACTTTGCTTCAACCACTGATATTTATACTTTCTTCTGAAGATGGTATTTTCCTGAGCTTCTTTTGCAAGACTCTGCTCAACAACTATAAATTCAGCCTGTCCTGTCTCAGAAGAACACATTGCAATCTAAGAAGGCAGGACTATAGTGTATTATTATGACTGATACTTTGTATTTTCAAATCTAGTAAAAGGAAACATTTTATGATCATAAAAAATGAATTATTTTTATTGATACATTTCATGAAACTTGACAATGACCTGAAATTCACCATAATATGACCACTCCAAAATTAAGACATTGTGCTCTAACCTTAATTTACCAAGCTTATAAATTTATTTCACTTATTTCATGTACAAAACAATTTGGTGGGATTGATTGGTAATAAATTTCAAGAAAAAGAAACAAAACAAAACTATACTGTGTATGTGCTTTAGTAGAAAGAATTTAAAGTCTACAGTTATCACATTTAATGTGGAACTCATTTCACTTCTATTTTTACTACGCACCCACCATGTGTGAGGAATTGTGCTTGAGGCTGGTGCCAGACAGGGATTAGTTTCATTTAATATCTCAGAATATGCCACTTTGATGAATTGATTATTTTGAATTAAAGAGAAGAAGCAGGTGTAGAAGGTCTTAGCACATTTCCCCCTAAAAACAGGTCCTAAAGTTGTTGTTGTTGTTTTGATTAATGTCCCTTCATCCCCGGAAGACTTAAGCTTACTGCCAAAGATTGGGAATGATGTGAAGCAAAGCTGTAAGAAAGTTACTCAGCTAAACTTTACCTTCCACTTATTTCCCTAAACGGTCACTCTGCCTCCATAGTGTGTTGGTTCTAGCTCATGGCCCTTAGTGTTGCTATTTCTCCATAGGTGTTTAAGTCTTCTATCTCGGTGAATTAATCATATCCCCATTTCTTGTGAATACTTCTAATACTTTTTTAAAAAGCACATTTGGTAAGTTCAGCTAACAATCAAACAAAAAATACAAAAGATACATTTTTAAAGCTACTTGGAGGCATTTTTTAAGAAAATAGAATGGCCAATATCTTTTATAAAATATCAGTATTTCTTTAATCTTGCTTATATTATCTCTCCTATTTTACAAGCTAATAAATTTTTATTAGAAAAAGCACTATAAAATGTGTATATACATCTGCTATTCTAATTGGTTTAGGTCAAGAGTTCTCAAACAGAAATGGATAATAATCTGTGGATCACCCAAGACACTAAATGAAACATATTTATAATAACAGCAAATTGTGGGGCTGGGTAGATAGCTCAGTTGGTAAAGTGCTTGTCATGAAACGATAATGGCCAATATCTTTTGGAGAAATTATAAATACTTAAAAACCAATGAGACTTTATTAGTCAAGTACAAGTTTTTTTTTTTTTTAGATTTCAGTTTTTTTCTTTTTTTCTATTAAGAAGCTTTTTATTTATTTTACATACGAATCACAGATCCCTCTCTTCCCTCCTCCTGCTCCTCCAGCCTTCCCCCCAACCCACTCCCTAGTTATGTATTTTGGATCATGGGGTATACTGTGCTTGAAATTGTTAAAGACCGACTTTTGAATTCACCAACGTATCCTCTCCTGTAACTTGCCATTAGGTGTTACCTGTAGCACAGGGCCTTTTGTTTACAATTTGAAGACCCTTCAAGAGAACACTTAAGCATTTATCCTAAGTTTGGTTGTAGGTGCTTCACAGCTTGGGGCCAAAAATCCAGAGATAGGCTCAAGAGTAGGTTAATTGTGCAAACCTCACATCAGCCGACCCAGTGATTCAGCTCACTATAGATTATTTTACTGTTAATTTTTCAGGTAGGGTGTTCCTATTTGTTCCTTCATTCATTCATCAAATTATCAGTTTATGTTTCATTTTCAATAAACTTCTTGAAATGTACAGTGTTCCAAAGTTGGGGACTCTATAAGTGTCCAAAGCTGAACATGCTACAAAGAGATATACACATAGTAATTTATAAGTAAAGTAAGTATTTTTAAAATGGAATGTATTAGATGCATAGTATAAAGTGAAGAGTTCTATGTAGGAGTGGGAAACAGAGGCTGAATAGATGACTCAGCAGAAAAGAGTACTTACTGCATCATCATGTGTACCTGAGTATGGATCCAGCACGCAAAAGAACACGCTTCTAACTATAGGGCCAAAGGGAACTGATGTACTTTTCTTACATTCATGTCTTATACATGCATATGCACACATACAGGCACATACAAAATGAGTAAATATGTAAGTTAATGAATTAATTAAATCTTAAAGGAGTAAGAAAATAAAAATTAATATAATTTAAAAAAACTAAAAATTGATGAAATTTCATGACCTTGTGTTAGAAGTTATATGATTGTAGTTTGTGGCATTTTAGATAAAAGATACACTTTTATAAAAGAAATGGTATTATGAAACAAAGTGTCAAGTTTGGAAAAAGATCAGATCACACTGAAGTTATTGGACAAGTATGATAAAGTAGAAGATGTGGGCGAAAAGATACTGGGTGATTCTGGTATTCTCTGTAGGGACTTTGACCATTCTGAGCAAACAATAGCTGTTGCAGAAACACTCCAGAAGTATGCATCAAACCAATCACACATATCAACAGTCCCACAAGCCTCATGCGGACTGAAATCAACATGGTATAGAGTCAATTAAAGAGACATGACCCTGCTTTCTTAGGAGCTTTCAGCCCAATGACAGTAAGTCACATGAAAGTATCAGGGAGCACGCCTTTTATAAGGAGTCACCAAATAGCATTGTTCACCTGCAACCTCACTTAACCCATCCATTTTTAAAACATTTTCTTTTGAAGTACCTTGAGTGAAAGAACAAAGTGAAATATAGATTTTTGTCTAAATCTCTGTAGCTACCTGTTTAAGAGAGTTTGCAAGCAAGGGTAGATCAATATTTTCTGAACTATAATAGCAATCAAAGTAAATGGATTTTTCTTTCGAAAGAATGATTCCAGCTAGCAGCTCAACAGCTGCCATCAAAAACTTCAAAACACTATTGCTCTTACTGTGTCTACCAGATGGTAAAAAAGAGTGCATAATTATTTGAGGGCATAGCTTTGTATATCTATAAAGCAGGCAAGAAAAATCAGCACCTCTTAAACTTGTGACTATAAAAGACCACAGAGAGAAAAGCCAAAGTGCAGCAAATGAACAGGGTATGTCCTTAGCTTTAAATATCAACTTTTAAAGAGTACTAGCTGTTATGGAATTGAGTTCTGGGACTACCTACATACTCTTGGCCATTAAATAAACAGTCAGTGAGTTCCATATGTGCTCAGGTACTGGATAGACTAAGTCTTTGCTCAAGGAAAGAGTAATAACTTTTTTTCCATAGTTTGTTGTGATAGGGCATTCTGACCAAATGAATCTAGAGAGAAAGGGGTTGATTTTCCTCTATAGATTACAGTCCATCATCAGAGAAAAACTGTTTACTGAATTGTACCCCCTGCTACACTTCAGAAATCTTTCTTTTCTTTCTTTCTTTTTTCCTTTTTTTTTTTTTTTTTTTTTTTTTTTTTTGGTTTTTCGAGACAGGGTTTCTCTGTGTAGCTTTGTGCCTTTCCTGGAACTCACTTGGTAGCCCAGGCTGGCCTCGAACTCACAGAGACCCTCCTGCCTCTGCCTCCCGAGTGCTGAGATTAAAGGCATGTGCCACCACTGCCCAGCTCAGACAGCTTTCTTATACAACCCTGAACTATCTGCCTAAGGGTGGCAAAGCACATAGTGGGCTGGTCCCTCCCACATCAATCATTGATTAAGACAATGCCTCTACAGGCACACCCACAGTACAATTTGAATGTAGGCAATTCTTAAATTGAAGTTCCATCAATTAGGCATCTTTAGTCATATTAAATTGGTAAATCTAGCCAGCATACCTTTTAAGAAAGGCTTTGATTCTTTTTGTTTCTAACAGTGGAGAAGAAAACAAAGAAAAGAATTAATGAAATTATATGCATTTTGGAGTTTATTTCTGCATATAAAATTAAGAATGTAAAGATTGCTTTTTAGTTTTTTTTTATTTGTGTTTGTATGTGTATATGTGTATTAAGTATGCATATGGGGAGAACATTTTGGTGGTATTCTGCAGGAGTGCTATCCACCTCATTTTTACTTTTTTTTTTTTCACCATAGGGAGTAAATGGGTTTATTTACAGAGCATGAGTGATCAGATACTGGCAGAACCACAGGTGACTCCACACCCAAAGTGAAAAGTCTTCAGTGGATGATGGATTCCCCATAACTAAGTAGGTGGAGTCTCCTTCTGTTACTGTTCCCCAGCCTACATACTCTAGCAACCAGGGCAGAACTGCAAAGAGACGGCTGAGAAGAGTGTCTGGAATCTCAGGGGAGACCTTCTCCATCCCTTCCTTCTATGAGGGATGTCAAGAGTCATCCAGCCTGATTGTGAGGGCCTCTTGTAAGCCGGCACAGCTGATCTGATGAAGATGGCGGCTGTTGTGCTCAAAGGACCATATTCTACAACACATAGTAAATTCTAGACTTTACCCATGAGCCTAGATTGGCTGGCTAGGGATCCCTGAGTATTCACTGGTTTCTACCTCCCCAGAACTACAACTATCAGTGTACCCTACTTGCCTTTTTTTTCTTTTAATATGGGTTCGGGAGGGTCAAACTTAGGTGTTCATAACTGTAAGACAAAAACTTTACTAGCTTTACTAAGTTATTTAACTATGTCCCAGGAAATCATTTTAAAACAATTCATAATCTTTATCTTTCTCGATACTACATCACTGATTATAAAAACAATTGATACAAAGAAGAGAATCTACAGTTTTAATTTGAATTCTCATATTACATCTAGAAAACTGTAGAAACAACTACTAAATTTTCTGTTTTTCCTTTTTATTGAAAATATATTCTTTTCTCAAACAATATATTCTGATTACAGTTTCCGTTCCCTCTACTCCTCCCAGTTCCTCCTTCCTTCCCCTCCCATCTGTATCACTCCCTTTCTGTCTCATTAGGCTTCTAAGAATAATAATAAAACATAACAGAATAAAATATAAGATAAAAAAAACCACATCGACGTTGGACAAGGAAAATCACTAGAAAGAAAAGATTCCAAGAGAAAGCACAAGAGTTAGAGACTTGGACTGGGCAATAGTTCATGCCTTTAATCTCAGCATTGGGGAGGCAGAGGCAGAAGGTTCTCTGTGAGTTCCAGGCTAGCCTGATCTACAGAGTGAATTCCAAAACAGCCAAGGCTACACAGAGAAGCCTTGTTTCAGAGAGAGAGAGAGAGAGAGAGAGAGAGAGAGAGAGAGAGAGAGAGAGAGAGAGAGAGAGAGACTCACTTGTTCACACATTCAGAAGATCCATAAAAATATTAACTGAAAGCTACAGTATATACACAGAGGACCTGGTATAGACATGTGTAGGCCCTGTGCTTTTTACTTCAGTCTCTGTAATATACTGTTTGGAGACTATGGAGAATAATTTAAAAAGTCTGGTGTTTGGCTTTAATCACTCAATAAACAGTATGTATAAGAAAAATCATTGGTGTCATAAGTGTCAAAAGTTGACTAAGCAAGAAATTCCATATATGGAGTAATATGTGACAATATCTTATTACAGATATTATTTCTACATTGGAAGTTGGTGATTGTAGGAGAGAATTTTTTTTTCATTATGAAAAAAAGGATATCATACATGGAGATTACATTAAAGAAGAAAATTATTTTGAAAAATTGAGGGCTTTGAAGAGGTGAGTAGAAAGGCAGAGTAGAGCTGGAGGCTGAGAAGTTTCTGTTTAGTAAGAGTGGAATTAATTGGAGAAGACACTGAAAACTTAGAGTAGAGACACAGGAAAAAGTTACCTGGAGTTATGTGAAAAACAGGTTCAAGTAAGAAATGCAGTCAACTTGGAACAATTTAAGGAAAGAAACACACAAAAAATTAGAATTTTGTCAAAAATAAGTATGATAAAATCTGGTATATAAAAAAGAAACAATATGAAATTCAAGAATACTGCCTATGGTACTAAAACATACTACCAGAGAAGTAAGGTAAACACCAACCTAGTTATAAACTCTTTGATCTACAATGGTGATCTGCCTAATTGATATGCTGGTATGATAAAGGCACAAAATTAAGGAAGTAACTCATTATCTTATTAAATGTAATTCCCACTCCATGACAAGGGAACCATTCCTGATACTTCTCACATTGTGAAGAACCTGGGACTGACTAGACAGGCCTTGCACCTAATGAAAAACCAAATATTGTTGTTATCCTAAAGTAATGTAACAATATAATGACTCCAATGACATTCTACTATACCCCCAAATCAGTGCCTTTCACCCATCATCAGACAAGCTTCCATCTGAAGTAGATGGGAACAAATACGGAGATCCATAACTGTATAGTGTGCAGAGTGAGAAATCTTTGAACATTACACCATAAATGGGATGGTTTTGTCGAACATTTCTTTTCATGGCTCAGGGAACTTTGCAAAAGAGGCAGAAAGATTGTAAGAGTCAGAGGGCATGGAGGACACCAAGGAAACCAGGCCTTCCAGATACCACAGGACCAATGCACAAGCGAACTCACAGGGGCTGTGGTAGCACGAACAGGGCCTGCACAGGTACCAACCAGATGGTTTTCCAGCATTGAGAAGGGGAAATGGATATGATCGCCTTTCCATAACCGGGACGCTATTTCCAACTGACAACTGCTCACAAAGGAAAATTAGTTTTCACCAAAGAAGTCTCACTGGGTATACAAACCACACTTAAGGGCAGGCCCCATGCGGAACTGTAGATGACCCACACAAAATGAAATCAATGATACCTCTGGAGAGTTTATGTATTGGTGATATTATTAAGGCCACTCCACATAGTTAAAAGGGAGATTTACTTAATGGCGTAACTTACAAATGAAGGGATAGGTAGGTTGTGGGTTCTGGGAAGATGCAGTCCGGTGGTGTTCTCTGGAGAACTCTCCTCAGTCTACCTCTAGCGTCCAGGGTCCAAGAAGGAAGAGAGCCCGCGCATCCTGATCTCGGGTCTTCAGGGCCCTCCCTTGGCCCTGCCTTGTAGGCATGATAGTTACCGAAGCCTCAATGGGGGTTAGAACTTCCAGACCAAAGCTGGAATGGCTACCCACTGCATTTATGTCTCATTATGCATTGTCTGGGCATTTTTTAACCATACTGTTCTTTTGATTTTATATATATGGTCTCCATCTTTTTGTTTATATGGATTCTCTGTCTCTCTCTCTCTCTGTCTCTGTCTCTCTCTCTCTCTCTCTCTCTCTCTCTCTCTCTCTCTCTCTCTCTCTGTCTCTCTCTCCTCTCTCGTGTGTGCCCTTATTATGCTTCATTTTTTTAATCTGTTTGTTTTGTTCTGTTCTTTTTCTTCATTTGCTTGACTGTTTTCCAAGAAGAGAGAGGATTTATGGATTTGGACAGATGGGGAAGAGGGAAGAATCTGGGAAGCGAGAGAGTGGAGGAAGGAGAAAGTGTGATTAGAATGCATTGTCTGAAAATTATCTATTTTCAATAAAACTAAACTAAGATGAAGCTATATGGATTGATAATAGGGTCCTCCCCGCACTGGAGTTCTAGCTGTAAACATGGACAGATTATCTATAACACATAAGAAGCATGAACTACATAAGCTCAGGAAATAACACAGCCTTTCCCACCAACAAGGTTAGGAAAAGTCAAGTGAAGCAAATTCCCTTGATTTTTATGCCCATTATAACTACAAATATGAAGAAAAACTGTTCTTCTCAAACTGATCCTATAAGATGTTATGTGTCTCCTCAGCACTTGTTGTAGATATTATAGATAGATATAATTATATTGCTCTCTTCTCATTTACATGTCTTTATTTCCTGTGACTCTAATATACAGGTAAATATAATAACTATGCTGCTTTCATAGTCTTGTTCTTACACTCGTACATACAGAAATGAATAAATATAATCATGTATAGTTGTTGTAGCCCATTTTCAGGTTCCTAGTGGCTTTACCCAGCAGGTGTGCATAGAGAGGATGATTGGACCACAGGCCTGAGTGCAGGTGTCTGAGATGGTCTGCACTTGGCTGTGCTGGGGGGAGGTCTTTTGCTCTACCCCTTGGCATTTCTATAAATACCCTAAGGCAGAGACAGCCAAGGCCTGACGGATTAGGATCCAGGCCCTCTCGAGGCTATCCTGTATTTTCTATCTTTTTCTCTCCTCTCTATCGTTCTAACTATTATTTCCTGCTGCTTCTACTCCAGAGTACTCTGGGGAAATGTGATGGTGCAGGATGGCCCCCTACAATAGTAGGACATACCTGCAAAGCAATCTATTCATGAGCTTGTGCCAGTGTGATCATAATTTTGAAGCAAAACTTGACTATATAGGGAATCCTGTTTCAATACAAAAATAAAAAATTGGAGGAGACTCTAGCTCAGTTGTGTACTTTTCCTAGCATATATAATATCCTGGGTTCACAGACTAATATATATATGTGTGTGTGTGTATATTATATAATTAAAATGGCTTGGCATTTATAATGTTGTATGATAAAATGTAGTGAGCATTCCAGAATATGTATCATAAGACAATGCTTAATTCTGTAAGAATGTGATAAACAATACACTTTCAAATTTTCCATTCACTAAATCAATGCTGATCCAGCTCATTAATTGTCCAGTGTCCCACTAATAATGAGTTTTGTGTTAAGGAATGATTGCTCACAGGTTTTCTAAAGCTTATTTGACCCGAGTGTCTTGTCACAGTTCCTTTTTCCTTTGCTCCCTGTGAGACCCTTGAGAGCAGCTGTTAAGCTTTGGCTAGGGATTACTGGAAAAAAGAGAAATTATTAATTGACAAAGACACCAGAAAAAAGATTTGGTATTTTTTTCTAAAAGTAGGAATTCAGTTCAATTCAAAACATGATTTAAAAATAATAGTTATGAAAAGTACTAATATCAAGAAGACTGTTCTGTTAAGTTCTAGTTGTTTTGAAATATAAGTAGTCATTCATGTGTCTTCCTAGGTAGCAAGTTTTTTTCTTGACCGAGTACTTACTGTTGTTAATATGGGGGCGGAGTATGGGGATATGCTTAAAATAAGAGAAAACCTCTGCTTACCATTTAAATTTCTCTCTTGGAAATAAGACTCCCTTCAGGTCCATTTGGGATAGAACTTTCATTACTGAAAATTGGCAACTGGCATTTTTTCCCCAAATATTTTATTTTATTTCCAAATGTTAAATGTACCTCTTGCTGTTCTTAAAAGTTAATATTGTTTATTCAAGTACCTGTAAGCCATCTCTTTGAAATATAGTCATCATTGTAGATAGTTCTCCATCTTCCCTATTCTGAGACAAGGAAGGAGGCTTTCAAAATGTTATAGCTCACGTATAACATCCTGAGGGCTCTCCTTACCTTTGGAACAAAGCCAAGGGATCCCGAAGTGTAAGAGAATTTAGTATTATATGTGATAGTGGTGCAGATTTATCTAAGTTGAATATTCATGATTATTTATTTTGAGAACATGTATATAATAAGACATTTCTAATTGCCTATTATGAAATGTAAAATGCATCTCTATCTTGCCAAATCTTCAGCAGGTCCTCCAGGATGTACATCTCATTCTGTTTTAATACTCATTTAATACTAAGTCAGATTTCTTTATATATTGCTGTCATATAGAGTCTTTCTGGGTTAGCAAAAGAACATATTTTAATTGTATTTTCCCAAACAATAGTCATATTGCAAATGATCGATAGAAGGATGATAGATAGATAGATAAGTAGATATATAGATACAGATAGATAGATAGATAGATAGATAGATAGATAGATAGATAGATAGAAGATAGCAGATTGATGAGAGAGAGACATTGATTTTGCATTATGATTTAAATTGGAAAGACTTGGAGATAGGAATAACGTAAAGAAAAGCTTAAAAAGCATTCTAGAATAAAGACTCAAAAAAACTAACCCAACTCACCCCTAATTCTTGAATATTCATATATAGTACAGCACTTAAGAATTATGATTTCTTGCTTGCTTTGGGACACATAGAGTTTTCTATGGTGGATTAAAACTCAGTAAGCCTTACAAAGTTTCCACGTAGGTGTTCTAAGTTATCATTTCTGCATCATATATATAAAACAATATAGAAATAAATAATTTTAATCAACACATATTTTAATTTAAAATCACAGTTTTGTGAGTATTTAGAGGAATTTTAGTAAAAGTTTAAGTTGTTTCTACCTTTAAAAATCAAATTTTTTTTCAGTTTAAATATTTAATCTTTCCTACTACTAATAAAGAAAATACTTGAAACTAGGTTTCTTTATGGCAAACTTGAACATTTGTATTTCAAAAGAATGATATAAACTCCACTTTTAGTTTTTTTAAAATCTAGTGAGAATCCCTCTCAATTTGTCAGTAAGAAATGTACTGAGTAATTCAACATATTTTGTGACTTTTACTTTAGAAATTCTAATGTACATATGGAAATCATGTCTGTGGTAAATATTTTTAATAACAGATATTTTTATCTATATAGTGACCTCAGATTTCATACTACAGTTTCATCAATCTGGTATTAAAGTCTTATATATACAAAAGCTTAAAAAGTTTTCTAAATTTTTAAACAGTAGGACCCTAAATCACACATAGAATTTATTCTAAACAGAATGTTACAAATTGAGATTGCTTACTTTTAATTAGTCAAAACAGAACTTATCTTCATAGCTATATTTTGGGGAAAATTTATCTTTAGCATCCTTGGGATTGAACATATTTTTTAAAATTTCTTAATAAAATAGGTATGTCAAGACAATCAAGGGCTAAAAAATTTTCATATTTAACCTTTATTCCCCACTAAAAGTAATAACAAACTGTACTTAAATACTATTAGTGTTCCTTGCAGATGACAGCATCAACCATTCACTCAGTCCCCTACCCACAGCACCTCTGGTTTGTTCATGTTTCAGAGCAGAGGGCACCAAGAATCCAGGGGATGTCCTGACAGAGGCAGAGTTAATCGCTGTGGTGGCATGCTGGTGACAGTATCCTCATCCATTTATACTTGTAAGTGTTCTCTAAGTAACAAAAGCAATGCTTGTCCCAGATACTGCTGGTACAAAAACATACTCACAGCTTCCAAAGGATTATTTTTTATTTATCTAATCCTGGCAACTAAATCCTAGACCTCCCTCATGGGCAATACTCTTAGAAGGGACAGCAAAAATGCTATTGCTTAGGAAAGTGTTCTCAAATATTTGAAACAAGAAAGTTTTTTTTAAATTCCCACTCTAGGGCCTCCCTCCGGAGTTCCTCACTCTGTTTAGCGGTAACCAAGAATATGCCCTTCTAGCAATGTGAGCATTGTCCATGTGGGATGCTCATGCATAAGGTCTTGCAAACCAATTTGAGAGCTATTAATGTTGAAAAGAAACAGTTTAGACAGTGAAATTGAAGGAAATTACAAGACAGAACTTTCCATGTGTTGTTTATTCACAATAGGAACAAATCAACTTTCTTGCAGGTTTGGATGAAATGTAAATCAAAACTCACTGGTAAAACCAGCTTGAAGCTTGACCATTATTGCACATCTACCAAGCTCCAAGAACGGATTTTGATTAGTGTAATTAATCACAATAATCCTATTTCAATTACAAATGATTGGTTTAGGATTGGCCAGGATTGATGCAACATGGGTCAGTAGCTTGCAATGAGGGCTTTTTGATGAAAGCTTAGCATCTTGTTATAAGGTTTCTATGGATCGGCTTTCTATTCTGGGACTTCTGCCATTGGCTGATTCAAGGAATGAGGGAGGCCCACCAAGTGTATCTAAATTAGCACCACTCTGTGCATCTGAAGCCCAGACAACAAACAGCTCAAGAAGAGCCTAACATCATAATTATCTTTGCCAACTAGAAAAAGGGGGATAAAATACTCAGGCAGAGTTTTATTTTTACAAAAGAATGGACATTTTAGCAGTATTATCACAGCAATAGTAACTAATACAAGTCTTCGTAAATATGAGTAGGCTAACATTAGCTGTACCTGAACCAGGTAAGTGGTAAAGGATTTTTTTATGATAATTGCAGTCTTAATTTCTACGTGAATAAAAACTGCTTAATGGGAGAATTAAAAACTTCAGATTTTTTTCTTTAAATATCATATAATAGGCCAGATACCCAAATATGGGATAGGGAAGCATATAAAGTACAGATCATCTGAAGAGTACCCAGTGAGTGAGTAGGAAAATATAATCTGTGGGGAAATATATAGGTGTAGTTGGACTAGCTCAGTGGATTGTTGGATCCTTGAACATTAAACATTTTAAAATGAATTTTTTTTCCTTGTATTTCTGGCACCCAGCAAAATGGGAAGTACCCAATATGTTATTTTTTCTCTGTTTTCATGAATCATAAGGGAAATCAGAGGTAGAGAAATTGGAAGTCAAAACTAGACCTCATTAAAAGCCTAGCCTGTACTAATTAGTTACAGCTGGACTCATCCCAATCAGAGTGATTCGGATTAGGAGACTGTCGCTGATTTGACTTCCTCAGAGCTCCCATAAACAAACCACAAGTGAGAGAACAGTTTTGTCCTCTCTTTAAAATATGTATTTAGACCTGCTCTACCTTTGAGATCCCTAGTGCAGGCTTCCCACACAACCATTAAAAGCTACTGATGATCTCTTGCCGGGCGGTGGTGGCGCACGCCTTTAATCCCAGCACTCGGGAGGCAGAGCCAGGCGGATCTCTGTGAGTTCGAGGCCAGCCTGGGCTACCAAGTGAGTTCCAGGAGAGGCACAAAGCTACACAGAGAAACCCTGTCTCGAAAAACCAAAAAAAAAAAAAAAAAAAAAAAAAAAAAAAAGCTACTGATGATCTCTCAAGTCAGGAGAGCTTGCTGCTCAAGAGCTCAAAGATAAAATAGAGAGGGAAAATTCAAAGAAAAACAAATAATGAAAGAAATGAAGCAATTTGTACCTGACCTGAAAGGAGATAAAAGAGAGAGAGAAAAAAAAGGGCAAAGAATGGCGGCATTTGAACTTTGCTGTCCTGCAAGTATCATTTTGAGTTCAGATAACAGATAAAGGTGAGTGAGAACGTGCAATGTGACACATTTTGTGTAATTCGGTGATATCATCGGCCCCCAAAGCAAGAGTTGATTGGAAAATCTGAAGACTATTTCAGTCTCCAGTATTATGCACTAATATCCTATACCTCAGATATCATCAAGATTTGAGCTAAGAGTTCAACATTAGGAGCAATGAAGGATGGCTTTGGAAATGAGGATTCTCAGTGAAATATAATTTTGAGAATAAATGGCCATAATAAAACACCTCATGCCTTGGTTGAATTAAGGGGATTGAAATGTTATTTCTATTAGGCAACTGTGGTCTTCATTGGTCACATGTTTGCTGCTGAAAAAAAATTACCTGAGGAAAAATCAAAATGTGGAAAGATTCTTTGTCATTGTTGGTTTCAGACATTTCAGTTCCTAGTTACTTGGCTCTGTTGCTTCTGCCCTGTGTGTGGGGAGGAAGAATGCCATAGTAGGCAGCATTTTTTGGAGCAATGTGGCTCAGAGTTTGACAGGTAGGAAATAGAACTAAGAAAAAAAAAATGCCTGGAGATATGACACACCCTTAAAAACACACTGTTCCCCACAGTGACCAACTAATTCTAAGAAGGCCCTACCTCTTAATGAACCATTCACCTACGAACTCCCCAATGTAAACATTTATATATGAAGTCAATATCCTCTTGACCCAATATACCTCTCAGTACCTTATTGGTTGGTGATCAAGTCTTTAATACATCAATCCCAAGATATTTGATATCAAAATATCAACAAGGTCTGATCCAAAATTTAAGAAACAATTTAGGTGACTTAGTTTTTTTGTAAATAGATTTTTTTTTTTAAATTTTAGCAGTGAAAGCCCTTTGATGCCCTTCCTCTTAAAAACGTGTATATGAAGCAGGGTGGGTTTATGAAACTTTGAGACTGTACCAATGGGGGGAGGTGGATCTTAGCTCCTTAGTGGATATCTGCTAATGTTACTGCCATGACTCATGTAATAATGCTATTTCCTAACATCCTCTTCTACCAAGGATCCTCAGTACATATATTTTGGTCTGAACTTTTTGAAGAAATTAAAAATCTCTTGAGATTGACTCTCTACCTGTCTGAGTTGCTTTTCATTGTTGAGTTCCTGCTGATCTCTGAATTTTATGAGGCATTCATTATTCCTTCATTTGGGCTGGTAGGATTTATTTCATTCCTAATATACCAGGATTATGAAATCTAAAGCAAGATTAAACTTCTACCCAGTCCATACTGAACATAAAGCTGGCTTCAATTACATTGTGCATTTTTCCTATCACAGCATTTAAGATGGAATGGAGAACCTGGCTTTTCATGAGTACTTAAAACACAAGATAGGGAGAATATGAATTACTGGATTTCATTCAGACTTGTAGTTATGCTGCTGACTCCTTCTTTCCTTAATTTTCTCCCTCTTCATGTAGCAAACTCGAAGAGCTAACATGCATAGAAAAGACATCTTGGCTGTACTCAAGAAGAAAAAAAAAAACTCTGTGATATGAGTCCTATATTTCTGGTAGTTTTAATAGGAAGTAGAGAATTTAGGACACTAATTTTTCAATTTGACAATATGGATTCACTGTCCTAGGATAAGAGCCATATATGGAAATGCAAAGGAGAACATTATCACAATAAAGCATTACTTTGCATATTGCAACATGCTTTCTCTTTCTTCACCTTGAAAATCCCTGGCCATCCTTTAGGACTCATCTAAGGTGTCACATCCTCAGGTAGCTTTAATATACCCCTTTGTCAGCTAGTCAGTTGTTTGCTCTAAATTTTAGGAGCACACATTCACATGACTTCATGTGTACTTCCTCTACTTTTTTGAACATTAGAAGATATCTGAACTTGTTTATTTCATCCTTTTGCCCTATTGTCTAAGGCAGAGGCTGAAGTATACAATCATGAGAAAGCTATTAAAGGGAAATGACATCTGTGTATAAGACTTAGAATAGCAAATAGCCAAACTATCAGAAACACATGAACTGTGAACCAATGGCTGAGGAGCCCCCATGGAATTGGACCAGGCCCTCTGGATAAGTGAGACAGTTGATTAGCTTGAACTGTTTGGGAGGCCCCCAGGCAGTGGGACCAGGACCTGTCCTTGGTGGATGAGCTGGCTTTTTGGAACCTAGGGCCTATGCTGAAACACTTTGCTCAGCCTTGGTGTAGGGAGGAGGGCACTGGACCTGCCACAACTAAATCTACCAGGCTGGGCTGACTCCCCAGGGAAGACCTTGCCTTGGAGGAGGTGAGAATAATGGGGGGTGGATGGGGGGGAGGGTGGGGAGGTGGGAGGAGGGAGGACAGGGGCTGATATGTAAAATTAAATTAATTTTAAAATAAAAATATTTTTTAAAAAAGACTTAGAATAATTACTCTTCTCTGTTTAAAAGAATTAAAAAGAAAATATTTTGTTTAAAATTACTCCATAAAATATAACTCTGGCACCGAATGATGGTGATGTTATATTCCACTGTCCCACTCAGCCTTCAATAGCAACTGATGCTTCCATCAAAGTCTTTATTGACATTTGCAGCTTAATGCTTTTCCTCATTTCCAAGTTGCTTTTGAAAAATGTCTCTAGTTAATTTGAATTAGAATTTATACATGTGACAATTTCAACATCCCAATAATATCAATTTAAAAGTGTTTCCAGTTTAAAAAAAAAGGTAGAGAATTTATTTTTATTTTTACCCAAATCCTGACTATTGGAATAGGAAACCAAATGGGAATTTAAGTAAATTATTTGCCTCAGTGTAGGCATTCGGTACAAATTATAATCCTAAAAATATTAAAATATGTTATAAAAGATGCCAAGTGTGATGTTGTTCATTAATTTATAATATAGTCATTTTCATACAATACATATGTGTATGTGCTTATAAATACATATACATGACTATGTATAGATATATTTTAAAGAATCTTAAGTCTGTATGGACTTTATATTAAAACAGGAAATCATCAACATCCACATACAGAGCTGGGGTCCAGCTATGGACAGTTATGATATATTGTTGAAATTATTATGGCCACTCCACTTAGTTAAAAGGGAGGTTTATTTTGTGAGGTAACTTACAAGTGAAGGGATTATTTACAGGGTCTGGGAAAGGTGTAGCACAGTCGGGTGGTGTTCTCTGGAGAACTCTGCTCCTGCTCCGTCTGCCTCCAGCATCCAGGGTCCAGGAACCAAGAGAGCTGGCACATCTGGATTTCAGGTCTTCAGCGTCCTCTCTCAGCCCCGCCTTGTAGGCGTGACCGTTACCGAAGCCTCAATGGGGGTTGGAACTTCCAGGTCAAAGCTGGAATGGCTACCCACTACAATGATAGTATTGACTAAACAGCTCAGATGCTGTCTGTAGTGGTTTGAATAGGAATGGCCCTCATAGACTGATGTGTTTGAATTCTTGGCACATAGAGAGTGGCATTATGAGTAGGTATGGCCTTGTTAGAGTAGATGTGGCCTTGTTGGAGGAGATATGTCACCACTGGGGTGTGGTATGAGGTCTCAGCTGCTCAAGTTAGGCCTAGTATTGCAGTCTCCTTCTGCTGCCTACAGATCAAGATGTAGATCTCTCAGCTACTTAACAGTACCATGTCTGTCTGCACTATGTGCTGTCATGCCTACTAATGACAATAATGGACTAAGCCTCTGAAACTGTAAGTGAGCACCAATTAAATGTTTTCCTTTATAAGAGTTATCATGTTCATGGTATGTCTTCACATCAGTAAAACCCTAACTAAGACAGCAGTTATTCAGACAATGGTTGATTTATTCAATGACTAAACATTTGCTGAAATATTCTCTGTTCCAGTACAGTACAAGGTTCTGGTAATTTATAAAGAGACAAAGAGAATATGTTAATCCCTAGAATTCACATTATTTTATTATTATTATTATTATTATTATTATTATTATTATTATTATTATTCTCTTTTATAGTACATCTGGACCACAGTTTCCCATCTTTTCCCCACAGTCTCTCCTCCATCTCTCCTTGCCCCTAGATCCAAGCCCCCTCTATCTCCTCTCAGATAAGAGCAGGACTCGCAGGGATATCAACCAAACATGGCATAATATGCTACAATAAGACCAAACACATACTGTCTCATCAAGGATAGATGAAACAACCCAGTAGGAGGAAAAGGGTCCCATAATTACACAAACGAATCAGTGACCACCTCCACTTCTACTGTTAAGAGTCCCACAAGAACACCAAGCTACTCAGCCATAACATACATGCATAGGATCTAGGTCAGACCCCTAAAGACTTCCTGATCTCTGAAAGCCCCATGAGTCCCAGTCAATTGATTCTCTGGACCATGTTCTCTTAGTGCTCCTATCCCCTATAGTTCCTCCAATCCAATTAAAAAATGTGGTACAGATCTAAAGAGAGAATTCTCAACAGAGAAAACTAAAATGGCTGAGAAACAAAGAAATGTTCAACATTCTTAAACATCAGGGAAATACAAATCAAAACTACTCTGAGATTCCATCTTACACCTGCCAGAATAGTTAAGATAAAAAAACAAGTAATAGCTCATGCTGGTGAGGATGTAGAGCAAGGGAAATATTCCTTCACTGCTGATGAGAGTGCAAACTTGTACAGCCACTTTGGAAATCAATGTGGTGGTTTCTTAGAAAAATGGGAATTGATCTACCTCAAGACACAGCCATACCTCTCCTGGGCACATACCCAAAGAATGCTACATGTTATCATAAGGCCACTTGCTCAACTATGTTCATAGCAGCTTTTTTCATAATAACCAGAAACTGAACGCAACCTAGATGTCCATCAGTGGAAAAATAGATAAAGAATGTGATACATTAACTCAATGGAGTATTACTCAGATGTTAAAAAAATGACATCAGGAAATTTGTAGAAATCACATCTTCAGAGGTATTAATATGATTCCAAGTCTCTATGTATCAATATTTGTCTTAATTTCTCTTGCAAAGTAAAGGAAAGGGAGAGTTGCACACATAGGGTGGGTGTTCAAGGGAAGGGAAGAGAGGGAGGGAGGGAGGGAGAGAGGGAGGGAGGGAAGGAGGGAGAGAGAAAAGAGAGATAAAGAGGAGGGAAATCCTGAGGTACCTAATGTAAGTGTGTATGACTTTACTGTTCTGAAATATCAGTTTGGATGATATACTCATTTTCTAGCTGTTTGTATTATTCTACTTTATATGTTGATCAAGTACATATAATTGAATGCGCTGTATCAAAAAGTTGTGCACACACACACATGCAAACACACAGTTAATTATCAAAATAAGCTTAAAATTGCTGAGACCTATTGACAGTAGTCATCACTGTCATATTTCTTCCCTTTCCTGAAATATACATATATATATACACATATATATATTTCACGCACACATATGCATACACACACACACACACATATATATACACACACACACACACACAAACATATATATTTCCCAGGGAAATCTATAATCCTTGCAGCTTTCTTGACTCCATAACAGCTGCATTAAAGGTTAGAAAATGTGAGATATGTGGTAGAATAGATTTTGTGGAATTGCAGTATATGCAATAAATACATAAAGACAGCAAATATTATCAACAACATCAATTTCACCAGCTTTATCCTTGCTCTAGAAGAACCATCTTGTTTAGAATTTTAGTAATCTGTTTTCCTCCATGTGTACTTCCTTCACCAGGTTTTTGGTACATTAAATAGGAAAGGAATTAAAAATCCAGTGGAGCCTTGTAACTATGTTTTGCTTCATTAATGTCTTCTGCCCTGTAATTGCCAGTTTCTTCTTTTCAAATATTATAAATATTTTCTCTTAAGTAATGCTATTATCACTCTGTTTGTTATGTGTGACAGGGTAGTCACGGAAATTTCTCACTGTTAAATTGTAGATGACATGATGAATTCAGAACTATAATTTCCTCAAGGTCCCACATTATATCTCAAGTGCTTGGTGAAAAAGCAATGAACCGTATTGACCCAATACAGGAACAGACAAGTTTCTTTCTTAGGATGCATGCATATATATGAAGGTTTATGTCATTCAGTATTGTTATGTATTTGGAGTAAAATAGTGTGGTGTCTGTAACTTTCAAATTGTTTAGGAAAAACCATACAAATAAACAAGTCTGTGTGTTTTGTGTGTGTGTGTGTGTGTGTGTGTGTGTGTGTGTGTGTGTGTGTGTGTGTGTATGTGTATCTGAATGTGTGTGTTTGTAAGCAAATTTATGGTAGAATAAACATAAAGAGACAAAGGGTGTCTTTGGAGTAAAATACTAAATCCTGATATCCTTAGATGGAGAGTAAACAATATCCTTTTATGATAATTTTACATTTCATAAGGTTGTTAAGTTTTCAAAACGAAATAAAAGAAATAGTGCTTCATGTAACTTCAGTCATTATTTAGGATCTACAGACAAGTTAGCATAAATGATAACTAACAACAATGATGATTATGACTAAACAAAGAATTTCCTTTGACGGGAACATTAAGTGGTTTGAACCAAAGATCAAACCTATAGAGAGTAGGTTAGAGTAGTACTATTGGCATTTATAATATTTCAGATCATGAACACTTATGAGTAACAAAGAAATGATAGCTACTATCTAGCTATGGGTAGCAAAAAAAAACTATTTAACTTTTAATGGATCTATAAAATGTGGAATTCAAGTATTGGTTTTCAACTCTGAAATTTTAGCAATGCAATAATTAATTTAAGCATATATAGCAAACTACACAGCTTGAAAGAAATACTAACATAGAGAGAAAGAAACCCAGCAGTGTGAAGCTTTTTTTCCATTAAAATTGGTAACAGCCCATATTCTCACAGACTTGTTTTGCCAGCAGTAACAAGATGTGCATTAAGCTTCCATCCTCAGGAAGAAGCATTTCTGTCCTTGTGTCATGTTTGGGTCAATATAGTTAGTGATTTCTATACAAACACTTCACTCTATACTTGGCAGAAACATCTTGACCTGAAACATCTCATACTCAAAACAGCAGAAAATGTTTAGATGCTATAATTCATTAAGTAATAACACAGTCTGAACATTGAAATTCAACAATGATGACTATACCATTGTTAAGAAAAAGAACTATCTCCTGTATCTTTGAAAACCCTGTTTTCAGATATCAATATTTGTGCTTTACATGTTTCAGATACCATAATGACCTACCTCCAGGATGGGAAGTAGCCAAGTTTAGTAGTATCATCTTTGGAGTAGATCTGGCTTGCTTGACCTTTCATTCTGCTAGTGATGTGTGACTCTGGGTACTTATAATTGTGAGAATTTGATTTTGGAATCTCTCCAAAAAGAAATATAGTTGTAACATATTTACATAATTCTTTGAGAGATAAAGTGGAGTAGCCAATACAGCATATTGCCTATCACATATTGGAACTTGAAATGAGCAATAAATATGGACATCATCTCTAAGCCCAGTATTGCTCCACATCTATGGGTTACAACAGTGAACTAACCACAGAGAACCTTTCCTCCTCTTCATTACTCCCAGAATAAGGAAAAAGAGAGCAGTTGGAAAATACCTGTCTTTGTGGAGTTTATGATTGAGTGGAGGGAGAAAGCTACTTCTAATGGAAATGAAGTTATATAATTGTCAGAAAATGGTAAGTGCTATGATGATAATAGAACACTAGAAGGAGGCTCCAAGGGGATAAATAGGTTCTAATTTTAACATAGAGACTAAAGGTAGGTTCCCTTAAAGTGATATCTGAGGTAAAAATTGAAAGGAGCCGGGCGGTGGTGGCGCACGCCTTTAATCCCAGCACTCGGGAGGCAGAGCCAGGCGGATCGCTGTGAGTTCGAGGCCAGCCTGGGCTACCAAGTGAGTTCCAGGAAAGGCGCAAAGCTACACAGAGAAACCCTGTCTCGAAAAACCAAAAAAAAAAAAAATTGAAAGGAGAAAGGATTAGTCATGATTATATCAAAGGAGAGGTCCCAAGAAAGATTACACCTGAATGTTTGAAAAAAAAGCAAGTAGCACAGAATGTGGCAAATTTCAAAAGGGTCATTTTATGTGTTGCATACAGAAGAAACTAAACAAAGTCAACTATAAGCTTCTTTCTATATTGAGATGATTCATAATGATGAGTTTGAAAGATATTATCTATAGAGGTGGTGACAGAGGTCTATTCTTCAAAATGGATTCTAAGGGATTTGCTAGCAGGTTAGAGCATTTAAGTGGTTAAGGAAGTATCTCTAATAGTCTCTGTCTGAGCAACTAACTGGAAAAATGAAATTTTGATCAACTGAGGTGCAGAATAATGTGAGGAACTAGGCTGAGTCTGAGCAGTCCTTTAGGTATCCAAGCAGCAATCTCATGAAAGTGGTCTGTGAGCATAGAGGCCCAGCAGAATATGTAGGCTGCCACTGTAAATGTAAATGGGTATATGTACATCACTGTTGATCACCCAGAATGATGAAATATCTGTTAGAGTGAGGTAGAAAAGATGATAGGACAAAGAGCCATCCATATATTGACTAGGCAGGAGAGAAGGTAGCAGAAAGGAGGAGGGGTAGACCAAAAGGGAGTAAGCAGTAATTAATATATATAATCACATGATACCAGTGCTAACATAAGGACATTTCCTTTGCATTGCGGGTAAAAATAAGCAAATAAATAAAAAAAAAATGAACCCAAAAATGTTGTGGAATATAGTTAAAGATGTGTTACATTCATTTATGCTGTGGAATATTTGTTTAATGATGCAAAGATGTGTTGCATTCTTTTACGTTGCATTTGTTTAACTCTGTGAAGCGGTGCTACTTTGCCTGCCTAAAATACCTGATTGGTCTAATAAAGAGCTGAATGGTCAATAGCAAGGCAGGAGAGGGATAGGTGGGGTTGCCAGGCAGAGAGAATAAATAGAAGGAGAAAAAGAGAAGAGTAAGGATAAGGGGAACAGGACTCCAGAGGTTAGCCACCCAGCTACACAACCAGACATGAAATAAAAAGGAAAGAAAAGATATACAGAAATAGAGAAAGGAAAAAGCCCAGAGACAAAAGGTAGACAGGAAAATTTAAGTTAAGGAAGGCTGGAGAGAAACAAGTCAAGCTAAGGCTGGGCATTCATAAGTAAAAATAAGTTCCCATGTGATTATTTGGAAGCCTGGTGATGGGCACCCCAAGAGCAAAGAGACAAAAGAGTAAAAAGAACAACAATAACAACTAGAAGACAAAAGAATATAATGTCTTAGAGTAGTAGGAAACAAAATGATGAGGAAGAAAAAAAAAACCTTTAAATGCAGAAACATTTGCTGCAAATATGTCAATCAGGATGTGTTCAGAGAATCAAACATCGGACATAGCAAAGTACAGACAGTTTTGATTCTGACATAAGTTTTATTACCTCAGAATCCATGTTTAGAATACTGGTCTAAGAGATAGAGAACAAGGTAAGTTAGATAGCATGGGCTGGACTTAATTTTATTGAGCAATTTTGCAGCAAAGAGAAGAAAAGATATGATTTGATAATTTGCAAAGAAAAATTAAAATTTTGCGATTTTTATACATTTATTCACATGGAATAGACAACAAAGTAACTGAGATCACTTTAGTAGTTTAGATAATTCATTAGTTAAAAAAAGATACATAGAAAATGATTTGACAAATGGTGTATTGTCTTAAATTAATGCTTAATCAATAACACTAAGGAGAAAAATGGTACTACATCAAATCAATAAAGAAACAAAACTGTAAGCAAATGATTCATGGGATATTGGATGATTAATATAATTTTATACACAATTTAGGTTACAAGCAAGTAAAATTTAAGGAAGTAAAATTAATATGATTTTGACGTGTAAATTATTCAGCATCAGCCATCAATGTCTATAAACAATGTCTTTCTAGTTGGTCCTAAGGTCAATAGGAGGAAATTCATGCCTGGTACTGACAACTTTCCAAAGTACCTATGGATGAGTAGGTCAAGGACCTTAAAGAGAAGTTACTATTGCCATTTTCTCACCAAATATAATCTATTTTCTGAATACCTATCTTTATACACATAGGTAAGTGTAACTGTCACCCCTCATCAAAGTAGTCTCTTTTTGCAACAGAAGATGACTGTTACAGCCATCCATAAATGGTCCAAATAAAGAGAAGTGACAATGTGTTGCACAAATAGAGTGAGAACATCCACAACACATAAGCAACTCAGAGAAAGTTGTGAAAGTGGGTGCAGAAAGTTGAGAAGAGCCAGAGGACCATGACATATGCCATGAGATAGTGTCTTTGAAACATGGTAAGAGTGCTGTAGCACTGAAAGCCCCACAAGAGAATACCAGTAAAGATGTCAATGTAGATGGTGGAAATTTATAAGTCTACAAGAAGTTAAAGGCTGTTAAGAGAGGCAGAATTAGTTTTCTCCAGGATGAGTACCCTGACAGGCTATCTAATCTCATGAGGTCACCACTAAACATATATACATAGAAGCAACATTAAATGGCCTCAGTAGATTAGTATATGTATAATAAATTATATAATGTATATGTAGTATAATATATATCCATATATACATATATATATATATATTTAATAATTAAAGAAGAGATCATGAGCTTCAGAAAGAGTGCAAGGACCCAAGTGGAATTAGAGAGAGAGAGGGACAGGTGCAAGTGATGTAAATACAGCAGTCATGTTTGAAATTAAACAATACAAAATCCTGAATGCATGACAGAGATACTATATACTCATAGTTATGCTCTGCTGTAAAAAGCACCCAACTAATATAAATGTACCTATTAGATGGTTAATCTAATTTTCAGCTTGCCATCTATGTAGATTATTGATTATAAATACATTTTATAGATTATAAATATATACTATTGATACAAATATTGATCATATATCAATAATTATTTATCAATTATCTAGTCACCTCCAAACTTAATATTTATCCACATCATTGATTGCCCTAGAGAGAATTAAACATCCTTTTTTTTTGCTCTACAAGAAAATGGGAATTCTTGCAGGCTGCAAGAATATATTATAGAGATTCAGCTGTGTATTAAAGCTATACCTAGAAATTTCAAGGCATTTTTCTAGTGGGAAGCCATTTAACACAGAGTATTTGGTGTTATTCAGCTTTAATATTGAGCTGCTCCTCGCTATGAATTTCTTGTGCTTATAATTCTCATAGAACGTTTATGTGTGAGCATTCTGCTCAGGCCAGTACTTGAATAAGGTCACATAGGTAAGGCCCTCTGCCTCTGAGTTCCCTGCTCCCTTTTTAGCATTTGAATTGGATATCTGCCTTTGCAAATATCCCCTTTTAGCTACACCCAAAGATAGGGCCAGCTCCAAACAAAGCATTGAAGGACAAACGAGGAACAGAGTATCTACTCTGCTAGGTACCTGAAGCCCCTGAACTAAGGTAAAACATCCTGTCTTTTTGGAGGCAACCTGGCTCCTAGATTCATAGCTTTGTTTCTATGCAGATGAAGCTCAGACCATCCCTTGCCTTCAGGCCTACTGGCTTTCCAGAGCAATTGACTAAGAATAAAGGAGGTTTCTGCATAACCAGGTGGTGCAAAATGGGGAATGGGATTCCTGAGAGACAGAACCACATGGCCAGAGAGAAGAGAGAAAGACAGAGATTCTGTAGAGGGTAAGGCAGACCTCCTGTAGAGTTTTCTCAGAGCCAGGAGTAAGGAGCAAGGAGAGAAAGATGCAGGACGAAGGAACAGAGGACGAAGATGAGGTCAAAAACATAAGAGCTTACTAATACTATGAGGACAGGAAAAGTGGGCACAGAGAGGAGCTGAATGTGAGGATGGAGATGAAGCTGTACAGCTAGAATTTTGTCATAGAGGAATAAAGTAAACAGACAAAAGAGCATGGTGTATGTAGATTTCTTTCCCTCAGATAATCTATACTTGATGTAGCATCTTCCCCAGGACTCTGGGAGGAATTTTCTCCCAGGCTGGAACTTGAGAAAATTACTTTACTAATAGAATCGGTTATGGTGTTCATTAACAGACGAATAATAAAAAAAAAAATTTAGTGTAGATACATAATCTAACTATTTGCTTAAAAATAAATGTCACTCAAAAGAATAAAAAATCTTGTTTGCTTCTGTCATGGGGATAGATGGCAATTTCAGCACTTCCGAGGCTGAGGCAGGATGGTCACTGAATATGAGGACAGCCTGTTCTATACAGGGAGTTTCAGGACAACCAGAGCTACAGAGAGTAATTCTGTCTCATAAAACAAAACAAACAACATAAAAATGCTGTTAGTATCCTCCATTTTCTTGATTCAATGAAAGCCTAAACAACAGCAATGAATAATTATTTGGAATTTTTATATTTTTCCTGATATACATCATGTTACACAGGTAAAATTTTATGTATTGTGTTAGTGAAGGGAAGGGTGAAGTATAAAATATCAAACATAAATCAAAGAAATAACTTCCATCAGATTTTCCACTACCCAAATACAATATAGTTAACTGGTTATTTTGCTAAAACTATGAGATTATGAGCAAAATAATATGAATATAAATGATCTCAACTATTGAATAATCATAATCTTCTGTAGGTCCTTTCCAATTCTGTTCAGTGGGTGAACAATTTCCCTAATATTGAACTAAATGAACAAAGAGGTGATTGAGTATTTAAATTCTGAGGAATATTTTCAGAGAGTATCATACATTATTTCAAGATTCCTAGTAATTTTTAGTCAAATGGCGTTATTTTCTATTCTGACTTCAAAGCTGACATTTTTCTAAATATTTACGATAAGCCAATATATGAATTAAAAGGCAAAATCAAAACTTAACTGCTTTAATCTTTCCAGTAAGAACATTGTAAAATAGCTCTTTTTACAATGTAATTGTTGGGCTCTAGGGTTAGTTATACATCAGTATATTTTATAGCACTTTTCAAAATAGTTAAAGTTTATTCTAATCTTGCTGAAAAAACAAAAAAGGAAAATATCACAGGATTTTAAATGTAATTTAAAATTTATTTTAAATATGGACTCCAGTATACATGAAGTCATTTCATTAACCCAAAGTGAAAGATTTTTGACATCAGGTAATTAAATTTTAGTATTGAATAACTGACTTGCCATTTTTTCCAGACCATAAACCCTCGAGTTGCATTGGCATCAGTTTGAAATTATCTGGTGAAGTGCTAATTTCATTTTCTGACACGCAATTCCATGTTGTTTATCATAAAAACAAAAGACACCAACATTGTAGTTAATTGAGGGTGGTCATGGGATAGAAGATGCAGCTCATTTGGAAGCCTTAAAAGTCTGTCAGCTGGAGCTCTAATTCCTTCCCATTAAGATTAGATAAAGTGTTCTCAAGATAATAAACTGGTTATCACAACCTAACAACACAAGTAAATGTATTAGATGAATGGCTGCAGAAATTAAATAAAATCAAAGATAATAGGAAGGTCAAAATTCCTGAATATACACACATATGTAATATATACATGTATATATGTATATATATATATATATATATATATATATATATATATTAGTATATATGTAATGTCTATTTACTTATTGTAACATCATTAAAATAATAAAAATTCAAATAAATGATTTATAAATACAAATGTCAATGAGAGCCAGTACAAAGGGAACAGACATTTCCTGAGCAAACAACTGTCTACTGTTTTAAATATCCCACATTTTCTTAGTTTTACTCCTCTAAGTTTTACCTTATTTGTACTTTTTTTTGTAGTTTTCAAGAAAAATCTAATGCCCTATAAGTGTGTTTCTGTTCCTGCTACTAATTTCATTTCTTCAACATTTTTGGAAATTATCACGTATTTATATATAAAAATTCTTAATCTTTTTTAAAAAAAGATTTTAAAATGCAGTGCATATTAGACAGCAGTAAACCTGAGAGAATTTGGAGTATTTATCACTGATCTTTCACATATTAAAGTGGCTTATGTTATTATTTGTGTGGTTATTTATTTTTCTGAATTTAAAACTTATTAATAAAAGTTGCAAATATAAAAATTATACACCAAAATCATTAAGTAGATCCAAAGATTATACAACTCAACAAACTTCTGTACAGTCAAAGTAGCCATGAAAACTGAAGCTGTAGAGGTTAATATTAAACTTTATAGTTTCACTATGAAATATATTTTTATTCACTTATCCATAGCCAAAAGTGAAAATCCATGAAAGAGTTAAAACTAGAAAAATAATTGGTTTTATATATTTTTATAACTCATGTTTATTGCCTGAATTCACTGCTTTCTCTTCCTAATATTTAGGCTAAGTTTTCTCTTTTCTATGTGTTATACTGTACTCACATGTGCCCTTGTTTACATATACATATATATTATTTTCTAGGTGTTGAGTATGAGGGTAAACATGAATTACTTTTTCTTTCTGAGACTGTAAGTGGTTCACAAGACTCTGAGTATGACCAGGTTACAAATTTTAAAAATTAAATTTTGTGGTTAAAGGACACATTTCTGTTGAGTTTGATGTATTGTGGTTGTATGCTAAGTAATAACTTTATGCAATTTACCACTGATGGTGACTGGGAACTCAGAATTAGGAGATTAAAATAGCCTAGGGAACAGGAAATAGGGATGGAGATGGGAAGGGACTAAAAACAAGTTATTTTATTTAACAGGAAAAGTGAGCTATAAGCATAGTAATAGAAACAATTATGTAGATAACTTGATATTACAAATCTTAGTTGATCTTGACTTTTTTTTTCTTAACACAGTAAGAAACAAGTCTATCAACTGATTTTGAATGGAGAAAAATAGGATGAGAAAATTCTTAAGTGTTAGAAAAAAAATATAGGAACCTGGCCTTAGAGAATGAAAGAGAAGGGTTTGAGTTATGGTAAACACATACACACACACACACACACACACACACACACACACACACACACACACACACACTCACACACACACACACACCAGTTCACCACACAAAATCTCTGGAATTTTTAAATGATAACTGAATTGGGAAAAATGTGTTAGTGAAAGGACCAAGCAGATGCCATAACAGACTGCTCAGTCTTCTCTCAGAGATCAGGCCTCAATTTCAGTTTCCTGAGACTTGAGCAAGCAGTTTCTGGGAAGGCCATGAACAAAAGACTGCTCAAAGTTTAGCCAGATGTTTACTTTCTGGGGCCCCTCACCAACTTAGAGTTATGTGCAGTACGTGCTTGGCCAGCCAGCCCCCATGGTGGCTCAAGGACAAAGCCTGGGACTTGTGCTGGACTGTCCCCAAAGTAATAAATTGTAACCACCAACCAGTAAATTCAAAGGTTACATACCCTCACCCAATTAAAAGAGAACAGAGATAAAAATAAACCAATCCGAGTTGCACCCAAGCAAAATTCCCCCAACCCCCCTGAAGGGCTTGTGGATTTTGCCTTTAAAAAGCTAGCCACACAAAGAAAAAGTAAGTTCCTCCTGGCCTCACGACCACAAGTGAGTGCTTTGGATCGAGCTTCCCTGTCCGCGGCTTGTAAACAAACAGAAATAAACCATGCTAATTGCATTCTGAACCTAAGGTCTGTGGTGGTTTGTCTTTGGGGTCCCAATCTGGGCATAACATTAGCAGATGAAAATAACTTAAACTATTTTAGAAACTGAAACAGGCATGAGCTACTGGAGTTTTGCACTGAAGGTCGTGGTGAGACCTTTCTACTAGAGGAGTGAAATGAGACAAAACAAACCAGTGTGAAAGTACAGCATGAAGATGGAGAGAGAAAAAGAGAATGGTAGACACAGGGCATCAATGAGCAGCTAGAAGAGATATGGAATAGACATGTCCCTTCACCTACTTTCTAGGAGAAAATGGTTCTCACTGATGTAGGAGAGATGCCTATAAACATGCAGAGAATAATTTCTGTTACTTTAAGTCAGTAACCCATTGGTGATGATTTACATTTAGAAACAACCAGTATTGTCAATACTAATATACCTGAGAGATATACCAACGAGCAGTTATAAATTACCATTTGATTCTAGTTATGAATTTGATGCACAGTGAGTTTATAAGACAGAATGTAATGATAGGACTTAAGTATTTATTGAGTGTCCCTACAGGATGATTCAGGAATAAAGGAAAAGGGCTGGGAAGATGGTCCAGTGGATAAAATGCTGGCTACACACATGTGAGAGCATGAATTCACATTTGTAAAAACAACGCAAAGCAAGGTCCAGTAATGAGGGAATTACAGTGACTAGGAGATGAAAACATGATTCCCTGAGACTTGTGGTCCAGCTGGCCTTGAGTTGACAGCAGCAAACATTAAGAGAGTCACTCACAAAGAAGGAACAAAGTGAGCACCAACACCAGAGGTTATTATCCCAGACTTTGCATTTCTATCTTTAGCTCCTAGTTAAGAGAACCCATCCTTAGGGAGAGATGTAACATGTTTTTATGGCTGACTTAACTCTATGCTGTCTCTATCAGAGACCTCACTAGATTCACGGCCTTTAAGCTACAGAGCCTATCTTTAGGGTCACAAGTACTTTGTAAAGGAGTTTCTATGTAGTTTCACCTCAAGCCTTATTGCGCACCTAGAATTGGTATAATGGTGACCTGGAAAACTTTTTTCCCATGTTAAAGTATGCAGGCAATAAATCCCCTGGCATCAGACTCTCAAAGTTTGATTCAGACTGGCTTAAGTCAGGCTGAACTGAATTTGTTTGTTTGTTTGTTTGATTGTTTTTTTGAGACAGGGTTTCTCCTGTGTAGCTTTGGCACCTTTCCTGGAACTCACTCTCTAGCTCAGGCTGGCCTCAAACTCACAGAGATTTGCCTGCCTCTGCCTCCCCAGTGCTGGGATTAAAGGCATGCACCACCACCGCTCGGCTATGAACTGAATTTTTGTTCTCACCTATTCACAGATCCTGTTGTTGTCTACCATAACGTTTGCAGGGGTCCATACAAATCCCAAATGACCAAGGCTGTTGTCAAGTCTATAGTTTGCTCCACAAACTGATTTCACGATCCTATTGCTGAAGACAACACCTATAGAACTCATTGAACATGGAGAATTCAAGCTGGTGCACACGTAGAACCTATCCACCTAGGCTCTAGTGTATTTGATACAGGAAAGAATTCTGCTTGCTATCAAAAGAGAAATATAAACAACCAACCCATCTACAAACCCTAGTCTACTATGGTGTCCTGTCTACAAAATATACTAGGGTAATGGTGGCACAAAACTTGTAGGAGTAACTAGTAAGTGACTGGTCTCACTTAAGGCACACTCCATGAGATGGAACCCATACATTACACTGTTTGGGTGACCAAAAACCAGAGTCTAGATTTCCCAGGTACCTAGGGTAAAACAAACAAACAAACAAATAAATGAAAACAAATATCAACAACAAAAATAGTGATAAAGTGACTTCTAATGACATTCTGCTATACTTATAAAATAGTACCTTGTCTCTATGAAATTCCTTCCCTGAGCGTGCAGTGAACCCTTCAGAGGAGGGGACAAAAAGGTTATAAGTTCCAGAGGAGATGGAAGAAAGCAAGAAAACAAAAACCTCTAAATCAACATGATCAAATGGTATGTGGATTCACAGATACTGAGGCAGCATGCCCAGGGATGCACAGGTATGCACCAGTAATTATGGCTTCCAGTTTCTTGTTTTTATGTGGTTACTGAGTGTGTGAATGGGTGGTTCTCCATTTCTTGTGCCTTATCTTGAAAACTTTCCTTCGGTTTGTTTGTTTTTCCAATTCCAATGTGTTAGATTTTGTTTTTGTCATATTGTATTCTATATTTTTCATTATTATCCCTTAGAAGCTTGTTTGTTTCCTAATGAGGGACTGAAAAGAAGTGGATCGTGGGAAGAGGGGTGGGGAGGTACTGGGAGGAGTAGAGGAAGAGAAAACCTTAATGAGAATACATTATGTGAGGAGAAAAATCTATTTTCAACTCAAAGGAAAAAAGTCATGTAATGAGAAACAATTGAATGAAACCTAGTGGTGAGCATCACTACAATTTTTTTGTGTTATAATAACAGAAATTACATATTTCAGATAACTAATGAAACTCTCAAGGTACCATAGTAGTTTTAGTGATGATTTAGTTTCAATGTGATGAATTTGTAGTTGAAATTACATTGCTTCTTGTTCTCTTGAGGTATTAAATTTATAACAGGACTACATTCACAAATGATAGACAGTGAAAAATAATCCCCAACTATTGAAACTGTACCATACATACATAAAATAGGCCAATTACAGTCATGTAACTATAGTAATTTATATGTCAGCACTGTTGTACTTTGTAGATACAAATGCAACTTTCTCATAATTGATGGAACATTTTCCATCAAATGAATTAGTAATATCATGTTTGAGGAATAAAATACCCATCTATTAGGAATAACTTAATTTATACAAGTGCAATTTAGAGAAATTAACTTCTAATGGTTTTTCTTAAATTAAAAATTTGTAGGCAGTTCTAGCTACAATCTTTCTTGGGAACTTTTCTGAACATATGTCCATAGCCTAGTGATCACTTATAATCTTGCATGTTAACGTCACTTTCCTGTCTCCATTAAATTTACCTCTTCAAAACTTTTCATAGGTGATCTGTTGCAGGAGATTTGTTTGCTTTGTCCCCTGACACTGTCAATAAACTGAACCTTGATTCAGAGGACAGAGTCCATGCTCATCTGACCAGAATAAACCATAGAGATTTTTGGTCCATTCAGATGGGGTGCGAGGGACCCTGGGAGGAAGGAGAAGGGGTTTAGGAGCTTCGCAGACCTTTTTGAAGCTTGGAAAAGCAAAGAGGAGGGTCAGCTGGGCTTTTCTCTGTTGCTTTTTGAATATAGTAGGCTCATACCCTACTGTCTGACACCAGAGTTTTATTAATAATAGAATAACTTATAATTGTTACAGTGATTCTGCTATTTGCAGTAAGAACTTTTGTTACAGATAAACCTACCTATTCTACTTCTCCAAGGAATGCTTTTCAGCAGTCTATATAATGACTATCTGATCACTGAATTGAACTAAATTATTAGGATTAAAGGTAGTTATGCAATACAAGTACATCTATAAGATCTATTAATAAAAGAACATTGTTAGTATTGAAACATATTCAACCACACACAAAACAGCCAATATAATAAGACTACATCTAAAATATTGTGTAGATCATGCCTGTGAAGTTATAGATATGAATTTCCCAGACAGCCAAGAATATACTTGGGATGTTTCCTTATCTATGCCAATGCAACTGTGTGGTCCAAGGGTCCATGGATGGAAGGTGCAGATGTTTTTCTTTCTTTTTTTTTTTTTTTTTAAAAAAAAAAAAGGTTTCTCTGTGTAGCTTTGGAGCCTGTCCTGTCCTGGAACTCACTCTGTAGACCAGGGGGGCCTCAACTCCTAGAGAACTGCCTGACTCTGCCTCCTGAGTACCAGGATTAAAGGTGTGAGCCACCATAGCCAGGCTCAATGTTGTTCCTAAGATCACACCATACAGCAGAGAATGCTGATACATATATATTTTTGGTTGTTCTCAGGATTCTATGGAAGTAATCTTACTTATATAAGCTAATGCAAAAGAGAGAGCCACCAAATAGTTAAACAGATGCTCTTTACTAGCATAGAGGGTGAGGGAGATTTATTAGCTGATGAAATGCTGGCTTTGTTCCATTTTCGTTTATATCACCATTTAATTAGATTAATCTGAGGTGACATTAAAAACAGACTTCATCCCAATTTACTGTAAAAATATTGTTTGCCAAGCAATGGGTCCCAAAAATCATTTTAATTCAGTATTTACTAAAAACAGTATGTAAACTATATAAAGACTGATGATCTTAATAGATATTCAAATCAATAAGCATAATAATTTGTGATAAATAACACCCCCCCACACACAATAAACTAGAAACACACAGTATGTAGTGCAACTCAATAACCAAAGGACAAGGTGTCTCTTTAACTGTCTATAAAATATGCATTTTTAGCCGGGTGGTGGTGGCGCATGCCTTTAATCCCAGCACTCGGGAAGCAGAGGCAGGTGGATCTCTGTGAGTTTGAGGCCAGCCTGGTCTATAAAGTGAGTTCCAGGAAAGGCACAAAACTACACAGAGAAACCCTGTCTTGAAAAACCAAAAAAAAAAAAAAAAATGCATTTTTAGTTAACATCTCTCATTTAAGAATGTGGTTAATTTATTTATTTACTTATTTAACTGATTTTCCTTTCAAGAATATGTCCTCATTTTTCTATTCAGAAGTATTTGGAAAGTCTCTCTAATAAACAGAAAATACATGCTCAAAAAAGAAAACCACATTTCTTTGTTTTACAAAAGATCACTGTTTTCCTCATTCTGCAACAATGCAAAATAAAGGTAGATACAATTACTATACTACCCTAAATGTCTTATCTTATGGATGCACATTTTATTTTGATACTTAGAAATTTGTTTATATTTCCATTTGCCTAGAAAAATAAGAATGTGAATATATTAGTTTTCCTGCAGTGCTTTTTAGTTATTTTTAAGATGATCATGAATTAAATTTCTTGATGGAGAAATATTATCTGTATGATATTTGGAAAACAGTATTTATAAATGTTGACTGTATAATTACAAATAATATAAAACTTAACTATACAATTGTGAACTAAGAATTGCTATAAGAAGTACCAGAGATAAAAGGCAAGGAATTTAAAAATAACAAAAATTATATAAGACCCCATGCATTTACAATGTTCACAGATACTGAACTTTTAAAAGGGATTTTCATCCTGGGCTAATGAAATGATGCTAGTTTTATTGAGGAAGACTGAGGAAACTCCAGTGAGGGATGCATAACAGCAAAGGAATAGTATTGACATTAAACAATAATTAAATACTAATTGCAATATGAAAGTCACACTTTTCTTTCACTATGGCCAAAATGTTATTGTTTGTTTTGAGACTTGCACATTTAAAATTCATATAACAAGAACCTCTTATGGGCCATGAGCCTAAATAAATTTCTCTGGAGCGCTATGGATGTGAGACCATTTATGTGGCTGGGTATTCAATTACTATTTCTCAGTCACTTTGCTTTGGGTCCCACTGTACCAGTAGGATAAAAAACAAACAGCAAAGTTACTGAAACCACAGGCAGACACTGAATTACCTTGCTGTGGATGAGAAACCAGGTGGAGTGAAAGCTAGACCTCTGAAGAAGCTTTAAAGGAAAAAGGTGGTTGTCTGGGTGACAGAGATGAACAAGCGTATTTGTTTGAATTTACTTTAAAAATGACAAATGTATGGAACTGAACAAAGCGAGGAGGGAAGAAAAGAGGGGGATAAAGAAGCCACACAGGGAGAATCATTCTTTTTTAACCACGTAAGTGAAAGGAGCGAAGAGTAAGATGTTGCGGGGTGCAGACAGACTGGTTACGTGATTCAGTTATTTAAACACTAGTGAACCAGGAGAGAAAGTCAACGAAAGTAACTGTTATAAACGAATTTTTACACCTCTTCAAATGTAGCTACAAAGAACTATGATTAATATTCAGAACTCAATGCTCAGTGCTTTTTCTCAAGGAGATGACATGACATCGGTTTTATATAGGACTGTGAGAATATATTGAAAACACTTCCAGTAATCCAGAAGAGTGCTCAGCAGATAGGAAATACTCCATAAATTTTAAAGAGTTATAATTTTCAGAATTACAAAATGTGTGATTTTAATTTAAAGTGGTTTCTTTACTTTTTATACATTTTATGTTTAAATTGAAAATTACATGTATTATTTTAAATATTTTAGCTTAAACTATATCTATCTGCTCTTAAAGGAGCAACCTTAGGTTTTAGTTTGAATGGTCCTAAATTACTTTAAACCATTTTGTATCTTGAAACACATTATTCCTACAGAATTACTGAAAAATGCTGAGCACTGTTTATTCCAGAGCACAGAACTTCTGCACATCAAAGAACACCATCCTTCAAGTGAAGAGGCCGACTACAGAATGCTAAAAAATCTTTATGAGTTGTACGTCTGACAGTGGAATAGTAACTAGAATATACAACATCTTAAACATCAAGAAAATAAAAACACAACTAAAAATGATGCATAGAAATAAACAGAATTGTCAAAATAAATTTGACAATATAATATTTTTAGATATTCAACATCCTTAGTCACCAGAGAATGTAAATTAAAACTCCTTTTAGAATTCATCTTATCTAATTCAGAATGGCTAAGAGCAATAAAACAAGGTCATCAAACACTGGTTTGCATATGTAGAAAGCAAAATACTTAGTCACTATTGGTAGGAGGGTAAGAGTGCAAAAATGGGGGAGCCACTTTGGAAATAAGTGTCAGGATTCCTTCTTAATTCATACTTTATACTTCTTTGACAATTTTATACAATTATTTTTGATCATATTAACCCACTTCCTAACCAAAGTTTTATACTTTTTTATTAACACATTAAATCCAGTTTGTGTTGCCATTCAAAAACTTAGAAATTTATGTAGATTATAATTGAGCAATATTATTCCTGAATTTATTATATTACCAAATTTATATTCTAACAATAGAAAAAAAAGACCAACACATCAAAGTTGGACAAGGCAAACCAAAAGAAGGAAAAGAGCCCCAGTAGAAGGCACAAGAATCTGAGACCCACTCATTCACTGATTCAGGAGTCCCTTAAAAACACTAAACTGATGAAATTGTGTGCATTCAGAACCTGGAAATAACCTAGATGCCCCTCACCTGAAGAACAGGTTAAGAAAATGTGGTACATTTACACAGTGGTGTATAACTCATCTGTTAAAAAACAATTGCATCAGGAAATTTGAAAACACATGGATGGAACTAGAAAAAATAATTCTGAGTAAGGTAACCCAGAACCAGGAAGACAAACATGGTATTTACTCACTCATAAGTGGATATTAACTTTAAAGTAAAGGATAACCATGCTGCAATCTACAGAAACAGAGAGGCTAGGAAACAGGGAGGGCCCAAGGGGATCTTCCTGGGATGGGGAAATAGAATAGATCTCCTGGGTGGACTGGGGGCAGGTGGGGTTGGGAATTTGAGGGATTAGATTAGGGGGGTGGATGGAGGGGGAGAGTACTGAAAAAGTGACTGGAAAAGGGGGTTATTTTCAGGGTTGGGTATAAACCTGATGCAAGGAACACTCTCATGAATCTACAAAGACGAATCTAGCTAAGACTTTTAGCAAAAGTGGATAGTAGCCTGAACTGGCCATCTCCTGTGATCAGATTGGTGACTATCCCAATTGTCATCAGAGAACCTTCATCCAGTAACTGATGGAAACAGATGCAGAGACCCAGAGCTAAACATTAGGCTGAGCTCAGGAAATCCTGCTGAAGAGATGGAAGAAGTATTGTAGGAGCCAGCAGGTTCAAGGACATCACAAGAAAACCCAGAGAAACAACTAACCTGGCTCATAGAAGCTCATTGAATCTGAACCAACAACCAGGGAGCCTGCATGGGACCAATCTAAGCCATCTCTATATATGTGACAGTTGTAGAGCTTGGTCTATTTGTGGGACAGTGGGAGCAGGGACTGTCCCTAATGTATTGACTGGCTCTTAGGAACCTATTTCTCAAAGTGGATCGCCTTGATCAGCCTTAATACTAAGGGAGGTGCTTAGTCTTACTGCAACTTGATATGTCATGCCTTGTTGATAACCATGAGAGGCCTTCCCCTTTCTGAACAGAAACAGAGGAGAACTGGATTGAGGGAGGCAGAAGGGGTGGGGAGAGGAATAGGAGAATGGGAGGAGAGGAAGGAGGGGAAACGTGGTCAGTTGGGATGTAAAATAAATAAATAAATTAAATATAAAAAATACTAAACTGAAAGCTGTCATATACAAGCAAAGGACCTGATAGAGACCCATGTCAACCCTGTGTCTGCTGCTTCAGTCTTTGTGAGACCATATGAGCCTTGTTCAATTGACAAGGAGGGCTTTATTCTTTTGGGATTGAGATCTCAAACTTGCACAAAGTCAAGTCAGCCAAAATCCCAGCCTAGATGGGCAATGGGCTCACATACTCCACCTCTGTCTGAGGAGTTGTGGGATGCATGGCTAATCAAGAATCTGTGTTCTTTAGGGATGTGGGCCCTGAGAAACTATGCACATACATGCAGCACTAAGTTAAATTAGTAGAGAGAAAGGGATGTCGACGGAAGGGAAATATAATGTTAGGATGGGGGAGGAACTGAAGGGGAGAAATTGTAAAAGGTATATGTGATTGAAACATGTTATACGCATTTCTGAAAAAATAATGACAAATTTTTAAAAAGGAAAAAATAGACAAGAACATCCTAAAAACATTAGCAAAATACATGCCTGAGTGGAGCCAGAAGTTTCAGGTAGACACTTCTCTTTTGAATGCCCAAACAGTGCAAAGACAATATAACTATATGGAGCAGTAATGGGAGGTCATGTTATTGGTAATGGTGAATATACACTTTTGAGCCAGAAGTTTCCACATTGACAATTGAAATTACTATGAAGTCTTATCTCTGCTAAGATTCATTCATTCCTAGTTTTATTTGGTTAACACTTATAATGTTATCTTCCACCATTGTATTCTACATTTAGAATACTAAGATAAACAGGAAGTTTCCACTGGTTGACATTGAGAGCTCAGATGGAAGAGAAGACATATAAACCTGTATTTTATGAAATTTCATCACTTTGCTGAGAATTTCTAAGGACTGGATATCACATCTCTCTTGGAGTAAGCATGTGGTTCTTGTGAGCAATGCCACTTAGGAAAATTTAGGTTTCTATGACAGGTACTCTAAAACAGACCACTGTCTTAGATAAACAATGGTTTTAAAAATCATTTTTGTTGACTTAACTATATTTAGACAGGAATTAGTTGTTGTCTAGGATGTGAGGGCTTTTTAAAAATTTTTTATTTATTTATTAATTTATTTTTTTGGTTATTTTCAAGACAGATTTTCTTTGTGTAGTTTTGGAGTCTGTCCTGGAACTCACTCTATAGACCAAGCTGGCCTGGAACTCACAGAGATCCACTTGCCTCTGCCTTCTGAGTGCTGGGATTAAAGGCATGTGCCATTCATGCCCGGCTTAGGGTGTGAGTTTTTCCTAGATTTTATTCCATGTACAAGTAGCATGAAGTCTTATTACAAAAATTAAATATTATGTACCCAGTTAATCAAAAATAGAATTTGCAGTAAATACTATCCCATGAAAATAGAGATGTAAACTGAATAAGTTATGTTTATTAACCTAGTTAACATTTAAATACTAACCAACACATTATGGAACATCTAACTATAAATGAACATGGCGTACATGAAGTTTTCTTGTGCTTACTGTTGGCTAAATTAAATACTGCCTTCCTTGTCACTGAGGGACTCTATTAAGCTTCTAACCTTTCCCCTCTTGTTCTAATAAATGCTTTCACCTACTAATAGACTTAGCTTTCTAGGTTGAAACCTTATTATGAGTCTCTCAACGCTTATACCCCATTCATGTAATCAGCATAATCCTCACCTGTCTGCTATGGGTCCTAATTTTATTGTCAAAGATAATTAGTTGCTCATGGCTTCCTCCAGTACTATATTTTCCTTTGTGCTTTCTTTCTATGTGGAAACTCTCTTTGTTGGGTATCAATTGTCAGTTCCTCTGTCTGGCAAACGATCATTCTTGCTTTGGGATCCCCAGGGCTGTGACAGTAGTGGTACTTTCTCAGACTAGATATCTGCTTTGCCATTTTTCCCTTTGCTCTTCTAGAGGTTTTGATATTATGAAATTTCATATTTTGAAATTTGTTTTATTGAGACAGGATCTTGCTCTGTAATTCAAAGTGGCATGAAAGTCACTATGTAGCCTAAGCTGTCCTAAAACCTCCATCAATCTACCAACCTTACTCCTCTGAGGGTTAAGACTATTGGCATGAGCCAGCACTTCAGGTATAATTTTGGCTCACTCTTTTTTTTTTTTTTCTTCTTGCCTTTCTTTATTCCTTATATCTGTTGGAGCCCATCTAGGTTTCCTAGTGGCTTTATCCAGCAGGTCTGCATAAAGAGGATGATTGGACCGTGGGCCTGAGTACCAGGTGTTTGGAAGGGTCTACACTTGGCTGTATCTCACAAAGGGGGAGATCTACGCTCCTGCCCCTGGCATTGTTATAAATAGTGCTTTGGAAGAAAGTTCTAAGCTGGTGGATAAGGATCCAGCCCCACCCCTCAGGCTATCTTGTGTTTCTGTCTTTCCTCTCGTAGTCTAGGTATGTTTTTCTAGCTAGTATTTCTCACTTCTCCCTACTCAAGAGTACCTTTCTTGTAAAAATGGCTGCTCGTCTACCACTTACTTCCACATTTCTTATCCCTCCCTCCTTCTCTCCTTTCTTTTTTTTTATTCATTCCAGTGTTAAGGGTTAAACTTTGTGTCTAAGACATGTAAGGCAACCATTCTACCATCGAGTTATATCCCCTAGCCTGTTGTGTATTTCCTGCTGGGCTGTAAGATAGAAACTATCCTTTTACTTAATATCGCTACTGAACATCTCAACTGTAATAAGCTTTGTTGGGAGTGACTGAGTGAATGAGTGAGTGAGTTCCCACCCCCCAACAAGAAACTGGGAAAACATCTTTGGCCAAAAACTAATCCCTTCAGAGAAATCAGAAGTTTTTAAGTTAACAGACTTAAAACAAAGGTGAATCGGCTTTGTGAATTTTTACTGCTTTGCTATTTTAAATGTTACTTTATCCTTAAAATATTTGGAAATTGCTTTAACATGATTAGCATTTACCTCTTGTATTCGGTTTTAGAAAAGTTGAGACAACCGTCATTGAGACTAAAATCTGGGCAGGAGATAAGATTTGAAGTAAGGCAGAAATAATTAATTGGATGAGCCATCAGCTGCCTTTCAGCGGGCAGCAAATTTTGCTTAAGGGGAAGCAGTGAGTAAAAGTAGATAAAATAAAACAATATGCATCACAAAGCACGTTATCTCTGAAAACTTAGGACAGAATACAAAATATATTAATATAGAATATAATGCATTTTAATTAGCATCATTCCACAGTATATTACTCTTCCAAATGGTGTTTGGAGTGATCGAAAGTACATCTTCATCTTTTTAATTTAAGGCACTTCTAAATTAAAATGCTAAAACACTTCACAGTAGTAATGTTTCAGTTCTTATTAATATTTGATCTTTTGCAGTCTTATGACTAAAGGCAGCTGTGCTTTTTTGAAAGGTAAAGGGTGGAGATCCTTAGCACAGAATTTTAAAGGGCAATGTGTGATGAAGGATTGCTGTAAGCCTTGCTTTGCCTTGGAACTTTGGTTTATGCTTATTGTGTCAATGCAGTTATTAATTGCATTCCACATCATTCTCAGAAGTGCCCTGATTTGAACAATAATTCATAGTGTCACCTTAACAATGAGAGCAAAGAAAAATGGGTGTGATGAGATCATAATAAAGCTGTTGGCTGTAATGGAAACAAATTCAGACATTGTATCAGCTGACCCTTAATTCCTAAGGATTATTACCTATAATTCTGAGGGAAGCTTGGCATGCATATCTCATTTATGCAGTAACAAAGAAAAAAAGCAACTCTTTCATGACCTTTCCAAATAATGAGCTGATGATTCTATTACTGTAGCTACATTTCCATCCACAAAGATCTCTACTGCAAATTAAAGCACTTAGTGTCTGAAGTAGATTATTTATTAATGTAAATCATTGTCTAAACTCATCTCCTATTCTTAGAACATGATTGCATTCTAATGATAGTTTGATTGATAGCTCAGTGAAAAACAGTTTTGATCAGTAATGAACATGTAACCATACAGTATTATGCCTGACCTTGGTTTCTAGATAGTAGTGTCGCTGCTGCAGAAGAAAGGGTGGAGATTTATTACCTGGGCAACCATGAGCATGTTTCTGTGTCATCCTAGCTCTTATAAAAGTAGAAAGTGAACTACTGTTTAAAATCGCTAGCCATCCACTTTATTAAATTTGTATTCCAAAACATAATGTAAATGGACAAAGTGCTTCAGTGAATTGTGTTTGGAGGTCTTTCATATATAGATATTCAGCAATGGTTTCCACAAAATGAAATTCAGGACATAAAATTACTTATGAGTGACCTGGCTACTTCCATATTTATTAGTATATAAATAGTTCACTGAACTTAGTATAAAAACTAGTTCTTTTTATCACATCTTTGTTTTCCAAAATGAAAGTTTGAAATGTGGGTCAAAGAATGATGACATGCTGGGCACTTCAGAAGAAAGATGCTTAAATTTCAAAGATTTGTGAGGTCCTTGGGGAAAATGGGGAAAATTCTTCAGTATCTTGTTTGCAAAAATAACTCTTGGCATGATCACAATGTACAAATGAAAGGTGAGGTGAAGGATATCTTATTACACTGATAAATGTTGCATAAAAATACATAGAAGCACACACCATCACTTGGTGGACTCATGTATACATGTGAGTGCACTTTCATTATTATTATGACCTTGACAGTAATGTGTAAATTTTGAATAAATCTGATGGAAATAAATTTATTTTAATATAAATTACCATGTTCTTCTATCATAGACTGTATCATAAATTGAACAATATAAGAATATTCCATCAAACAGATTTTTTTTCAAGTTGAACTCTAAGAATTAGTACTCCTATGATTTCCAGGAATACTGTACCCTCTGACCGTAGAAAAATTCAATATCTATTTATCTAAAATACATTCATTCAGTACACAAACTTAAATTTCAGATAAAATACTATAAATTTTCTGAAAATCTGTATGCTTTTATTACCTCCATTAATAGTTCATAACCAAATTATCTGAGATTGTAACCTTATAAAGACATTATTTATTTTTACTCAGCTTTGAAATGTTTAATTAGTCCATACTTACTTGGCTTCATGAACTTGACCCAAACATCATGGTGCTTTTGGAGCTTAGGACAGACGTTCATAGCACAACAGATCTCAAAGCAGGAATTGGTTGAACAATGCATGTCGAGGACCCATACCCCAATGATCTATCTACTTCTGCTTCCTCTGCCTAGGCCTGATGTCTACAAGTTTCCAGAGCCATCCCAAATAGGATCATGAACAAAGTATCAAGCATTCAAATCATACCTTCAGGGACAATCCATATTTGAATGATAAAATGCTGGAAACACCCAAAATCATGTTAATTTCCTTAAAAAGACCTTTTTTCACTGCCTTTTTAAAGTATGGGACTCAGAATAACGAGCCTATTCTTATACATATGCTTTCCTGAGAATTCATACAGAATGTTGTGCTCGGTTTTCAATCTGTCATAGTATTGACTTTTCTGTGTTGATTTCCAGAGAAGCAGCAACTGACTTCAAACCTGAGTTTTCTTCCGTTCTATGGCAGTCATTGATGAATATTGACTACTATTGTAGGACCACAGGACTGTGACACACTGCCCGTACTCTAAACTATTGCTCTTTCTGTTAATCACCTTTACCAGTAGTTCTCAAATTCATACAGCTTGTAAGATCACTAGATTTGTACAGACAGGAACTTTGCCATATCATGAGGTGGTGGGTGGGGAGTTCTGTTCCCCACATAAAGCTTATTCCAGGAAAATTTGTGTGACCTCAAAAAAAAATCAAAATATTGTAACCTCTCAAAATATAAATTTTATCATGTATGGTAAAAAGTTGAAAGCAGAAAGTTTTCTCTACATTCCATGTACACCTCTAAAACTAAATTATACTTTGATGATGATAAAGAAAAGAAAAATTACAAAGAAAAACTAGTTATATACAATAGTGTATATAGTAAAGTAACTGTACAGTTCTCTCTCTTACACTAGAATTATACACATGTATATGCATAACAATTGAACAGTTAAATATTAACTTCTAAAAGTTTTTCATACATCCTACCATATTCATAGGTGGTCCTGTATATAGTCATGCAGAATTCCATTAAAATCTCATAATTACCTATTGTAAGGAAACGGATACCACAAGATTTTGATGAGAGGAAATGCAATCTAAATTTCATTCAGTAATCCTACTAATGCTGACATAAACGACCACAGAGAATATCTGGAAAGTGCTAATGGAAATTATGCATTGGGCACTTCCAAAATATATGTACACAAATACTTCAGTTTTAAAAATTATATCTTTAGGATACATGGCACTATTTGAATATGACATGCACTAGCTTGCTTTCTGCAATCCAAATCACTTTGGGGAGGAAAGGGATTATTATGTTATCTTATATAGAAGAAAATGGAGGCTTGGAGTTATGTAAATCAAATGGCATTTCAATAAAATGAACATATTCTAGAGATCTTCCTCACTGTCTTGGGTTCATATTTAGTGATATTTTGCTAAACTACATTACTATATTCATGTTGTTATAATATAAATCTATAAACTACATTACATTTCTTTATCATAACTTTATGCCAAGCTTGCAAAATATTTTACTGGTGAAATGATTTCTAAGTAAATAATTCAACAATGTTAACTTGTTGAGGGGGATAAAATAATTACAGCTTCAATAAAAATGAAATGAATTAAAAGCCTTATCTTCCAGGAAATGGGTTCCTGAGTCTAGGTAATCCAATATCAGTATGGCCGGAGTGCCTGGTGAAAGCCCACTACATGGATCCTAGACTGGCCCTCCTTGTTGTGTCTTCATGTGTAAGAAGGATGAATAAGATCTCATGTGTCTCTTCTTAATTGAAACATGATAATGCACATATATTCCTCAGGTGCAGTGAGTTTTCCTTACATGCATGTAGCATATAATGACCACATCTGATTACTGGACATATGTAATTTCTTTTTAAAAAAGTCCTTGTGTTCGCTTCATTTGAAACATCTGATTTATATTTGTCAACTATAGTTATTTATTTCTTTTTTATATTATTATTAAGAGATTTTTCTATTCATTTTATAGACCAACCACAGATTCCCTTGTCCTCCCTCCTCTCACCATCCAGTCTTTCCCCCCCAGTCTTCCCCTCCCCAATCCCACCACCTTTTCCAAGGCAAGGTTTCCCACGGGGAGTCAGCAGAGCCTGACACATTCAGTTGAGGCAGGTCCAAGCCCCTCCTCCCTGCACCAAGGCTGCACAAAGTGTTTCACCATAGGTACTAGGCTCTAAAAACCTGGTTCATGCACTAGGGATGGGTCTTGATCCCGCTGCCTGGGGGCCCCCTATACAGTTTAAGCTAAACAACTGTCTCGCCTATCCAGAGGGCCTAGTCCAGTACCGTGGGGTCTGCTCGGCTATTGGAAGTTCCCCCAGGAATCCACAAGGATGACACCACCATAGAGTACTGGCAATAGTTGAGAAGGTGTCTGAACTGGCTTACTCTGGTGATCAGATGACTGAATACCCTAACTGTCATGATAGAGCCCTCATCCAGTGACTGATGGAAGCAGATGCAGAGATCCACAGCCAGGTGCTAGGCTGGGCTCCAGGAGTCCAATCAATGAGAGAGAGGAAGGATTCTATGAGCAAGCAAGGGACACCAAGATCATGATGGGAAAAAGTACAGAGACGACTAGCCAAACTAGTTATTTATTTCTAAAACCATTAGAACTATTCTTCCTATCCAATTGCAATCCATACTCATTATGGGCAACCCCTCTTTTGCCCCTTCCCCACATTATCCTAAACTTTTCTAGCCACCTTTTTTTCTCAATTTCTTTGAGATGAACCTTTACTTCTCCACTACATATAAAAATACCCTCTTTTTTTTCTTAGCTTTAGATCTTTAAAAATAATGGCACTTTAAACACTAATGATTTAACAGTCTCTCAAATTCCACACCATCCAGTACTATCATCTTGTGAATTAGTCTCAAAGTATGAATTTCAAAAGAGTATAAACTTGCTAACGTGCTAACTATATCATGTCTCTTTAAACTTTTAGCAGAGTAGATATAAACTTGTTATTACAACAATAATGGGAAAAATCATACAAAAGATGATTTCAGTGTTTTAAGCAATATTGGAAGGCACTGACTGCTGATTACAGGTTGCTAGTGAAGGATTAAATAGAAATGACAGTGAACGAAGCAGTGGGCAATGCTGGATATGTGTGAAATGAGAGAAAACAGATGCGGGCTAGATCAAGAACAAAACAAAATTTCAACAACAAGCTTCCAAAAACCAGGAAGAACTTTTCCTCACAGATAGACAGAAAGAGCCTTTCAGATGACACATATTCTGTTACAGAGAGCAGGAAGGGAGTGGACTATAGTTTTTAAGATTTATATAATTTACAATTATGTAAAATTGGTTGAGAAAGATTCTAGATTTTTCTAGATATTTTTATTATTAATAGTCTGTCCCTAAATACTTAAATACAACCTGCTCAGTGTGTATAAGGCAAGTTGCATGGATGTTTTCTGGGCTCAACACTTGATATTGGATAACTAATTGGTGTGGGCTTTCCTGGGAAGGATTTCGTCGTCTGCATCCAGCATCCTAAGTTGTCTGTAGTGCTTTGTGTAGGGTCGAGGCCTCCAGGGCATCACCTGCTCCTCTGTCTATTGTCCTTGTACAGTTCTTTAGTAGGCATACATATGTGTATGTGACAACAAATGAACCATACATTGGGACTAGAACAAGGAAGAGAATATGAAATGCTTTGGAGGAAGGAAATGGAAGGGAGTAATGATGTAATTATACTAATCTCAAAAGATGAAAGCAATTACTAAAGACTTCATCAATATCTGCTCATTCAGAAAACTACTTCTTCAAGACCATTTGTGTAAGATATATGTGACATTTTTTTTTACTGTTATTAACAGCAAATAAAGGTTTGACAGTCAATCTCGGTATAAACAAGGAAGATATGCTTAGAGGCTGAATTTAAGATATTAGAGTTGACTCCTTACACATCATGGAAAAGTCTGTGAAGTTTTTTCTTCATTTAAGTGTGTAGGCTGAGAAATATGTGAAAAATACAAATTGGATATTGTACTTTGAGAAATATATTTTTAGTTGGATTATATGCTAGGTATTTAATTAATAAAAACAGTTAATTTAAAGTGGAACCCATGAATAATTATTATGTTTTTTTCAATAAGAGGAGATGAAAATAAGTCTTATGTACTAGTCTTAAAGATTAAAAACTAATATTAATAAAGGTCAACCAGATCGTAGAAGAATAGTAACTATTTCATTGACATTTATTCTTCTTTATATAAATGATGTGATTGTCTGGTGATGGAACAAACTAACAACTTAGGAAGAGAGACAAGTTTTCCTGTAGAGGATGTAAATAACTGAACCTACATGCAAGATTTGTGGTCTGTACATTCTGTGACAATAACCCGAAAGGCCCAATATTTGTTCAGTGTTTTTCTATGCCCATCTTGAAATATACAATAATTTGAACATGGAGTTTCCACTTTGCAATGAACATCACAAATTACACAGGTACTCCTGACACATTGAAGTTTTGTCTCTTAATGACTTGTTTGGACATTTGTGTACCTGACTTGTCTTTTGCTTATCTATTACGGTTTCCAATTTTGTGCTTTTATGATGTGTGTGTGTGTGTGTGTGTGTGTGTGTGTGTGTGTGTGTGTGTGCATGCATGTGTTCCTGTGTGTTTACCTGGGTATGTGTTCTTCTTGCTATGTCTTTGATTTGCTTGTTTGTTGCTGTTTTCTTATTTCTCTGTTTGTTTGCTTTGTTTTATTCTAGTTAATTAGGTCTTTAATTGGCATATTTGTTTTCTATAGAAGGAGAAAAAGAAGTCATGGAGTACAATGAGGTTGGAGGGGAAGAGTATCTGGAAGAGCTGAGATGAAAGAAGAAATGATGATTAGAATATACCTTATTATTTTCAATAAAAGGGAAATGAAAATTAATGTTTTGGGAGGCAGGTAAGGCACCAAGTAACAAATAACTATGCTTTTAGTATCGATATATGTTTGTTTTCTAAATTATTTCAATAAAATTAAGATTATAAATGAAAATAAGATGAACTCAGCACGTTCATACAAATGAGTGTGAAAAGTTATGTATGAGTGAACACATGCTTATTTTTTAATAGAGAAATTTAAAAACACATACATATTTTATACATTGAAAGATTATCAGTGTCACTGAAAGAAATGACAACCCAAGTTTTAATAAATGAAGCAATAAGTGTACAGTAGAAATAGTTTAAAACAATGTCCTTACATTTGAAATTATATATACATATATAAAGTTTAATTATGCAGAATATTAATATATAGTAGCATATTATATATGTTTGTCAATGAAAAATTATAATGTTCAAAGGGTGGCATATTGAAGATGTGTATTTCTCAAATACTAATTTTAGCTAATAAAACATGTTACTTTTATTGAATAATATATTTTTCATTTCTAAATGAAGCTATGTGTTGAGTCAGTTGTGATCTTGACAAAACACAGTAACTGATCAGTCATTGAGATTTATATATTTACAATCCTTCTCATTCACATGAGAATTTTTCTCTCCTTTAGAAGAAAACTATTTTGAATTTTAGAAAATACAGTATCATGAATAGCTTTAGATATATGAAACATAATTTATCATTTGAGATGTAAATCAGATTTCAATGTGTTTATTTGATAAGAAAATATATATTACCATAGCTTTTCTTTCAAAATGCTTGTGTGAAATAATATTACTTAAAAACCCTTGGCTCAGTTTTTTAATACCTCATGGACTATGTCAAGTAAAAGAACCACCTGCTGTATCTGTCAGGACATTTTATTAAAAACAAAGGACTAAACTGGATAACACAAACGGATATGAAGGCAAGCAAAATTGGTGCAACTTGCAAGTAAAACAACCTCTTCTAAAAAAATCTTAAATCTAATCAGTGCTCTATTAGGCAATGTTGCCATGCACAGTACGAAAATACTAATCATATGAAAAGCTTGTTGATATATATTATATATATATATAATCTATCATCTATCTATCTATCATCTATCTATCTATCATCTATAGATAAACACAAGAAAAAACTGTGTCTTCAAATGCATATACCATCCCAAATTTAATACAACAACTAGAGTGTGAAAAGCATTATGGGAAAAATGTGCACAGTTTGGACAGAGAAGATGGCTCTAAGGGGAAATGCTTATCCTTGTCATACTGCCAACACTTGGCTGTATCTCTGATTTATAAACACAATACTGTGCAAAATACTTGGGACTTTAAGGAAAAAAAATAAATTGCACAAATGTAACCACTGCTATTATTGAGTTAAGCCACATTATCTGCTACTGAGTATAGCTAGGAAGTTACCACCAAACTGTAGATTGATTTATGTTATTGTCCTTGAGAAGTCACAACTAAGACGACCAGACATGTATGCAATCAACAAGAGTGTTTAATACCAAGGTTAGAAACTGAGGCATGATCTCTGACAAAAGACTTAGCATATTGTTATGGCGTCTGCTCAACTCTCAGTTTACTTGGTGGTACACTTTGGGGGATGATGCTCAAAGTTCTGATGGATTCTTTTTTTTGCCTGGCTCTGCCTCCCGAGTGCTGGGATTAAAGGCGTGCGCCACCACCGCCCGGCCTCTGATGGATTCTTTAAGTGACATAGTAGTAACTTAATATTAAGTCAAAATTGTAAGAAAGGTAATCATGGTGTCAAGATCATTTTAATTGGTTAATTGAGTGTTAGTTCCCAACAACTGTTTTATGGAATGAAATAAGTAGCCAGCATTTTGAATTCATAATAATTGTCTATACATAAATATTAAAGTTGACAGTTTATGAAATAATAAAATGAGTTTGGATATTCAAATAAAAACCTTTACCAATTCTCAGGTTTACCTTTTTGTGTCCTTGTTTTTATAGTCTGGAATCATTTTTATATATGACTCAAAATTATCATGGTCCTTAGGCAATATGCTTAAAATAGTTACTTAACAAAATGCCCCTAGTTAATCTGCATTATTTTACCTCAGGAATGGGATAAATGATATATAATTTTATTTTGTTTTAAAACTATGTTTTTAAAAGGATGCTTTAAATTTCTCAAACAGCTTCTGCCAATGCACTATGTCTGAAATTACAAGAGATAAGGAGGCAAGAATAAGAACCACATGGATTCTTCCTTTCCTTAGGGGAAACAAATCTGTGATGACATGGTCAAAAGACACCTGACTTTTATTCCCAGACTTCATGCTGCACAATTAAAAAACTAAAAGCTGTATCTTTCACATTCTTATCTAACTATAATTATGAACAATGATTAGGTGAAACCATTCAGGTACATTTCCAAGTAAACGAACAAACAAACAAAAAAGTAAGCAAACAAACAAACCCAAAACAGTGGATTCCTGATACTTTGGCTTGGGTTACTCTTGATGGGCAAAGGAATCCCTACCTTCCTTTCCTGGCTTACTTAGTTAGTTATTATTCTTAGTCATTGATGCTGAGAAGGTAGCTTCTTGGCCACAGATTTCTGGTCTTAGTTCTTACCACAGTGGTTTGTGCTTTTTCAACACTGTCCTTGCATCAGAAGGGGGAGGAGGAAACTTTGTAAGGGTTACAAAATCCATTGCAGCATATGGCGTTGCTCCTCCTTCAAGCTACCTGACTATGCTATTTGGTAAATTTCCAAGAATTCATTTTATTGTCTTTTTCTCATATAGCTCCAGACATTCCTTACAACTGATTTCAATATTCATGTTGACATTCTTCTCAATATTCATGTTGACATTCTTCTCTAGAACTTTTCTCTTGAACTCCATTTCAATGAATTTGTTTTCTGTTCCATCTAATTCATGCTTTTCCATGGTCTTAGTAAGAGTGTGTCAGTAACAAGAAAGATATTACCTTTTAGCATTTAACTCTGTAATTTCATCTGAGGATCATTTCCTATCTTTTAAGCATATTTCCAGGAGACTTTCTCCTTGTCCATTTTCTTAGTTCTTTTGCTTTCCTACACATTATTATGACCACATTTTTGGTTTGCTTCTTAAACCTCACTTTCTATGTCTTATTGCACTGGTGTTAATTTTATTATTGTTTTAGATTTTTGTCCAGAAAATATTTAAATTAATGCCCAACCAAAGACTTCAATGAGACTCTTGACAATTATACACTTATAGAGCTTTTCCCTTTGATTTTCATTAAATCTATTTTCTAACCAGTCTTTCTCTCCTCAGATTTTTTTTTTTAAATATACCATTTTCTTACTTTTTGCACTCTCCTAGTGTCAGAGATGGGCCTCCATTACCTGGTGCATGTTAGGCATCCTTTCTATCGCTGAGCAAGTCCCTTGCCTCTTCCTTCAGGTTTCTTGTTTTCTTTGTTTTTCAACTTAAGACAATAATTTTGCTGTTAGAAGGAACTGGTAGTACTGCCAAGGCTCGGAGACAGGAAAGAAATCTGTTTCTGTTGTGAGAAATTGATTTAACCACGAGCTAGCAAACTATGGCCTGCAAAACAAATCTTGCCAGATGTCTGTTTTCATAAATAAAGTTTTATTGAGAGACAGCTTGCTAGTTCTTTCACATGCTGTCTTTAGTTTGCATGCCTAGCACCTTATTTGAATATTTACTAAAAATGTTGGCCAAATTCTGGTTCAGAATGCAGATTAAACTATTTTAGTTTTCATTGGCATTGCTTAGAACTCTCAATCCTGATTAAAAAATATTAATGGTAATAGATATTGATCAGAATCAATTCTCCATTTAGATGTATTATTGTTTTTAATCACTTACAAACAATATTCCTATCTCATCCCTCTGTTTTGCTGCCTTGGAACACATTAACGTGTTTTTCTACATTCATTATACTGAAATTACTCTTCCTTCCTTCCCTTCCTTCTTTCCTCGATCTCTCCTTCCCTCCCTCCCTCCCTCATTCCCTTCCTCCCTCTCTTCCTCCCTTTATTCCTTCCATCTCTTTCTTTCCTTTTGTCTGTTGTTCTGTCTTGTCTGTCTGTCTTTCTTTCTGTGAAAATACTGGTAAGCATGGATGTGTCTTCTTTTTTTTTTTTTTTTTTTTTTTTTTTTTTTGGTTTTTCGAGACAGGGTTTCTCTGTGTAGCTTTGTGCCTTTCCTGGAACTCGTTTTGTAGCCCAGGCTGGCCTCGAACTCACAGAGATCCGCCTGGCTCTGCCTCCCAAGTGCTGGGATTAAAGGCGTGCGCCACCACCGCCCGGCGGGATGTGTCTTCTTATGAGGAAGCCAGAGATGAATGTCAAATGTCATTCCTTATTCATTTCTTCACCTTATGTTTTCTTAGTTAAAATATTATTTCATATAATATATTTATGTCATTTTTTTTCCACTTCACCCAACTCCTCCCAGATCTTCTCATTTTTTTAGAACAGCATTTCTTACTGACCTCGAGTTGATGATTGATTTGAGTAGGCTGATGAGGGTATGGGCCCCTGGTGTCGTGCTGCCACTGCTGGGGCAGCACACTCCTAATGTCTACACCTTTACACAGGTACCAGAATTGACGTCCACTCCTTATCCACATGCCGCAAACATCTTAGCAGTTAAATCACTTTTCCGTCTCCTTCCTTCCACTTGAGAGGTATGAATTTAAGCTGCTTATTCCCAAGGCCAATTGCTTAACCTAACTATGGAATCATGTTTCCTGTTCTACTTAAGGAATGCATTCTAAGAATGTCACTTCTCTTTTGCGTAGCATCATAATTTTGTGAGGTCCTGATACAAAGTAGGAAAGAAAAAAATACCAATTAATAATTTCAAAGGGGGTTGGCCTGAGAAACAGGAAAGGTAAAGCATGTGTGGAATGGGAAAACAGTGATTGCTTATTTTGAGTCATGATAAAAAAAAGACACAAGTCAGACATCCAAATGAAGATGCTCAGTAGACAGGATGGTATGTGAGTTTTCAGTTCTGGTCTCATAAGGTCTGAGTATATGGATGTGGATTTTTAACAACTAATGTACAGTTTGTAGTTGTATTACATACACAACACAGAGCAAAGGAAAATTCTGTCATTTACAAAGTACAGTTTCAGTACAGGAAAATTAAAGAAAGACATCAATGAACCTGAAGAAATGCTGAGATTTTTTCCTAGAAATAAATAATGACAACAACAATAATAGTTATTACTGTTATTATTTTGAAATGTACAACTGATTTATTTTACCAAATGCTTTTGGGGAGTCAGGCAAGACACTGGCACGTTACAATGAGGTTTAGCAATGTGATACTCAATAGTGACGGAAGGAAGTGGTTTAACTCCAAGCAGCAAATTTTAATGGAGTAGCAGAAAGAGGTGTCACCATGAAAACAAACACTGCACATTTCTCTGAGGTGATGGCTAACAGAACACTGGAAAATGGCACAGCAATTCATTCCCATGACTGAGATGCAAACGGTCCTGGGGAAGAGAAGCATACTGAAGGTCGTTCTTAGAATTATTCTTAACAAAGCTGTCCCGGCTTATAGAACATAATCAAAGCACATTTGCTACAAGTGAGCAGAATGGCTTATGAAACTGATGTTCTCCATCACACACAGCGTACAAAATACAGGTTATCATCTGTAATACTCTACAGCATCAAAGCTTTCCAGTTGCTTAGATGAAAAAAGTGATGAGAAAGATTTCCTAACAATGATAAATTGAATTTTTCAGCCATACAGCAGGTACAGATGTCGGGACATCTGAAGCCTAACTTGTGGAAACATAAGATAAACACACTTTTTACATACAAGTTTGTATTTTCAAATGTATACTTGGTGCAACAAAATGTCAAGCAATGGGGCTTGGCATCCTTACTAAGTAAAGGTTATAAAAAATATATTCCTGAGCACACTTATATTGGAATGTCAAGGGAACCTATATATTCTTTTGTTCAGCTTGGGAAGTAAAGCTTCATTGTAGAAAAACTCTTGAGTGGTTTCTGTGGTAAAGAAAAAGAATTTTAAAAAAAAGTTAAACAAAAGTTACTGATTAATATGAAAGAAAAGGAGAGACTGATAATTTGTGAAAGTTTAGACTTTGACTGAATACAAGAATAAACAAATGAATATCAAGATGTGAAGCCATTGACCTTATACCATTAATCATCTCTGCCTATCAGATGAATCACTTTTTTAATGCTGAATTTCTACAAGTTCATATGAGTTGGCTTTCAGAATAATAATGGTTCATCCCAGAGGTGAGATGATTCAAAAATAATTTATCTTTAGGACAGTAACACTTTTATTGCATAAAATAATGGTTTTCTTTATCAAGAATCAGAGATTGGTAAGCTTATTAATAATTAGCATGTCAGTAACCATAAGGAATGAATACTGAAGTATTTTAAATTGGATCATAATGTGTATTTATATATATTTTGAATTTTCTTGCCTGTATTTGTTTTAACCAAGTTATTTAAAAATTGATCATTTTTCTCTCACTTAGTATTTTTGTCTTTAGCCATTCAATTTCCATCGTCCATTTATCTATGAATTTTATATAGTTTTCAACACAAATTTTCCAAGGCATAAGTAAAAACAGTGTCTTATGAGAACAGTCATGTTAATAACTATGTAGCCACAACTTAACAACATATAATAACAATAACAGAAAATCCTCATTTTTTCAGGATTCTTGCTATGAATCTTATAAATTTACTAGCTTACTCTGTCTTTGTATCAACACTGTGTTATAGTCAGTATTCATCAAATTATAAATCTGAAATAAACATAATCTACATTTATTATGTCTTTCATAAAATTTATATAGTTAACTGAGATACATGAAGAATTAAAATACTGTGTGGGTATGGTAGCACATATCTGAAATCTCAACTAAACTATTCATGAGGTTGAGATAGGATCACATGTTTGAGTCAGCATGGATAACTATATAAATTAAAAAAGGGATGAAAGGGTAGTTCATTTAAAGACCTTGCCTAGCATACACAGAGAGGGAGGAACAGAGGGAGGAAGAGACAGGGGGAGAGAACAAGAGATAGATAGATAGATAGATAGATAGATAGATAGATAGATAGATAGAGAAATATAACTTGGCTATACAATTTGTGTACATAATCATCTCTGCTGCCCCTTGACAATAAGACTCATTTTCATGAATTTGTTACATAAAACCACTCAATTTTCTGTCTTCTGTACTAGCATTTTATAAATAAAGAAGAATTAACCATGGAATTTGTTCAACATCTTTGTTAATTGCAAGCAAGACAATGAAAGAAAAACATATTAGCATCAGAGAATAATAAAGAAGGGTGATGTTCTTTTGAGGGAAGATTGTTTACTATTTACCATTGTAAGGGAAATAATTAAATATTCAATAGACTGTGTGCTATTATAGTAAAGATTTAATGTTTTCTTACAGTCTAAATTCAAGCTGAGGCTAGCAGCACTGTGAACACTTCAAAGAATACGGTCTTTAGACTGGGGAATGTCAATGTGGTTTTTATAATTCAGTAGGGAAAACATATGAGCAATAATACTGTGATCAAATATAATGTCATCAGGCCATAACAGTGGCGAACAAAGAGCAATGTAACTTTCAAGGTTCTCAAAATCTTTTCCTGGAAAATTTTATTCTCTTGCATAGATCTATGCCCAAAGTCATTCCACAAAAAGGAAATAGAAAGAATTTGCTTTTTCTAGTCAGATAATATTTTAATACACTATGGTCCATGATTTATGAAACATTCAAAACAATCCTGCAAGGATGTATTTCAGTGAGAGCTGAAAGGCTTGATAATAAGAAAATGCAGTGACAAATTCATTGTATCAAAGTACACCACTTATTGAGTTAGATATTATAGGATATCTAAGGATCTGCTCCATTTTTGAGAACTACTTGTTAGATCCAGAGACAGACCCTTAGACATTGTATGTTGTGGTCAGATGCAGTACTGAAAGTTAGTGGTCAGCCGGGCGGTGGCGCACGCCTTTAGTCCTAGCACTCGGAAGGCAGAGGCAGGTGGATCTCTGTGAGTTCGAGTCCAGCCTGGGCTACAGAGTGAGTTCCAGGAAAGGTGCAAAGCTACACAGAGAAACCCTGTCTCAAAAAAAAAAAAAAAATAGAAAGTTAATGGTCGTTATCACATTCCATCCACATGCTTTTAAAGAAGGAAATGAAGACTCAAGACCCAGATTCTGTCCCGTTTTGAGTAGTTTGAATGTACTTAGCCCTCATAATCTCATAGCAAGTGGCACTATTAGGAGGTATGGCCTTGTTGGACTAGGTGTGGTCTCTTTGGAGGAAGTGTGTCACTGTGCAGGCAGGCTCTCTGGTCTCTTGGCTCAAGGTTCCCTCAGTGTGATATTCAGTTGACTTCCAGTTGCCTGCAAGATGTAGGACTCTCAGCTACTTCTCTATCACCATGTCTGCCTGACTGCCACTGTGTCCTGTCATGATGATAATGGACTGAACTTCTGAACTATAAGCTAGCCACCCCAATTAAATGTTTTCCTTTATAAGAGTTGCCATGGTCACATTGTCTTTTAACAGCAATAGAACCCTAAGACACAGTTCATCTGTTCATTCACTTGCTATATATAGATAACCTCCTACATGAAAGGGATTGTTGCAGAATAGCAACACACTTCATGGCTTTATACTTTCTAGTACTAGTTACTCAAATTAGGACAGAAAACTATTTTAAATAAGTCAGCGTTTAATAGAAATCAGAGGGTGCATGGACTGGTCTACTCAGGTGACTGGTCTAGCAAATAACCTAGCTGTCATCATAGAGACTTTGTCCAGTGACTGATGGAGGCAGATGCAGAGATCCACAGCCAGGCACCAGGCTGAGCTCCAGGAATCCAATTGATGAGAGAGAGGAGGGATTCTGCAGGCAAGGGACGTCGAGATCATGATGGGAGGACGTGCAGAGATGACTGGCCTCAATAGTGGAAGCCCATGAACTGTGGACTGGTGGCTGTGGGGCCCCCATGGGACTGGACCAGGCCCTCTGGATATGGAAGACAGTTGTTTGGCTCGAACTGTTTGGGGGGCAACCAGGTAGGGGGATTGAGATCTGTCCCTGGTCTATGGGCAGGCTTCTGGGAATCCGGTGCCTGTGGTGTGACGCCTTGCACAGCCTTGGTACATGGGAAGGGGCTTGGACCTGCCTAGGCTCAGTGTGCTGGGCTCTGCTGACTCCCCATGGGAGACCTAGATTTAGGGGATGTGGGGATGTGGGGTGGCTTGGGAGAGAGGGCTGGGGGTTGGGAAGAGGGAGGAGGGGGATCTGTGGATGGTATGTGGAGTGAGTAGAAAATTTCTTACTGGAAAAAAAACAGAAAGAAAAAGAAAAAAAGAAATTATAGGTTTTCTAGCTAGTTTAAAGTAGTTAAATATACTGGGCTTTATGTTAATGTCAGATAAATTCTGAATAGACTTTTGGATATATATATATATATATATATATGTCATTTTTATATTTATTGTGTGTGCTTGTATGTGTATTTGCATACATGTTTGCATGTGGAGGTCAGAAATCAATCTTACTGTGGTATTCCTATGGGGTGATGTACTTTACTTTTTGCAACAGGACCACTCATTGGTATTTAAAGCTTGGTGTTTAGACTACACTATCCAGTCAAGGAATCACAGGTGTTTGCCTATCTCCACACCCCCATTGTTGGGATGACAACTATGTGCCACAATGTCTGGTTTTTATTTATTTATTCTACTAATTTATTCATTCTTTGAAATTAAAACTTAATTATATAATTTTCCTTTTCCTCTCACCAATTCTTGAAATGTATATAAAATGTTTATAGCCCCCTGTTCTCTCAAAATCCATGGGCTTTCTTTTAAAATACTGTGGAGTGTGTGTGTGTGTGTGTGTGTGTGTGTGTGTGTGTGTGTGTGTGTGTGTGTTGTTGTTGTTGTTGTTGTTCCTAAACATACAAATACAATCTACTTAGTGTGTATAATGTCACTTGAATGTATGGTTTCAGAGATGTCCACTTAGCATTTATTTAGTGTGTGACCGAGCTTAGAGCTATTTTAGGGAGTCAGTTCTCTTCTTTCAATTGCGTGGGTCCTGGTTATTGAAGTCATGATATCAGGCTTTCACCAAGAGTCTTTACCCATTGAGCTAACCAGTCTTGCCTGATTTTTATGTGGATGCATGGCACTAAATTCAGCAACACTTTACTGACAGAGCTATCTCTATAGCCCTATGTTTATTTATTTAACAATAGCTTAAAACAAAGTATCTTAAAGTAGTTATAATAACATGCTTTTTAAATTATATGTTATAATGTTGTAACAGTAATAAATCCTGAAGAAAACTTCCTTACTTTAATTTATAGTTGTTAATGGCATAAATTTCCTTCATTAAAACATAACTAGGAAGTAGATAAACAGATGATAGAAGTTACATCATATGAAGTGAAAGCTGTGTCTTATTTCTATCATCAATCATGGTAAGATGAAGGAATACCAATTATAGTGACAGGTCTTCAAAAAAATTGAAATATATTGTTGTTTACAGATGAGAGGCTAAATCACATACATCAGATTTTGATTTTGAGAGCCTCAAATTTAGAATTAGAACAGTTTCATTTCACCAGGCTAGGACCACAGCTAATAAAAAAAAATTATGCCAAGTTTATTTGAGGACCCCTTTCAAGGAATTTATTGAAAAAGTAAATAGTGAAAATTATAATTGATAAGCAAACACAAAACTAGTTGTATTTTTTTCTTCAAAGTGTTCTTGGAGATTTTTAGGAGAATTAAAAAAAAAATAAAAGACAGACAAAACCAGAAAACACTTGTAAATCTGTAGGTAGTACTTCAACCCAAGGAAAACTGGAGAGTGGGTACAATTCAATTAGTGACCACAGTTGAGAAGCACTGTAAACTGAGTGCTCAATGGAAACTGATATCCAGCAGGTGTTCCCTGTTTCATTTAGGTGAGTAGATGTGTAGTCTGTCATAGACCATGCATGAAATTGTGTCCAAAAGGCAAAAACAGATCTTTGATGGTTACAGGAAAGGGTGGCAGAATGATCCACAAAGAATAGAAAACACCAATGAAAGAATAGAATAAATTGCTTTGCCTATGAAATAGAAAGGGAAAAAATGCTTAGCAGTAATGACTCAGAAGCAATTTTTTAGTTGAGTAAAACAAATGTTGGGCAATACAGCTCAGAGATAGGTTACCAAAACTGAATCTTGCACAAGCACATAGACAGATATAGAGAACACGGTGCCTCAAAACAAATATATATATATATATATATGTATGTATATATACACACACACATATATATGTATATACATATACGTATGTAGCAATACTTAACGTAAATAGGCCATGAATTTGAAGGAGAACATGGACTGTTAAGTGGGAAAGGAAAAGAAAGAAATTATGTGATCATATTATAATATTAAAAATGAAAATATTAAAAAAATCCATTTATGCACTAGCTTGGCCCAAGAAAAGATTTTTAAATTCCTTTAAAAACATATTGAGAGCCTTTATCTAAATTTGTTGAAAGTTAAACAGAATACCTAAATTTTTAAAGTTTGGTTATGTCTATGAATTTATAAATCAACAATTTCATAAATCCATATTTTTATAATATTACTTAAATAATTGTATTAAAAACCAACTGTATGTAATTCCTAGGTTTATAGTTACATTGAATTCAGTAGATTAAATATTTGCCTCTAAAGACTCATACTGTACAGCCCTATATAGGATGTCTCCATCAAATCCCTCCCCTCAGAGTTCAGGGAACCCGATGGAAGAGGAGATGGAAAGAGAGCAAGAGTCAGAGGGGATGGAGGACACCGCAAACAAGACTGTCTGAATCATCATGAGAAAAATCCATATGAACTTTGAGACTGGAGTCAGAAGCACAGGGATTGCACAGTGTTCAGCAGGTCTTATGAGCTTATATGACAGCTTCCAGTTTAGTGTTTTTATGGGATTCTTGCGTGTGTCAGCAAATGGTTATTTGACTGTTGTGACTTCTCTTGGGCTCTTTTTCCTTCTGTGGGTCTGTCCTGGCTGACTTTGATGAAATTGTTTTTGTTTTATCTTATATTTTATTTTGCTATATTTAAAAAAATGAATGACTGTACACCTATTCACTAGCGTGAAGGTGATCAAGGGAACTGTCAGCCACTCCAGAGAAGACCTCCTGTTCAGGAGTAGTTGACAAACAAAGAATAGACTCCATAGGACTTTGTGTGTCTTTTATTTGGTTACAGTTTGGTGGGTTTTTTGTTCATATGTTTGTTTGTCTTTCTTTTTGAGTGATGTATTTTGTTTTCTAGACTTTGTGTGTTTTGTTGTTGTATTGGGATTTTTTTTTTTTGGTTTGTTTTATGAGAAAGAACTTAAAGTTAGTTGGGTAGGGAGGAAAGGAGGATCTGAATAAACTTGGGGAAAGGGAAGAATATGATCAAAATATATTTAAATTTAAAAATTATTTTAAATAGAAAACATGTAAACAAATTCATAAGCATAAAAAAAAATCAAAAAAATCCCCTCATAATGTGAAGAATTATAAAATCCTCATATTGGCCTAGAATGATTATATGCAGGCTTTTCTTCCCATAAGCAGTCAATTCTACCTTTACTCAATCAGTAGCATCATTTGAGATAATCTCTTTTATTTTCACTTTGTAAGTTTTTCAATTTTGTTAATGCACATTCCTTATAGTTCATTTGATCTCTTGTTCATATGATCATAACAGAGTCCTTATTTTGCTTCTCTCAACACTATTCCCCATCCTTTCTACACTCTTTCGAAGCAATTTTTTTTAAATGAATAGCCAATATTCTACTTGACTAATTTATTTTCTTCTATACTCTTTTAAATCTACCCTTATCAGGCTTTTTTACACCTCTATGTACCTCAACAAGCTATCCTTCTTATGAACATAAGTGCCTTTCATCATGAAAATTTCAAAAAAAAAGATTCTTTGTTCTCTTATTGTCCTGTCATTCTATCTAACTCTGTTGACTACACAATTTAAATTATAAATTATATTCCCCCTCACTCTCTGTCATTACTGGTCTTTCCTTTGAAGACTCTTCAATGGGTCTAATATCAGAATTCCACTATCACTCTATGACTCTTTTTATTTCTTGTTTAGGAACTTGCTGAGCATATTCAATTAATCTTATGCTGTAAATACAATTCATACACTGAATTACAAATCACATTTCTACCTCTATCCCAAATGTTTTTTAAAATCCCAATCTCACATATAACCACTAAAAATAAAGCAAAACAAACAAACAAACAAAAAACAGAAGTAAGAATGTGTGGCTTAAAGAAAACTTGAAGGTGAATTGGGACAACTGTGGAAGAGGGAAAAAATATGAGAATTCTACAAAATAGATGAAGGATAAGTAGATGTCACTCAATTTTTTTTAGATTTTAAAGTTTTTTATATGCATTTCTCATAATGTAAGCAAAAGAAATCTGAAAATTTGTTGCTGGATCCTAACGGCTTCCTTGGGGGAGAGGGTGAGAAGCGTGGTGTCAATGACAAAGACACTGGGAGTCAGTTGAAGGCAAACAGCAGACTTGTTTATTCAATAAATTGGAGGGCCTTGTAGTCAGAGTTCCTGATCATGCCCAGCCAATGAGGGATGACCACCATATTGGGACACAGCTTGGGTGCTAGGAGGAGGGAGCTGTTAGAATCCAGCAACCAAGATTAGTAGCTTTGAGAGACAACAATGAGGATCTGAGCATGTAACTCAGTAGGATAGTGAATTACTTAGCATGTAAAGTGGTCAGTGTACAATCTCCACTATATATTATTACACATATGTATGTGTATATATATATACACACATTCTATTTCTTAGTACATATGTATATATATACATATATACTATATTTCTCACAAAAATAAATATTCTAGAGAAAGAAGACATTTTTATTAATGATATTTTACTATATAATTCCAAAAATAATTGTGTTGCCTCCAAATGCATTTTAAAAGAGAAGCCAAGGTGCTTGTGAGCAAGATCCATCAGGAGACTGCCTTTTTTGCTTCATGGGAACCTGAAGTTGACTCATCCTCACAACCTTTATGAGAACTCTGGATGAGTTAGTACTTATTTATAATCACTGTGGTGATATATTGTGTCCCCCAATATATTGTGCATCCTAATAAACTTATCTGGGGTCAGAGGACAGACATAGAGGCCAGAAAATGGTGGCACACATGCCTTTAATCCTATCACTTGGGAGGCAGAGATCCATCCAGATCTCTGTGAGTTCAAAGCCACACTGGAAACAACCAGGCATGGTGACTCACGCCTTTAACCCCAGGAAGTGATGGCAGAAAACAGAAAGGTATATAAGGCGTGAAAACCAGGAACTAGATCTGGTTAAGCTTTCAGGCTTTCAAGAAGCAGTTCAGCTGAGATCCATTCGGAGGAGGACTAGAGACTTCCAGTCTGAGGAAACAGGATCAGCTGAGGAACTGGCAAGGTGAGGTAGCTGTGGCTTGTTCTGCTCCTCTGATCTTCCAGCATTGACCCTAGTACCTGGCTCCAGGTTTGTTTTTTTATTAATAAGACCGTTTAATAGTCATGCTACAAAACATAGCACTGGGGCTACAGAAACAGAAAGCTCACTGAGGTTCACTGATCAAACAGCCTAGTCTACTCAGCTAAGCGCCAGGTTGATGAGACAACTTGTCTCAAAAAACAAAACAAAAAAAGATGCACATGTACACACACATGACTATACTCATACACCTACATGGGCACACACACATACACACAACTCTTCTTTTTTAGAATTGATCAAATACATGGAAGCCAGTCTACACAATGCTCTAAGCTACTCTATATTGTCTTCAGGCTCTGTCCTGTCCAGAGTGACCTCATTTTAAGGCTGTAGTCTCTTTCATTCTATGTGAAAATGCCAAGGCAGAAGGAGTGAACATCTTATTTGTGAAAGTAAATAGCCACCATCTGTCCGGTAGAGACCAGGAAGTACAGACTGATAACTAATTTATGCAAATAATATATTATTACACATGAACTTATCAAATTAAATTATGAACAAATGGACACATGAATGTGTCAAAACCATATTAGCAAAACCAGGCCTGTGAATTTATCAAATGAGCCAAACCAGTAAGTGAGGCGATGGCTTCTTCGGGCTTATGTGAAAAGAGTGACACATTATGTTACCACGACCCATCCTCAGACAACTAAGTTCATTTAGTCGGGGATATTAGAGGTAATCACTTCCAGATTGTAACGGCTCAGTATTTTCTTCCAATTTCCATAGAATTGGTTTCAAGTATCAAATTCTTCCCTATAACCAAAGAGCTTCAGGGTAATAGTGTCTATTCTGACAGAAAGCACATGTGTGGCCATTCAGAAGCCAGCCCTGAGCCCTATAGCATCTCTGTGAGTCCGGGGTGCTCAGTGACTTTATTCTTTAGTGCCTTAAAGAAGTACTCGCAATGACCCTCTTGGCTCTGTATCATCCCTGTGTTCTTGTCTTCAGTTAGGCTACTTTAACCTCTAAAGCCTTCTTAACCCATTCATCATCATTGTGTAGCTTGAATGGAGTTTCATGCATGAGCTAATGAATGATTAGTGTTAGTATTACTACATAAACCTCACATGGTAATGGACTCTTATAATCCAATACTCTGGATATGAATGCAAGAGGATTAGCTCAAAGCCTTTGGCTACATAACAATTTCAAGGTCAATACAGTTTAGGAGATCCAGTCTCAAATATGACCAATGTGTTCCTTCTTTATACTGCCGGAAAAGATGAATGTAATTATGTGACTGGGTTAAGTTGGATGCTTAGTCAATAGTGCTAAGTTAAATTAATTTACATTATAAAGAAAAGGCATAAAAGTAAACAGGAAAAATAGGTGGTTGCAAACTATATAACTACTTCCAAATGCCAGTTTTCTCCTTGAATGCCTAACATAGACTAAATTATTTTATAAGTGACATTTCAGTGGGGAAAATCAATACTAGACATGATCTGTATAGCGTGAGTATGAGGCTATCAAATTTCTGCTAGATATTGAAAGAAATGTTTGTGCAAGCTTCATACATAATTAGCTTTATAAAGTACTGGTGAAGAATTGGTCTTCCGCATGTATAAGAACACCTATGGTGAATTTTATTTGTGCTGAAATGTGCTCTTATTTGTATGTTAATAAAGTTGCCTAGGGAACAGAGCTAATAGCAAGCTATTTAGCAGAAGTCTGGCAGTGGCAGCACACGCCCTTAATCTGATCACATGGCAGGCAGAGTCTCTGTGTGTTCAAGGACACAGCCAGTATGGTGACACATGCCTTTAATCCCAGTACCAACCATAGAGACCTGGAGTTCTGTATAGATCAGGCAGTGATGAGAAAATAGTGTGGTTGGGTTTAGAGCCATTGAGAAGGCAGTACAGAAAGGCAATTAAAAAGACAGGACACAGGAAGAAGGTCTCTCTCTCAGGGGAAGAACAGTAGTGAGTGGTATGATAAGGTGGTCTTATCTCTTGGCTATTGCTCTGACCTCTGGGCTTTTAACTCTTTATTTGGCTCTGTGTTTCTTATTTAATAAGACTGTTTAGAATTACATCTACAAACACCAGCCTTGACAGTTATATTTTCTACTCCAACATTCTTTGTCCTTTCAAATCATCCAGTTTTTAAGTGACTGAATTCATTACTTTTTTGAGATTTTCATGAAGCAAAGGAGTAAATACTTTATAAATTAACAAAAAGTATTGAAATATCAAAAGAATTCAGAGAAGATCTATGTGGCAGGAGAAAGGTAGAATGAGAGAGAGAGAGAGAGAGAGAGAGAGAGAGAGAGAGAGAGAGAGAGAGAGAGAGAGATATGAGTAATGCAAGACAGGAAGCCTGGCATCAAGTTGCTAGAAAGTAGGACAGACCCAAATTCTGAGGAGTATACATCCTGGTATTTCATAGACTATATGTAAACTTAGGACTCTGTTAATTTGAGTTTGTACATAGTACAAAGACTTTGAGGGACCTACTTCAAGGAATGAAATGCAGAAAAGTCACACATCAGGATGTAGTCATCTCCAGTGTCCCTGACACAGTGAAAGCTATTATATTAGTGAAAAAAAAAATGTCACTGGGGATCTCCTTTTAGAACTTCTAATTCTCAAATAAAAAGCCACATGATGGACAAGCTGAACTCTTATGGACTTAGAAAATGCACAGAAGAAGCCAAACTTTAAAGATGTGGAATAAACCATGAAAGAACTAAATATTTCAACAGAATTAATTTCAAAAACTTTGTCAAAAGCTATGTTAATCACAATTGCCTCTGTATCATACAGTGTTGCTATAATTCTAACAGAAAATTGTCCATTATTTATTTAGGAAACAAAGATTAATATGGAAGCTAGATTTTTCAATGTAAGACGTGGTTGAGATAAGCGGCTTCCAACACTCAGGAAATTCAAGAGCCATGGGAATAGTTCCTGATCATGTCTGTCAAATGTGATTTTTATGGTAGTCAATTTGTAGAGAAAGTTCCTGACACTTTTACCACACTTGCATTTTTTTTTTTTGATGTTGGAAGAAGTCTGCAGCTATACCCATTTGATCAAAGCAGGGCCTTCTGTTTCATCTTTTGTGTTCAAAATTCCACGAGAGTGATTCTCATTGGAGGAACTGGTATTGAACATTGCTGGAAGAGATGTCTATTTTAGATAGTCAAAGGTATGATTACCCTCTTCTTCAATGGGAGAAGACATATTCTCAGCAATTAGGTTCTCATCACAACACCTCCTATGTCATCACATTTATGTCTTTATTGTGAGGCTGATCAGTTCACATGTTATGGTTTGAAAAGATGAGAGAGAGAGGAGCAAACAGAAGTTATATATATTCAAATATGACAATTATAAATGAAGAAAGATACTACAAGTACCAATTTCAGTCTTTTATATGGTAATTGGTTACAACATTGTTCGGATGATATCCCTCATCATACAATAATAGAATGTCTATATTGGATTGAATCTTTTGTCGCTTAGCCATTAAGAGCTACCAACTACCAGAGCTCCAAAGTGAAGAAATTAGAAATAAGCCTTTTATGAGTAGACTAGCAACAATGATGAGGAGCTTCATTCCAGTTTAATTGCTTGGCAACTGAGACTATATACTCTGATGGGTGAAAATGAGGCTTGACATATTAGCCACGTGTTCCATGTATACATCTCAGGCACATTTAGATGACTGAAACACATTTTCAAAGAATTTCCTTTCATCAAGTTTCTTGACCAACTACACAGCTTCCAACTAAAACTAAGAAAAAATTAAAACAATATTCAGGTATACTTTATTTTGATTTATTTATTTTTTTCGAGACAGGGTTTCTCTGTATAGCTTTGCACCTTTCCTGGAACTTACATGGTAGCCCAGGCTGGCCTGGAACTCACAGAGATCCGCCTGGCTCTGCCTCCTGAGTGCTGGGATTAAAGGCCACTGCCACCACCGCCCGGCTCAGGTATACTTTAAATACTGGCCTGTTACTTGAAATACTAAATTGTGGAATGCAGAATGTCATTCCTAATGATATAGAGATATATGTATCCCATCTCTTTCTGGTGAATTGATATTGGATCCTGTTCACTAAATCTCCTTGGATTTTCTGTCTTGGAATAACAATTTCTAGAAATAGGAATGTAAGAAAAATTTCCAAGGAATAGAATTTATTTTACCATCTGTTTTTCTTAGAAAACAATTAGTTAATAATGAGTCTGCCTTGGCACCGTTCTCTAGCTGTACATATGCTATGCTAGATGCAAATTTTAGTTTGCTCTAAATTGAGCTAGTAAGTTGCCTTGGAGCTTCTCATTTACCCTCTATTTTTGAGTTGACATTTTTTGATGGCTCATATACTTTGACCTACTCCATAAAAAGTTCTTGATAACATTGTATATCAACCTCAGTATAGCAATAGTTTGATGTATTAATGCCATAGATAATGATTATCTTATGGCTAGTTTTTTTCAGCATATCTATGACATTTTGCTCATAATTTTCCATCAAAATTTAAGAAATAATGAACGAATAGCACCTGATTCTTTGAGGACATGTGACAACTAAGAAATCACATCCCTATGTGTTTATTTATAAGTTTTAAAAGTTTTTGTTGTTCTTTAATTGTAGTTCTTTCAATTGCCTCAGTAGGCAATTGAATACAGGCAGAGCTGATAATATTTGTTTTGTTTAGCCATTGTTCAACTAAGTATTAACTTAAATTAAGGCCAGTTAATAGCAATGGCAGTCATAAACACATAATTGAAGACAAAGCAATTTCTCTGTTTCTTACTTTTAGGAAGAAGACAGGGTCAATGAAATCAACAGCTGTGAGCATCAAGTATTGCCTCTTGTACTGAATGTCAAGGATGTCACATGTCTATGATAACTCATCAGGAAAAATCATTTTGCACATCGGAAGAGTGGGTGATGGTAACCTCATCACAATCACGTTTATGTTATGCGTCCAAATTCTCTAGTAGACTCTAAACTTAGGTTTTAGATTGACAGAATGAGCTCAAATGATGAATTCATAACTTTACATTGTACTGAGTTATATAAGATTAATGCTTTGTGGTTATAATAATGAAATTCTTTGTGGTTCAAACTATATGACTAGGGTTTTCCTGGCAATATTTAAAGAGTAACTAGTGAATAGTAATTGTATATGGTGCCTGAACATTATATTGTAGTCAAATATCCTTCCTACGTATGATTAATGCATGCTATTCAATTTTCAAAGAGTAAATTGATTTTATTTTCAAACTGCTATTGCAAAGTATGCTATTTTCTCAGCTTCTTAATGATGTTTCTGCTATCCACTGTAATTTTCTTTGTCAGAATATAATCTTGACTGAAGGAAATTCTATATTTCAGCAAGATCGTATCTTGTAGTAATAATTACCATTCTCAGAATAATAGTTATTATTTATTTAGTGTTACATGTGCCAGATACTTTTGTATGTAATTAAATATGTTCCTCGAAATAATGTTAAGAGTTATTGTTATTAACTTCACAGAATATTTAAGGAAACTGAGGCAAATTAAGCAATTTACCATAGTCATACTTTCTGTATATATAGGACCACAATGGTAGTTCTGGCTACGTGACTCTGAGGCTGTGAATTGAACCTGCATTCATGCTTTCCTATGAGTAGTAGATTATCCCTTCCATTCTTACTTATTTGCAATCAATTTTGTTTAAAGTTCTCAAAACACGACATCATCACAAATAATAACTAACACACTACACTAACTCCAGGTTAAGATTTCAAGAGTAAAATCTTTCTCTCAAGATAAGTAAAATGAATTATTGGGTCCACCTTTTACTTTGCAAGAGCAAACTGTGTTGGTGCCTAGGAGGATGGGGAAGGGTCCATTGAATCATTTATGTACACATGAACCAAGATGACATAAGACAGACCTTACTTCAGAAAACAAACAAACAAAAAACTAAACACGGTCATTCCAGTGAAAAGATCAGTTTTTCAGCATTCATTTTCTTCTCTTTGTTTATCTTCAGCAAAATACTTAAATAATAATTTATCAACAAGTAAGGCTTCACCCTCTAACACTGGTGACATGTGAACATACATCAAGCAGTATTTGCTAATGTAATGAACAGTATAATTCATACTGTTATGGAACTAAGAAAGGATAGTCTATATGTAATATATTAGTGTTGTCATGTTTCCCATTGAACATCAATGAGTTTTAAAGGCAATTGGCATCAATGTGTTTTCACATTTGGTAGATGTATGCTAACTAAAATCTCCTATCATATTTTTGTCCAACTTGCAGGCAGAGACAGGCTGTGACTGCTCTTGTAAGTGGTGGTGAAACAGTCTCATCCTAACATCCTAATATGCTCTGGTTAGAGCTAAAAGTCTTACAAAGTATTGTTAGTAGGACCTGCTCCTGTGGAGGGAGGCGGGGAGGGGGGCACTTCTTTTTAAAGCCACAGTACTCGGTGGTATTTTCCGTCAATGAAAGTGTGACTATATAAATAAATCTCCAAGATTTGTGCCTTCTACAAACGCTTTTTGCCTGTAGAGGAAATTCATAAGAAAAAATAAACATGAGGACCCTTTAAAGGTTTAGCCACATCTCTTCTTGAAGGAAGAGATGCGATCTCTGTTTAAATTTACAGTGGGATACTTTCAAATCCCCAAGTTGATTTTTCTAATTTATTTACTAACTGAGACACTCAAGATTTACTTACTGTGGGATTATGTCATAGTTTCATTTATTCCTCATTAAACATTCTCCTGGGTGGAAATCTTTGGTCATTCCCCAAAGAAGGAGAAATGTCAATGGAGTTCTTAAATTGACTCTGGTTTGGTTTGCAGTATACACTGTTATCAAATTCAATACTACAGAAATGCCAGAAAACAAAAGCACACATCCATACAAGACAATATAACATAGATTTAGTTTAATCTTCAGAGTATCTGTTTCAGGCACTATCCATTGACTATCTGACTTAGATATCCCATGGCATCTTGGTTTCAAAGTAAACTACTAAAATCTATAGCAGAGAGAAAACATCCTGAATGATTTTCATAACGATTGGTAACTCTCTTTTGTGCTTCTAGTCAATTATAAATGAGGATATTTGTTAGTGTACAATATTTTGACTGTTCCAACTTTATGATACAATTTAAAATGCTCTTAATCATACTTTATCCAGGTTTAAAAAATGCTTTCAATGAACACATTTAAAATAGTAAACAATTCTAATAATGTATATCTGTTGTAAATATAACTGTTTATGCATTATTTATTTACTTATAACTTTATCTATAACAGCTAGTATATTAATACATTATATTACAATGTGTATCTATGTGTGTATAATTATAAGAAATGCAAATGACTGTACTGTATTTTCAGTGAAAAAAAATTTGTCTGTAGCTACATATCTTGAATAACAATTTGATTTACAAGGTCAATCATATAAACAATACTTCATTCACAAATTTTCACATGTGATATGATCTATCATTCTTGCAAAGTTGTATTAACAGCCTTAACCTCCTGGTTTAGCAGTAAAGGTCATTTAACACAACTGCTTTGCATAAATCACCACCAGATGGCAATCTTGTGTCTTTGATCATGCACACTTATTTCTGAAGTAAACTATTTCATTAAATGGTCTCCTTGCCAAGTAATAGCTGCATCATCTCTTACAGGTTATTAAACAGTCAGAAGACATATTGTTACTTAGATTAAAGAAGCTGGGGTTCTTTTCTTTTTTAACATGTTTATATTTCCACATTAAAAGAAAGATTTTTAAACAAAATGTCTCAATCAGACAATTTCATTAATGCCTGTTTTTGTTTGTTTGTTTGTTTGTTTGTTTGTTTGTGGTAAATGTGGTGGACACTACAGAAGTGAATTTTCAATGCCTTCAGTTGTAACCAGGAAACATATATCCATAAAACTTTTCCATGTGTTCTATTTTAATTACATTTCCAGATTCCCTGTTGCTTGCCATTTTCTTTGTGAACACACTAGAAACAAATAGTGGGAAGGCCTAAAGGGTCAGTGTGTCTTTATTTTATGGTAGATTATATGAAATCAACCGGTAAAAGGCATCTAATTTTCCTGTTAAAAGCTTATTGACTTTTGATTGTTATATATTAATGAAGCAGACAATTAAATGATCAAATACATGTTTCATAAACTTTCAATGAATAAAACATAGACTAGGGATAGAGGTGCTGATTAGAAGTTGGTAATCAATGAAGTAAGAAAGAAGAGAATCATTTCACGCCTTCAATTACATATGGAAACTAAACTCAATCTTGTCGGAGGAGAAAGTAAGGTAGAAATTACTGGGTATTAGGCCACAAAGAAAGTGATAAAATGATGCTAGTTAAAGGTCATAAAACCTTGGTTATCTAGGAGAAAGCTCAAGAGAATGTTTATGCAAAATGATGACTGTTGCTAAAAGTAAATTGTGTTCTTGAAAAAAAATGCTAAGAGATCAAATATTAAGAGCATTCATAATATATATAATATACAATATTCATATATTATGTATGTGTTAATCAGTTAGGTTTAAACATTTACACACACATATATATGTATATGAATACCCAAGTTGTAATATAAGATACAATTTAATTTGTACATAAGAAACTGTACTCAAAAGAATGAATTATTAAATTAAATAAAAAAGGAAAGTAATAAAATACCCTTTGTGAAAACATGGATCATTTCAACACATAATTGATTACAAAAACAAGTTTTGAGAGAGTGTTAGACGATATGATATTTTTCTCTGTTATATGTCAGAGTAGATATTAAGTTGTGATGAGAGAGAAAAAAAGAAGAGAGAATCAGAAATTAGTAAAACAAAAAGAAATTTCTTCTGTTGAGTTTAAAATTTTATATTACACCCTGTGAAATACGAGTTTAATTTGAAGTTGAAGAGGTAAAATGATTAGATGAAAAATCTATGGGAGTCCAGTTGAAGAGAGGGAAGAGAGATTATATGAGCAAGGGGGGTAGAGATTATGATGGGGAAATCTACAGAGACAACTGAACCAAGCTCGTAGGAACTCGTGAACTTTAGACCCACAGCTGTGGAACCTGCATGGGATCAGACTAGGCCATCGGCATATGGGAGCCAGTTGTGTAGCTGAGTTTGTTTGAAGGGCTCCTGGCAGCAGGATCAGAATCTATCCCTGGTGCATGAGCTGACTTTCTAGAGCCAGGTATGGTGGGACGCCTTGCTCACCCTTGATGTGGGGAGGGGCTTATTCCTGCCTAACTGAATGTACCAGGCTTTGCTGACTCCCCATGGGAACCCTTAACTTTTGGATCAGGGAATGGGGGTTAGGGCGGGGTGGGGAGGATGTGGGGAGCAGGAGAAGGGATGAGGGGAGGATTTGTGGTCGGTATGTAAGATGAAGAAAAAAATTACTTAAAAATAAAATAAGAAAAATCTACGAAGGCAGATAGATCTATGTGAGTTCGAGGCCAGCCTGGTCTACAAAGTGTGTTCCAGGACAGTCAGGACTACACAGAGTAACCGTGAGAAAAGCCTATAAGATACAGCTACAAGAAAGTAAATAGAAAAAATCCTTTTGTTCACTCAATGAATTGTATTGACACTACAAAGATTAATTGGAATTGATTATCCTTACAGTTCTATGTAGCTAATAGTATTTTATCTCTTTAAAGCCCCTCAAATCTGAAGATTAACACAAAGCATCTTGGGTGAAATTACAGGCTTTCACCTTCTATGTCTATTGTAATTCCTAAGACACTGTGTTATATTATTTTGTAAATTAATTAGAAATAGTTGCTATTCCAATCATTTTGATACTATCACTGAGCTGGGTTTGTAAATTAACAGAAACATGATTGTTTTTTGGCTTTAATTCTTTAATTCTTTTAATGTACTGTATTTTGAGTATATTCCATACTTGTCAAACTCCTCTTAGATCCTTTCTACTTTCATTCTCTCCCCCCCCCTCTCTCTCACACACACACACTCACACACACTCCCACAAACATCAAAACAACAAACAAACAAACAGGAAGTATATGAAAACCACAGAGTCTGTTTTGTGGTGGCCAAACATCCCTGAGCAAGGGGCTTGCCCTGAAGTGTGGTTCATATACCTAGTACCATTCCATTGAACAAACTGATTTTCCTCTTTCCAGCAGGTAGCATTCATCAGAAACAACTTCTTCATTATAGGTGGGACCTTTCTTGTGTCCACTTTCTGTTCAGCTTACTGGGCTTTTGTCTCTTTCCAACATGCGCAGGTGTTCAGGTTTCAAAGTATCTGTGAATTCATGTGTGCATCAGCCCTGGTTTATCTGGAAGATGCTGCAGAAACATGATTGTTGGTGTAGGAAGGAAGGAGGAAGCACAGCAGATTTTCTGATTTTTTCCAAGTAGCTTATGAGAATTTTTAAAAATTTTCATAGTAATCTGATATCTAACAAATTCCAATTAAGTCTTTCCTTCTAATTCTGGCATAACTGAAGCCAATTGAAATCCCTTCAAGAGTTAAGATTTCTCTTGCTCCAACATGAATTTAATAATGGTCTGGCATAATGTCTTATGTATTCAATATCATTTTTAAAGGGTATTTCCAAAAGGAATGACACAGATAATACTCAATGAGTTCTGTGCTATAGAAATGAAACAGAGAGGGAGAACAAGGAATAGGAGACCATGGTAAATGAAGACCACATGAGAAAAGGAAGAAGCGAAGTGCTAGAGAGGTCCACAGAAATCCACTAAGATGCCCCCATAATAGACTGCTGGCAATGGTCGAGATACAGCCCGAACTGACCTACTCGCGTGATAAGATGGCCAAACCTAATTGTCATGCTAGAAACCCCATCCAATGACTGAGGGAACCTGATGCAGAGATCCACAGCCAGGCCCTGGGGAGAGCTCCGGGAGTCCAATTGGCGAGAAAGAGGAGGGTTTATATGAGCGAGAATTGTTGAGACCAAGGTTGGATAAAGCACAGGGACAAATAGCCAAACAAATGGAAACACATAAACTATGAACCAATGGCTGAGGGGCCCCCAACTGGATCAGGCCCTCTGAATAGGTGAGACAGTTGATTGGCTTGATCTGTTTGGGACACATCCAGGCAGTGGGACCAGGTCCTGTACTTACTGCATGAGTTGGCTGTTTGAAACCTGGGGCTTATGCAGGGACGCTTGGCTCAGCCTGGGATGAGAGGACTGGACCTGCCTGGACTGAATCTACCAGGTTGATCTCAGTCCTCGGGGGAGGCTTTGCCCTGGAGGAGGTAGAAATGAGGGGTGGGCTGGGGGGAAGGGGAGGGGGGCAGGATGGGGAAGAACAAGGGAATCCGTGGCTGATATGTAGAATTAAATTATATTGTAAAATAAAATTAAATTTAAAAAAGAACTAGAAAACTGAAGAAAGATATTGATAAAGATATTGCATTTGACACCAAACATGCAAAGGATGATCCTAATTATATAAAGAAGGAGAAAGAATAGGGTTAGATTCATATCTTAAATTTTGTGTTTGAGGAGTGGGAAAGTTGGTTGTTGAAAAATGGAGAATTAATCAAGGCAAGAAATAATGAATCTCTAAACATTGTCTAAAAAGAATAAATAATAAAGGGGAAATTTGTATATGAGTAATATTTAAGAACTAGTGATGTGAAAAATTAGTGTTAGTGTAGAGAACAAAACAGTGATGGACATGAGCAGAAGGAGGCTGATCAGGAGATGAGAGTCTTCCATGGGGAATGTTTTGTTTAAGTGAGGAAGCCAGACATTTTTATTCGCAGTGAAACAATGGGCCACTATAACCTAGGTACTCATAAGTGGTTTGTTTTCAATTGGACCTTCCTTTGTATGTGGATATGGATGCTGATGTCCTTTATCTTTAGTTGTCCAAACCTCCTCTGTGTGTGTGTGTGTGTGTGTGTGTGTGTGTGTGTGTGTGTGTGTGTGTGAAGTGTTCAGTGATAGCTGTTCAACAACAAACTGTTCCATGTGGCACTGGAATCTGACTCAAACAGCTAATTATTTTTGAAAGTTATCCAATAAGATAGAATCTAGAGATCACTGTTGCCAGTAAAGATGGTTGCCTTGTGCCAGGTCTCGTTCCTGAAGGATGCACTTTACTATCTGCAGCTGAGTTCTCTCTCTTTTACTGCTCTGCTTGTCTGCTGACTGAGGCTTTATGATGTAAATTATTTCTACAGCTTACTTATCATATTGGAGGAAAGTTCTCATCTCTGTCTATCCTCCACCAAATGGCAAAATCAGGGACACAGATTTGTTCTGTGGGGGGGAAAAATCAACAACAATCACCCATTGAACAAAACAACTTATGTAATATCAATCCACTTGGCTTGTCTCTAATGCAGATGACTTTACAATGGGAAGGAAAGGGAAATTAAATTGTCCAAAGAAGAGCTAATTTTCACACACAGACACACACACATGCAAACATACACACACGTGTGGACTCATACACAAACACACCTATATGCACACATGTACGCATGTAAATACACGAACATACCCATTATCTTCCTCATAAAAACGCATATGTACACACGTATACACAAACAGACAGAAATATATACACACACGAATGCTCGCATGCACACAAGAAAACACACACACGAACACACTTTCATGGCAGAAGGCATAAAGTCAAATGAAATAACACTTAGATTAGAACAAAGTCCTTTCTCTAAATACCACCTGAGAAATCCATTTCTCTCTTCTGCAAATTCCTTACTAACCAAAATGTGTAAGAACGCTGCCAGTCATGAGAAAGAATAGATATTTATAAAGTAGCAACAAGTTGCTCCTATACATGAAGATTTCTCAGCAACTACTACTTGTGGAAATACTGTAACAAGGGCTATGCTGTGGATTTAAAAGATTCAACCTCATTTCAGATGATGCAGGTATCTCTTAGTAGGCAAGTACACAGAAAAGAAAAGCCCCAAGGAGGCGTTTCTGGTCTTCCTCCTGGCCCAGGAGGACCAAGGTTGATTTCCTTTGATAGTTGGCCACTTTGCTTTGTCAGGGGACAATTGAACTCACAGCATCATCAGAGTGACAGAGTTGATGGACTCACTTTGGGGACAGTCTTCCTAATGGCACAGCAAACTGCAGTCATTAAGTATTCTGGAATTAGAATTGGGGGCTTTAAATCCCAGCTCAACCACTTACTAGATTTGCAACCTTGGGCAAGATAATGGAACTCTAAAAGAACTGCAAAAAGTAAATAATGTCTCTCCTCACCAGACTCTATAACTTATGAAGGAGGTGAGGAACAGCAGATAATTAACAAGTTCCTGTTTGAAGGCATGCACTATAAACGACAATTTGATCATCGATAATTTCCTTTCTATAGTAAACTTTGGATTTAATTAAGTAAAAGTATGGGAAATATAAAAGCTATGTAGGAAAACATTAAAGAAGAAACATAACCAGAAATTACAAAGACAGACTTAAAAGGAAAAGTAGAGAAGTACATTAAGCTTGGAAGGATTTACAGCCCATGGTAACAGTATCTTAGTAATGGCATTATAGTTATTTAACATTGTGTTTCTTGCCGAGGGAGATAAAGAGTGGCATATTTGAGGAGCAGAAATGCATGAATGCACTACGGAGTAACATCAGCTAGGACAGTGGATCAAATCAAACAGAATTGAGATATGAAACCATATCTGAAACTGGTCAGGTCAGAAAATAACAATCTGTTCTTAGAGAAATTGATTGGTGGCTGGGATATTGACATTGGCACCATAAGACTTGGCCCTAAATCTGGCTTCGGCTATTTTCTTGTTATGTGGCCAAGTACAACTTGTCTTGCATCTCTGAGTCTGAGATCAACTGTAAAACCTGGTTAGCAATAATCCTTACCCAGTGGGATTGCTTGAAGTTCAAATGAGTTAATGTAAGTAGAGCACTTGATTCATGCTTAGTGCCAACTAATTGCATTATAATTATAGCTATTATTATCTTTAGTATTACCTGAAGAACAGTTTCTGTGAAGGTGTCTAAATCGTTAGCATATGCGTATCCTCTTGTGACTAATCATTTTTATTAATAATTTCACTTTAAATAATTTTCATAAATAGTGTTTTAGCATAGTTTCTGTGGGAAGAAGACCTTTATTTTCAGGGCTCTATTCTTATCCTATATTGTTACCTTGATTTTTCTGTATGCAGTTTTATATTGCTGATTCCTTAATGAAGTAGTTCGCAACTCTGGCTGGACTTTACGATCGTCTGGATAAACATACAAATGCTAATTTTTGACTTCAGCTTAGGTGAAATACATCGGTTTCTTTGTTGGAAAGGATATATTTTTCAAAGTTCAGGTGATTTCTAAGGTGCAATTGATGAATCAAGTGTTTGTTCAATAATGTAACATAATTTATGCCTCTTTCTTTCAACCAAAATTTAAATGACTAACAAACATAAGTATGTACAGTATAAACCTACCAGCCCTAATAAAGAGTAACATGACTACATTAATAAAAGAACAACATCCAGAAGACATTAAAGTGGCACAAAAATACATCCATTGCAATCAGGTAGGCAACAAACACACTGCAAACCATGATATGGGTAGTTTGGGACATAACTGAGCTCTTCTAGTTCCTCGAACGTGCAGTGGGAAGATGCTGCCCATTGCTGTAGCTGGCCTTTTCTCCATTGCAGCAACAGTTGCCTCGCTCATGCTGCATTGGTGAGATTAAATGTAAAACCCACTAGAGGTTTGTTACTAACCTCCTACAAAGTAACCATCCCACCTGCAAGCATCCCAACCAGGTCCTAAAACACACTGCTTTATCCCCCTGAGTAAGGATAATCAGTAAGAAGTGTTCTGATTTAGAGTCCATTAGGAGGATGCTATGTCAGAGTCCATGGCTCATGTATAGTTCATGGACTGGGTACTTGAGATTATCCATATTAATAGGAAAATTCACATAAAAAAATAAAAAAAAAAATACAGAACCCGCACTTGCTTTTATTTCCGTTCAGTTATTTTCCTAGACAGAGCTCCCTGCGTCTGTTACACGTCTGCAATTCCCCCCTCACCAAATGTTTGCAGAGTTTCCCATAGTCAGCCAAATCAGCGGTCATTTTCCAGTTTTATTTTTTGATGTGTCAGTGGCATGCATCAGAGATGATGGTAAACACTAAGCTAAGAAACTATTCATATATCCAACTGTTTGTCCCACGTGCCTGCCTTCATGTAGGAGGGCATCTCAGACTTAATGTGTTCTAAACAACATTTTGAAGATTTGTTCCTGAATAAATCTCTCTCTCAACAGTACATTTTTTTTTATTTTATTTTATTTTATTTTTTGTCTGTCAGGCTGTTCTATGCTCAATGATCTCCCACCTTCCTTTCGGAACTGTGCTCAAATGACTTTGAGGACTTATCAATACAGAGTCAAGTGATACCACACTGAAATTGTAAAACCTATAATGACTCTTCCACATAGACTCATGGGTGACTTCTACAATCTAGGTAAATTCACTCTCTTCTAAGATTATATGGTCTGAGCTTGGCATGCTGGTGTATACCCTTAACTCCAATGCACACAGGCTATTCTGTGAGTGCAAGGCAAGCTTGGTCTGTGTAATGAGTTTCAGGCTCAACCAGAGCTACTGAGTTCTTATCTCAAACAAACAAACAAACAAAAGAAGTAATGGAAAAGAATTATGCAGTCTAATTCCTCGCCAGGCAGCCATTGATTGCCTGTACCATCTAAGAATGGAACCTTAAGATGTTTCCCTGGTCCTTGTTGGCATGACATGAGCATAACTAAATGGAGCCAGAATGAATATATGTACATCCGCACATATCTCCACATATATAAATGGAGCGGTCATGATGTAAGAGGAAGTGGAGAAGACATGGGAGGAGTTATAATGGGGAGAAGAGAAGGTGGGAATGCTGTGAGTGCAGTGCTAATATATGATATTTTCAAAACAAAAGTTAAAAAGAAAGACAGAATCCTGTCATCTCCAGAGAGCTCCTCTCCTTCGTTTACCACCTCAGTGATCTCATCGACTACCTTCCATTCCTAGAGACTGTTAAGGACATGAAGCTCTTGTCAATGCTCTGTGGAATTTCTTATTGCGATATTCACATTCTAGGGAACCCTGAAAGGTACTCTTTGCATAACTTTCATCACCACATAAAAATAAGAACGATAAATATTACAAAATTTCGGGAAACATTTAGTTAAGGCATTTGTGAGTTTTTATGCATTGGATGTAAGTGATCTAGAAATAGTTGGCCAATATTTCAAATGGGGTTATCTCAGATTTTTCCTTTAAATAAAATTTCATTTAGTAATATATATTTTTGCATTATAAAGAAATAATTACTTGAATTTTTGCAAAATAAATAAATTGTATCTCCTCTGAATAGAGTAAGAATTACATGATAATTGCATGGTACTTTATATAATTCAGTGAATAAGTCATTTAACATGATTCATTTAAAAAAATGTTGATATGCATATTTTTATATATTTCAGTGTATACATTGTTTTTACATAATCATGAGCTTTTTTTGAGGCTTTGCAACTGAATTATTATCAAATGAGGAATACATAAGGAAAACATGACCCAAAAACACAACGATCAACCCAATGTATAATATTCTATATACTATTCTTGAGTGATTGAAAAACTACAGTGAGTCAAAATTAAATTCGATTTTTACCAAAAGGCAGTACTACATTAATGAAAAAATGAAATAAGGGAGACAGTTTTATTAATAATAACAAACACAAAGGCATGATTGTAGTGTCTAAAATACTAAAAATATTGCCAAAATAGAAAACAATCTCCACTTTCTTTTTCAACATATTTCAGATATAAAACTAAAAATAAATAAAAACCTTCAGGTCCTTCAATTAAGTGTTTGCCGTGACTCCAACATTGATCCATTCTGAATCCCATGCTGAAATTGAATTATCAGCTGTTGGATGGCTCAGTGGATAAAGATGCCTGTTGCCAGGCATGGGGACTTGAGTTTCTTCTCCAGAACACAGATGGTAGAAGGGAGGAAGCAAGCCTGCAAATTATCTTCTAGCCTCCACATGGCAAGCAGACACACACACATAAGTACAATTGAAATAGTAGAGTGCAATAGTCATTGAAATAAATGGAATTAGATAGTTTTAAGAAATGGTTAGGTCATAGGAACTTCATTCCTAAAAGAGAGTTTAAGAACTCTGTAAAAGAGCTCATGGATTTGGTGCTATTTGTTTATATTTATTTATTTATTAACGCCTCTATCATTTTATATATGGAGATCTTATTTTTCTCCCCTCAAAAATATGAGGCCTTGCACGTGTAAACTCTATAATGGAGACAAGGTATTTAAGAACCACATATGTTGATAACTTGATCTTATAGTTTCTAGTTTCCATACAGTAATGTGCAAATACATCTTGTGTATAAGTTATTCAGTCTTGGATAGTATAACAGCAGGAAATATACCATGGCACATGTGTACCACATTCATTGATCATTGTCTTTTCTTCATTACAGAACACACTGAAAAACCCTAATATCATAGATATCCAGTGATTTTATTACTCAGTTCTCAGTTAACTTTGATAATTCACCATTTTAATATTCACGGAAAAGCAGAAATTACTGATTTGCATTTACATTTTAGAAGCATACTATATTTAGAGATAAAAGGGACCAGAGTTTAGTCATAATTTTAACAGCTATATTTCTATAACACAATCATGTAAATTCCTTAGCCTCTTGTTTTGTCATTTATAACCAAGAGTTTTTTCATGTAAGGGATCTTGTTATTGTCAAACTCTAAAAATCAATAATGTAGAAAAATCATGGTTTTTTTTTGTAAACCACACAAGCTAAATTCAACATTCAAATAACCCAGTATGCATACATAAACATTCCTTGAACCAGAAATGCAAATATTATACCAACAAAGAGGAAGAATGCATGCTTTAATGAAATAAGCTTAATTGGATTAAGAGAGAAAAAAATGATGACATTCTATCAGCCACGAAGGTAAGTTGTAGATTACATAATAAAGGATGGTCAAGTGAACACGGAATGAAGGGGTTACGTAAAAGCAAGAAATAAAAATGATAGGAATAAAAGGGGAAAGAATAGGCTTTGCCCTGGAGGAGGTGGGAATGGGGGGTGGGCTGGGGGGAAGAGAAGGGGGGCGGGAGGGGGGAGAACAAGGGAATCCGTGGCTGACATGTAGAACTGAATTGTATTGTAAAATAAAATAAAATAAAAAATAAATAAAAATAAATAAATAAATAAAGAGGTGCAAAAAAAAAGTAAGCATATCAGAAAGAATGCAGTTGAATTTCCCTGTCATGATCTTGACCCCCTTGCTCATAGAATTTCTCCTCCCTCTCTTCAGCTGGACACTAGGAGCTCCACCCAGTGCTTAGCTGTGGATCTCTTCATTTGCTTCCATCAGTTACTGGATGAAGGTTCTATGATGACAATTAGGGTAGTCATGGATCTGATTTACAGGGGAAGGGCCAGTTTAAGGACCCGCTCCACTATTGCTTGAAGTCTTAACTGGGTTCATCCTTGTAGGTTCCTGGAATTTTCCCTAGCATGAGGTTTCTCCCTAACCTCATAATGGCTCCCTCTACCAAGATATCTCTGTCCTTGCTCTCACTATTTGTTCCTCCCTCAACTTGACCATCCCCTTCCCTCATGAACCCTTGCTACCTCCCTTACCTCCAGATATCAGAAAATGGAGAGATCTCCCATGCTCGTGGACAGGTAAGATCAACATAATAAGAATGGCAATCTTACCAAAAGCCATCTGCAAATTCAATGCAATCCCCATCAAAATCCTAACACAATTCTTCACAGACCTAAAAAACCAATAGTCAACTTCATATGGAAAAAGAAAAAACCTAGGATAGCCAAAACAATTCTGTACAATAAAGGAACCTCCCAAGGCATCACCATCTCTGACTTCAAGCTCTGCCATAGAGCTATAGCAGTAAAAACAGTTTGGTATTGGTGTAAAAATAGACACATGAATCAATGGAAAGGCATTGAAGACTCTGACATTAATCCACACATCTATGAACACCTGATTTTGACAAAGAAGACAAAATTGTACAATGGAAAAAAGAAAGCATCTTCAACAAATGGTGCTGGCATAACTAGATGTTTGCATGTAGAAGCAAATATAGCCATATCTATCACCATGCACAGAACTCAAGTCCTAGTGGATCAAAGACCTCAATATAAAGCCACTTACACTGAACCTGATAGAAGATAAAGCCTTGAACACATTGGCACAGGAGAACACTTCCTAATATAACACTGGTAGCACAGACACTGAGAGCAACAATTAATAAATGGGACCTCATGAAACTGAGAAGCTTCTGTAAGGGAAAGGACACAGTTATTAAGACAAAATGGCAGCCTACAGAATTGGAAAAGATCTTCACCACCCCTACATCTGACAGAGGACTGATCTCCAAAATATATAAAGAACTCAAGAAACTAGACATCAAAATACCCATTAGGCTTTTGAGAAAATTTACTAGTACAGACATATCTGAGACAAATTCTAATAAGCCATAATATCTGTCCTGGTATATGTTCACAGATCCATCTTTGCCCCCCCCCCCCCCGCCCCCAATAACAAAACAAAACAAAACACGAAATCCTGGCATCATTGATAGCAAAAAGTTTAAGAAAGTTGAGGAAACAAATACACTCTCAGGATACAGAATGCACACTTGCCTTAGAGAGAGTTTCTATTGCTTCAAAGAAACACCATGACTAAAGCAAGCTGCAGAGGAAAGGGTTTATTTGGCTTATACTTCCACAGCACTATTCATCATTAAAGGACATCAGGACAGGAACTCAAACGGGACAGGAACCTGGAGGCAGAAGCTGATGCAGAAACCATTGATGGGTACTGTTTACTGGCTTGCTCCCCCTGGCTTGCTCAACCTGTTTTCCTATAGAACCCAGAACCACTATCCAGGATGACTCACAATGGGCTGGGCCCTTCTTCATCAATTATTAAGAAAATACCCTACAGTCTTGCCAAAGCTGGATCTTATGAAGACATTTTCTAGATTGAGGCTCCCTCCTCTCTGATAACTCCAGCTTGTGTCAAGTTGATATAAAACTAGCCATTACGACTGACAGCTTGTCAGCTTGACATATAAACACATCACTTTGCAATTAGAACCTTTCCTTTCTAATGTATCCACAAGATGGCCCATTAATATTAATACTACAATATAAAACAAATAATATTAAAGTCTCACATTCCATACAAGTGCAAACACATTAAAATTCCAGCCCCTTTAAATATCCAATCTCTTTAAAAATCCCAAATTTCTTTTAAAAGTACCAAGTCTTTCAGCTCTGGGCTCCTGTAAAAATCAAAATTAAGTTAAATGAATTCTTACTTTAAGAGGGAAGAACCAGGCCACAATCACAATCTGAAAAAACTAAAACCAAACTTCAACAGTATAAAGAACTCAAAGTCCATTGCCTGGGATTCACTCACGATCTTCTGGGATCCACCAAAGGGCTTGGGTCTCTTCTCCAGCTCTGCCCTCTCCAGCACATACAACTGTGGTGATATATTGTGTATCCCAATATATTGTGTACCCTAATAAACTTATCTGAGGATCAGAGGGCAGAGCCAGCCATTAGAATAGACATAGAGGCCAGACAGTGGTGACACACATCCTTAATCCTATCACTTGGGAGGCAGAGATCTGTCTAGATCTCTGTGGGTTCAAGGCCACACTGGGAACAGAGTCAGGCAGTGGTGGCACATGTCTTTAATCCCAGCACTTGAGATCTCATGCCTTTGCTTGGAAAGCACACACGCCTTTAATTCCAGGAAGTGACATGGCTGGGTGGAGAATGGTATCTAAGGCATGGGGAGACAGGGATTAGGCTGCAGTTCAGCTGAGATCCATTTGGGTGAGGACTCAGAGGCTTTCAGTCTGAGGAAACAAGATCAGCTGAGGAGTTGGCGAGGTGATGTTGGTTGTGGCTTGTTTTGTTTCTCTGATCTTTCAGCTTCCACCCTACTATCTGGTTCCAGTTTTTTTTTTTTTTTTTTAATTAGAAGACCATTTAAGATTCGTGTTACACACAACTTACCTTCTAAGCTTAGGCAGGTAGCACTCTACTGTTACTGCTCTTCTTGGTGGTAAACTATGGTACTGGAATCTCCAAAACTGCTGGGGTCTTCTGCTACAAATGGGCTCCACTTACATCAATAGCTTCTCCTATGCTCTCTTCACTGTGCCAAACCTCAAATTCTCTGCATGACACCTTCAGTCCTGGGTCTCCCAGAGCTACTGAGTCTGTACTTTCACCAATGGCCACCCCTGACCTCTCTCAGTGCCAAGTCTCAGCTGCTCTCCATGACCCCTTCATGCTTTTAAAACAAGTACCACCTGGTGACTCTTACTTTATCAAGTTTGGCCGTCAGCATGAGCTACAACCTTGGTCACCTCTGGGACACACCTTCTGTGTGCTAACTCTAATGAGACACTTCCCAGAAGATTTCATCTTAGTGGTATGGTCTCTTCTTAATCATGGCTAATCCTTAAGCCCCAGATAACTTGACCAAAGCGTCTTAATTCAAAATAAAAATGACCTGATAGAGGCTTTAAACTTCCCTCTGAAACTTAAGCCAGGCCTCCATCATCTGTATTGCTCCCAATATTCTCATCTTCCAAGCTCCTACAAAACAGTTCACTGATCTCTCATGGCTTTCCTTGCAAAGTTCCAAAGTATTTCCACAATCCTCCCAAAAGCAATATAGTCAGGTCTGTCACAGCAAACCTTACTCCTGGTACCAACTTCTCTTAATTAATGTTTCTATTGCTCCAACAAAACATCATGACTAAACAACTTGGCAAGGAAAGAGTTTATTTGACCTACACTTCCACAACCCTGTTCATCATGAAAAGAAGTCAGAAGAGAAATTCCAATAGGTAAGAACCTGGAGGCAGGAGATGATGCAGAGACCAGGGAGAGGTGCTGCTTACTGGCTTGCTCCTCATGCCTTGACCAATCTGTTTTCTTACAGAATTTAGGACTAACATCCTGTGGATGGCACCAATCATAATGGGCTAGGCCCTTCCCTATCAATTACTAATTAAGAAAATGCCTACAGGCTTGTCTACATCAGATTTTGTGGAGGTATTTTTTTCTATTGAGGTTTTCTCCTCCCTGATGACTCTAGCTTGTGTCAAATAGCTATAAAACATGCCAGTACAACACCTTAGGTGGTCTATAAATAGAAAAATAGAAGTTTTGGATTCGGTTAACTCATGTGTATTATTCTAAGTAACCAATATATGTTTGGTCCAGCCAGCAGGTGAGCAGGTATGCTAACTGATATTAAGAAATTCATATTTTAATTTTAGTAGCAACATCAAAGTCTGTGTCTATGACAGAAAGGTAATGAACACTTGGTAAATTTTCCTCCCCCCCAAAAAAAATGAAAAAGAAAGTGGAGGACATTTTTCTTTAGCATTCATAATGTGAGACAAAGTCTGTTTTGCCACATTTGGTTCTGAACATCGCAAAGCTAGAGCATTTACACCCAGTTTCATAGCTCTTTGCTCCTGCACTCTTGATCTAGTAACAAACCATTCCCTATTTCCAAAAGAGTAGGGATCGTTTGTGGTATTACCCTGCACATTGTGGGTTCCTCCCTGCACTCTGTCCTTATATAACTTCTGATACATGAGCACATTTATGTTTCCATGAATGATTATCCTTTCTTCTATGCCTTTTGGCTGTGCTTTAAAATATTCTTGAGGAAGCTCACATACATCACTGAATAGCCAGTGTTCAGATTTTCAAAAGTTATACCAAATTTCTATATCAGATACATACTACATCTCTGCATTGTGGAGCTTTTCCATATGATATATAGACATGTATTGTGATCACTTAATTTTAACTGACAAATCAGATATTTTCTGAGATCCAGCTCCATATTAGCAGCAGCAGTTTGATGTCTTTAGTAAAATAATATCCAGTGAGCACAGACCAACTTCATTTCCTCCTTTTGAACCTGGTCTTTCCTCACTAACCCTTATTTCCTTACTACCTCAGCTGCTACCACGCAAAGCAAAGTTTCAGGTGTTATAAATGATTTTCCTCTCACAGTCTTTGTTTGGACATTAGAAATTGCCAGATTGTCTTTTAAAGGTCTTTAGAGTCTATTGTATTACTATTATCTTAATTGCAAACTTTTATCTCTCCATGTATGATTAAAAACATCCTCTCAGTTTACTTTTGATATCAGACCTATTTCTGTACAATTAATAGCAATCAGCTTATGCTAACACAAATCATAGCATATTTAGGGTTGCTTAAATTCCTCTATAGACTTACTACACTCTAAAAAGCACAACTATAATCTCACTGGTACACTTCTTCAGTACACTATGGTTAAAAAGTAAAAATTGTTTGCAGTTGGCTCCTTGGAGCCAGGCTTTCCAGAATCTTTTTTATTTTCCCTCTTATCTCTGCAATGTCCCAGACACCCTCGTCTTGATGCCTCTGCTGACCTTATTATAGCATTTCTTATCTGAAAGCCAGGCAGGGACTCTTGCCTACTTATCAAATCACTAGCTCTCTGATCTGTGCTGCCATTCTCATTAGTACAAAGTTCTGCTGTTAAATTCATAACAGTGATTTTTTTTTATTTGCAGCTGTATCTCTCTCTTGTCTCATAAGAGAGGGCGGCCCTAGCACAAGAGCTTAGAGCATAGCAATGGTCATGATAAGTCCATAAACTGGGGGTGTTAAAAGTTTGTTAGTGGGACAAATACAAGATGAAGTATCACCAAATTAAAAATTGTTTTGAAGTCAAATGTTTGGTTGGAGTCCTTAAGAATAAGTTGGCTGCTGTTTTATTATTTAATAAACAACATTGTCCTCTTACATTTAAATAACATTAATAAATATATTTTATGAATATATGAAAAACCTTTTGATATAGAAACATATTTAAATATTCACCTGGATATTTTATTATCAAAGAATTATTTAGCAACAAGCAAAATAAATGCTTTATTATTCACAGTCAGGTGACTTTTAAAGTTGTAGTGTGTGTGTGTGTCACTATATCTACGCCCCTGCATGTTACTAAATCCTAAGCATCCAGGAGCATATTGTAGCCACTATTACTTCATAAAATACACATATTTAAAAAATATTCTAACAGTATCTTATAGTATCCGAATCCTGAAAATTAAAAATACCTTTTATTAAAATCCAGGAATTTGGTTAGATACAGTTTAGAATAATTTAATTATCATACTAAGGGTTTATGAATTTATGGTGTTAGGTATGTGTGGCGATATATTGTGTACCCTAATAAACTTGCCTGGGGATCAGAGGACAAAGCCAGCCCCTGAATTAGACATAGAGGTCAGGCAGTGGTGGCACACACCTTTAATCCCAGCACTTGAGATATCATTCTTTGCTTGGGAAGCACACATGCCTTTAACCCCAGGAAGTAATATAGCAGGACACACGAAGATATATAAGGCATCAGGAAACAGGAACTCTCCTCTTTAGACACTGAGGATTTTGTAGGTAAGAACTTGTGACTGGCTTGCTCTGCTTCTCTGATCTTTCAGCTTTCACCCCAGTGTCTGGCTCTGGGTTTTCTATTAATAAGACCATTTAGCAATTCTTGTTACAGGTATGTGCAAAGTTTAGATGAGGTAGGAGGTGTATATATTCTAGCCTGATGCTTATTGTGTACAATAGATGTGTAAAAGACACTTCTGCTTCTCCTTCTTGGCAGTTTCAAGTAAGCCACATGCAGACAATAGATTTTCAGAGGTTAGTTTACCTTGAGAGAATAACAGAATCCTATTTCTATTATCTGATTGGCTAAACATCAGCACTGTTAGACTCAACACCAGCCCTAACTGTGTTAACACAGTGCTCATGTAAACTCTCTTTTCTGTTAAGAAATGAAATGCACAGAATAAGACAAACAAGGATTTCACAATTGTGGCTATTGATTACATTTACCATTTTATTGATTCATATTTATTAGTTTTTATAATAGCTATGAATTTTCCTAACACACACACACACACACACACACACACACACACACACACACACACACACACACAGAGTCTTTAGAAAATAAACTACTACCATCTAATAAATATGTTAAACTTTGCTATGGTTTGGCAATAAATACAACTCTCAAAAGGACATGGTTTTCTCTCATTTGTTTTCTCTGTGTTACTTCTAGACACTATCATCTATTATGAGACAGATTTTCATGTTTTATTGTAAAGTTTACTCATCTGTTAGATGCTCTGAATTTTTAGATGTAAACATAATTTCAGATAGTGAGAGTTTGGTCAAAAAGTCAACATATATAATTCTGAATGGTAATGAACATTTTAGATTATGATGTTTTTAAAGTGTGTTTCAGTCCCAAAACAATGACATTGTTTCACTACATTTCTGTTAGAAGTTTCTGCCTGGTAATTTGTATTATGATTGTTTTAGAAATACACAGAAGGGTCAGAATTTTCAGGTGATTCATTGGTTTAAAAAAATCTAATGATAAATGGTAATTTAATTTCTTTGTAATCTCATCTTACTTTTGTATGGACCTTACAACCTATTCTGCAAAAATTTCCTAAACTCAACTGTCTTTCATCTGATAATTTTATTACGTGAACATCTTTTGCATACTAACGAGGATTTTTTTCATTTTCACTTACTTCTTTCAAGTAAAACAAACCCAATGTTCAGTTTCCGTATCATTACCAACTAAAATTGAAGATGCAAATAAGAGACACAAAAAGATAATGATGACACAATACCTTCCCAAATACATCTGATTAAAACTTTAACAAAAATTTCCAGCCTTTATTCTTGTGCAGATGCATGGTACCAAAAAAAAATTTACCTTGCCCCCAAATTCACAGAACACAAAAAATGAATAGAAAACAAACAATAAACAAATCCTTTTCCTAAATAGTTCCTGATGGACAATGCAGTTCTGTACATTACTTTCTATTTCACAGTGCGTATGATTTTTGTATTTGCATGAGGTACACTCATTTTACTTTAGATATTCATTTATTGAATCTCGTAGCTTTATATATAGAAAGATATTTAACAAATATTGGTGTTTGATCACAGTATTTAGGAATAATAAAAAAGTCTATGCAATAGGATTACTTACAAATATTTATATAAATAAAATAGGATAATTTTAGCATTGTTTTCTATTCCTCTTGTAAAGAATAAGACAGTGTTTTTTTATTACTTTTATGGAATATCTTTGAATGTATCCTAACTTGCTGAGCATTGTACTTTGCTACATAAAGAATTAAAAGAAAAATATGATATTCCATCTCCTTGCTATCAGATATGTTACAAGTAGGAAATGGAAACAGTATTTTCACTATTTCTGGCAGATTAGTTTAGTCAAAGTTTTTCTTGTGGAATGAATGTGATGTAGTCTGAAATGTTACAAAAGCTAAATCAATAGGAATGGCAGTTGTGAGTAATGGCCAGAATATGCAGCTTACTGATGCCTTCAGATTTCTTTTAAACCTGGAAAAGGACCATGGAAATTGAGTAGTAGCCTAAACCATACAACTCTCTTAAACATATCCACTTCCACCTAAAGCCTTTACATTTGTGTAGTGTATTAGTGTAAAAGATAAAGAAAATTGCAAACAACTCTGGGCACTTGGAGAGCAGTTCTGAATTCTATTCATTATTATTCTTTAAGTCAAATAACTCAACTGTGAAGAATTGTTTCGGGGGCACAGGTAAAAAAAGCAAAAAGTGGAGAGAATTCTTCCATAATCCTTGGGAGGCCATACACACAATCTCCTTGTTGGTGACATCCTGTATGATGGTGGCAGATTTGTTATAATCTGTCAGCCTAGACAGATGCATCATTGTCACAAAAAGTCACACTTTAAGCTGGAGTATTCTCTTGCTGTTTATATTCTATGTGTTTTCACAAGTATGTAGTGATAAATATGCACAACATTGCATCATACTGAAGAGTTTAACTGTTCTATAACTTTTTCCTCTTCACTCCTAATATTCCATCCTTCCTAACTCTTCTTCCTCAAAGTCCATCAGGTATTTTGTCTCTGAGAGAGATGTCATAGAGTAGAAATCACGCTAAATGTGGCTTTTTCAGCTTAGTACTTTCATTTGAAAAAATTGACTTGTTTCCTTCATGTTTTCTATGGATGGATAGCATTTGCTTTTACTGTTTTGTCTACTCCCATTTACTGATACATTCACTAGCTAGAAGACTTCTTGATTGCCTTCAAGTTTTGGCAATTGCAAGGAAAACTACTACAAACATTCATGTGGACATAAGTTTCCAGTTTATTTGAGAAGAAATCAAGGAGCATAATTGCTCGATATCATGGTAAGAGTGTTTAGATCTGTCAGAAACTGCCAAACAGTCTTCTAAAGTGAATGCACCATTTGCACGCCCTCAGCAATTAGTGTTTGTTTCACATCATTGCCAATATCTGGGCTGTCACTGCTCTGGAGTTTAGCCATCTGAAAACTTGGGCAATAATACGATTTGATTTTAATTTGCCATTCTGTAATGCCACATATGAGGTGAGGTGGGGCAATATTTTGTGTGCTTACTTAGAATCTCTACATCTCTTCCATGATGTCTACTCAAATTTGTTACCCACAGTTTAACCAGTTTTTTTTCTTATTGTTTGGTTTAAGTGCTGGTGTATTTTATATAACAGTAATTGTCAAATGTCTTCTTAACAGTTAGTCTCTCTTACTGTGAACTGTCACTTTGATATTGTCTGTAGAGAAGTGATTTTTAATTTTAATGGTTTCACATTATGACATTATTTTGTCCTTTATGTACCAAGCCCTGCTTTTGTGTATCTAAAACGTCAAGAAAGTTTGCACTTCCAGGACTTTCTAGGACCTCTATAGTTCTTTGTGTAGATCTATAATTAACTTGGATTTAAGATTTTTGTTGAAGGTGCAAAATCAGTGCATATATTTACTTTTTGATATGCTTGTAGAGGACTAAGTGTTCTAGTATAATTTGTGAAAAATAATGTTTGCTCTGTTGCAAGTTTTTCTGCTTTGACAGGTTCAGCTGAATTCACTGCAAGGGACTAAATCTGGGGTTTTTGTTGTTCCCTTCATTTGTTTGTCTATTCTTCTATACTTTGCAACATATATATGTATCCAATATCATAGCTTATATTAGGTTAGTCAGTTCAGGTCCAACCACCAAGATTCCTTTTAGTCAGTTCCAAATAATCTTATGAAAATTTGGTACCTACAATGTAGTTAAATGAGATTTTATTTCTGTTGTATTTGTTTATATATTTAGTTTCATAGAATGGCATCTCCATGATATGAAGTTTTCTTATGTAAGTATATGATGTCTTCCCTTATTTTTCAGCACTAATTAGATGCGTGGGATTTATTTAGAATAAGTTTTGTTTATAAAGACATGAAATCAGATAGGTAAATAGGTAGGGAGCTCTAAGAGAAATTGGAGGGAGGTAGTGATCGATAGATATGATCAGTATGCAATCCATAAATACATATATTCCTCACATGTTTCTCATTATGATTTCCACTTGTTTATGTTTCTTTGAGTTTCATCCTAAGCACATCAAAAGAGACCAATGAATCAAGTAGTCAATTATATAAATACGACAAATATTTTTAAATGCTTAATATATTTCAAATGAATAAAACTACATAAAATGAACATTTTTATGTAGCTACATAATGGATGTGGTTTTTCTCAGGAGTAATAATATTATAAAGCTTGTTAAGATATTAAATCTCTGATAAATTTTCACAATAGTCCCCAAATATAAAATCATAGCTAGTATCATTTCATAAACATTGAGTAGTCTGAGGCTTCAACAGTTAAAGCTATGTGTGGAATGTTTACAGCAAACAAGCAGCAGAGATTTATTTAATATGTTCTGGATTCAATGTCCATGATCTCAAAATCCAGATTTTACCACCTTTGTGTTGAATTTGGGAAGTACTCTGCTGTTCAACATTTCTTTGTCTTGTTGTCAAAATATTACTTTGATTTTTTTCTTCCTTTAGAAACCCTCTATATTTTCATAGAAGCTTCAACCCACCATATGCTGTTGTTTAAACAATACAAGAAATTAAGATAATGTGGGAGTTATGTGTTTACATTCTGTAAGCATGCATGGTATTACAATAAAGGTTGTAAACAATCACACTAAATTGTATTTCTTTGCTCAATATATTATTCAAGTTGAAATTCTGTGATTCTCTGAGTGAGAATGGTCTCCATAGGTTCATATGTTTGAATTTTTGAAGGAAGTATGTCTTATTGAAGGAAGTATGTCACTAAGGGTTAGCTTGAGGTTTCAAAAAACCCACACTAATCTCCTGTGTCTCTATGGCTCCTACTTGTAGACTGAGATGTGAGTGCTCAGCCATTCCTGCTGGCATATGTTTGCTTGGCCAGCTTGGATTCTAAACCTCTGAAAACATAAGTCCAATAAAACACTTTCTTTTAAAATTGTCTTGGTTCTGGTTTTTTTATCACAGCAATAGTAAAATAACTAAGACAAATATTATGAAAGCTCCTTGTCTCTGCTATTGATCTATTTAATGTATGTATCTTTTCCTGTAATTTCATCATTATAACCTATTCCCAATTTATTTTTTTTCTTTTTAGAGAAAGTGCTTTGTTTCACTCACCACTCTGTTCATTCCTATTTTCAGGTTATATTTTTTGTCCTGTTCTAAGTCTCCCCATCCCCTTAGATTACCAAAGTTCTCAGCTTATTTAATTTTAATTGTACTATGCTTTTCTTTGTATGTTTAATTTCAATCTTATTGGTTGTTTAGTCCAAGATTTTCATTAATGTGTGTGTTAGCTATAGTAACAAATTAGATTATTGTTGATAAAAGATTCAATTACTTTCCAACTTTCATTGTTACAATCCACTTCAGTCTAGGCTTGAGAATGTCACTTATTTAGATCAATGGGTTTTAGAAGATATAATACAGTTAGAGTTATTAAAATATGGTAATTATTTTAAATTCTTTTATATGTGTGTATATATATTAATTTTAGCTTCTACAGTGTTAAGTTTCCATATAGTTTTTAATATTAATTTCTTTTCAAAACTCACTCCTCGTTCTTGCTCTCAACCTTGCCCTCCTTCTTCCAGACACCAAAAGATATTGAATAAAAATCCCAGTGTTATGTAAGAGTCACATTTTGTGTTTGGTTAATGGGGTACGAGAGACTCTTAAAATATAGACTATTGCTATTGTTTTTTGGTAACCCTCAGAACATCATGGTAAAGCCTCATTGCTAAAGATACCATATACACACTTGAATCATAGGACTAAGAGAAATAAGCTGGTACCAACCTGGAAACTTCATCCCTAATAGGTATAGGAGGGTTTATGCATATTACCAAGAAGGATGGTGATGAATAGTTTTACCAAGCTGCGAACCCTGAGAACTAAAATAATGAATGACCTTGAAGATTTACACACTGGCACAATAGTAGTATGCATGCTAAGGAAATTATCAACTACTCTATTGTTAGAATTAATGAAGTCAGCACAAGATGGAACTAATGCCTGATACTATTATTTATGCTAAATCTCCTTGACGTTCTACATCATAGGACCTGGTGAGAACCTGATACTATTAGTAAGCTAAATGCACCTAAGTTCTTATCTTCATGTCCATAGATCAGTATACCTCTCCACTCTCATAAGAGACTCTTCTCTTTTTCATTAAGTGGTAATTAACAGAGGAAGCCAGAACTAGGAAATGTGCAGAGAACAAATACGTTGGAGAGCTCTGCTCTAAATGGGACATATACAACACCCTTTATCCACAAGGCTCAGGAATAGTGATGAAGAAAGTACAGATAGTGTTTAGTAGATGTCTACAGCAAAACAGTACATGGTGGATATGAGAGTGTACTTCTATATACAAACTCACAGTGGCTGTTATTGTTTGCATGAGACTTGGACAAGATAAGGGTAAATCCCAGCATAGATGGAGGAGGGGCATCATGAAGTCCTATGGCTAGCTAAGAAGTATTGGAAATCTTGCTTCTTAGAAAGAAGAGTTATTTTTCTACAAAGACACAGTTTTTCAGAGCTACCCATGCTTCAGTAGTTGGCTCTATACCTATCCACGCACATGCAGAGAGCTCCAGCTGAATTCAGTGTCCTATTGATAAGGGCATGTGAACTTCGGAGGGAAAAGTAGTGGTTGAAGGAATGACTTGGACAGGAGCGCAGGAAGAGTGGATTTGATCAAAACATTGTATGCATAAACACAATTCGCAAATAATCAACAAAATAGGTGCATAGTTAAATTTTTATTCTAAGCATGTTAATGTTTGTTTAAATACAAAACAAAACCAAGAGATCCAAGTATACATATATGGATCTAAAAACCTTTGGACATTAGTCCATCTTTACACAACTATGAACCTCTGACTCAGCTTTTAAGGTTACTAAGGGCTGCTAAAATTAGTATTCTCTCTAATAATACTACACAGAAACTAGAAAACCAACCTATTCATTTTTTTGAACAAAATTGGCTCTATTCTAAAATTCTATACTAAAACTATCAAGAATTATTTCTCACTTTAGATGAACAAAATATTGTTGGTATTTTGTTCATTCAAATGAATATAACCCAAAACTCTTCCATAAAAATACTCAAACTATAGAAAGCTAAACTTGTTACATGTAACTTTATATCATACCCTATGATGAATAAGGAACAATGGTCTTATCTCCTGTGTTTCTTCTGGTTGCATTGATATATCTTTTTGATTTAATTTTTTTAATCAGTTAAACAGTATATTAAATAATTACCAAACAATATTTAAAATTAAACAATCTCTTTTATTGAAGTTTGTGATATCTATAGATTTTTTTTGACAAAATTCTTTTAAATCATAAAACTCTGTTTTTCAGTTATCCAAGTATACCCACCATAGAGAAAGACCAAGTGTGAATAGAGGGGCATAATGGAAAGAGACTCTCACAAGAACCTATGGCTGCTTTCACCTGAGTCAGGCATTAGTCAATTATGAGAAAAATTAGTCAGTCTGTTTACACCTCTATTTTCTCACCTTAAAATAAGGTTTTTTTTTTCCACAAAACTTTCAAAAATATCTTTTTTCTGTAATTCTTGATTTCATGGTATTAATATACACTGATTCTTTCCTCCAGAGCAAAGAAGGAAGCAGGCATAGTTGAGAGCTGGAGGACTGACTCCCTTCTTCATTTGTGAGTTGACACCTCTAATCCTAACAGAATTATAGATGTTCCTTATAGGAAATCACAATATATACTTGTCCATCTCCTTACCTTTATGCTCTCTAATTCCATTTTTTACATTTCTTCCATATGTCCTGAAACTTTCTCATCTTTTCTCTAGGACTTGTTACCTTGTTCACATGCTCCTAATGCTGCCCAACTCCTATCTCCGTGACAACCAACTCCCAAGCCTTGTGTCATAAGCCATGTTCACCACTTCAGGAAGTTTTCCCATGACACATGTATTAAGTGCCTTGTTGTAGTACCCAAAAGTACATTCTGTTTCCCTTCTTATAACTTATACTAATATGATGGTGTTGTTTTTCATCATATTAAACTGAAAGCTCTGACTCACTTCCATGTTTTTGCTAAGTACTCTCTATTTCCTTTATAATGGCTGGCATATAGTCAAAACTCAATGAGCATCACAAAATTGATCAAAAAAAAAAAAGGAAAAGAGAAAAAACTCTATTACTTCTAATTCCACGGGTGTAGAAACAAAAGTTTAGTTCTTAAAACAGGTTAGGATAAACAAAAACATATTTCAGAACAATAGTTTTCTCAAGGAACTTGAAGTATTAAATATAAAATAAAGAAAAATGAACCTTTAAGCTAAAAAAGAAACAGCAAGGATTTACAAAAACAAAACTTGCTCAAACATAAAGCTTTTCTAAGCCATATTTAAAAGCAATCCCTCCTTATTCTGAGAGGTGGGCTAAAAGGTTATGAATCCTATATTACATGTTTCATAATTTTTCACAGGGAAGAGGAAGTATTTTTAAAAACTGTGGGAGTGCAATAATCCATATGAAATTGATGCAGAGAAAAGACCTGACAGATGATACAAGAATACAAAACCCAGAAGAATGTTAGGGGTCAGTGGTAACAGACCATAAGCAGAACATTATCAAATCTGAAGAACATTCTGGAAGATTTGTCATAGAATTTGTGCAGAGGATATCTTGTTCATGGTGTTTTAGTTTACTACAATGAGTGAATACTGACAGAAATGATCATGGACAGCCTAACGAGCATAGCAATATTTAATTCATAAGATCAAAAAAAAGAATGTGAGAACTTACAGGAAAGCCAGAGTGTTTAAGTCAACACTGTTAAAAGTATGGCAGTCAACTTTACAGCAAATCTTAGGTCAGCTAGTCATACAAAAGAGCACAGTATGAAAGGGCAGTTTATATAAATTAATTTGAACTCCATTTTAATTTTACAAGGATCAAAATATAACACATTAACGGTAATATATACATATAACAACTAATTTATTTTGCAAGAAATTCGAATATTCACCTTTAATTTATAGATAACAAAGTAATGTTTCTATTGGTAGAATGCTCCATTAAAAGAATATGAAATATGAAATGCTCATCTTAGTATGCTCTTCAAAAATCTTTGCTCTCTTAAGATTGAATTTCACTTGATTTGGTAGCATTTGGTAAAACAGAAAATATTTGGAAAGCTGAAATTGATATAACTATGGCTTACATCATTTAATTTTATTAATTTGATTTAATACTAACAGGAAATTTATAAGTGGATGAGATTGAGAGAATCATAAATATCAAATAAAAATCTCACAATATTTTTATTATTCATTCATGACATGTGTTTGTCTATAATGACCAGTTTTAGAATAAAAAATTTCTGAGTTAATTTTTAATAGTAGAGTAATTATTTAATAGTCGATGCCATTTAGCTTTTACATTAGTCTCATTGAACTTGTTCTGGTGTTAACAGTATTTATTATATTTATTGGACATTTCATTCAAATATGGTGGATACTGTAATTCTCATGGTATACAACAAAGGATCTATTTTGAGGTGCTAACTAAAAAGACAAATAAGAATATAAAAAATTAACTATTTCGTCAGATGTCAACAGTCATCTACAATGTGAACATTTATTGAACACATTTTTATGATAGTCTCAATCAGAAATGCAGTGAGTGCAAATTTTGAAAGTTTGGGATATACAAATTTCCAGGCATTATTAGAAAGAAGAATGAATTAACGTGTGGAAAATAAAAATACAAAAGGAAAAGAAAGAAATTCATATGGGAAAAAAAGGATAGTTCCAGTTTCAACAAAAATCAGTCCTTAGAAAGACTAAGTCAGGTACATTTAAACACATTCACCTTGATGTAGAAATAACCAGTGAATTGTAAGAAATTTTTACTTTGTTTGACCAGACAGACATTTTTTTCCCCCATCAGGTATATGTTTATTTGAGATGATACATCATTGTTCTTTTAGCTACAAAGGGCAAAAGAAAATCTTCACATTGTGAATTGACCATAATAGTCTGAGTACATCTAATCTCATCTAAGACAGTTTTAATAGACAATGGAAAACAAATTCAATTTTCTGTTTTTTATTTTTGGTTTGGGTATGTTGTCCATTCATGAAAACTTTGATATCTTTGACACTTTTATTTTTGCTAAAATCCACCTACTCAGAAAAATAAAATCCATTGTAGGCAACTGCTTCAGCATGTAAAAAATATTGCTCTTGACTTTTTAATTGTTATAGTTGTTAAAAATTTTGTGCATGAACTTTTTGTTAATTTTCTTAGCATAGCAGTATATTTCAAATAGTCTAGTTAAAATCAGTGCAGGTATTGAATTGTTCATGAGTAATATTGAGTCAAGGAGGTATGATAAACAACAGACACATTTAAAAATAAGAGATTAATGAGCATATAAAGGTTTCCCTCAACTTGGTATTTAATTCTGCCTTAAATACTACTACCAAAACAAGAAATGATGATTTCAGCTCTTCAGATTTTTTTCTTTTTTTACAGTTGTTACTATCTTCTGGAATTTTATCTATATTAATGCACTTAACATGTCATCCATTTTGAACATGGGGGCTTATTTAAATCTGCATACTGATTTTGATTTTCATTCATTGTGCATGCACTGACAGATTATGGATTTGTCAAACAAACAATTTGTTGATAGAAACTGCTTCCTTTATTTGGTCAAATGTAGATGAATATTTATAATGTGGCCAGTTTAGGGACATTTCTAAAATATCAGCTACATGCACTCTTGTATAAGTCAGAAGTGAAATGATTGGTTTATAACATGGGAATATTTTTAACTTTAAGAAATTTTCAGGAAGGAATGCTGAATGGCAGAGCACTTATATGTATGTGAAATGTTTAATGCCTTGATAAAACATATTTAAGGAAAAAAAGATATTTTGCAAAAGTAGTCCATCTACCTTCCAAGAGTGCACATGAGCTTGGTAGTTCTAGTTCTTGCCAAGACAGCACTTTCTTTCCTTCTTTTTTTTTAAAAAAAATATTTTTTAATTAAATTAATTTATTTTTTCTAGCCTAATCACAGTTTCTCCACCCTCCTATCCCCCGAGTCCCTCCCCCAGCTTCAGCTATCCATCCCCCCTTCCAATACTCCTCGTTTATCTTCAGCAATGGCCAGGCCTCCCTTGTAATAGTCAGCCACGGCACATCGGGTTTGAGTAAGAATCCTCACCTCCTCTCCTGTTAAGGCTGGACATGTCAACCCAGCAGGAAGGAAGGTTTACAAAAGCAAGTAACACAGTCAGGTAACCCACTGTTAGGAGTCCCCCAAGAAGATCAAGCTACACTACTGTACCATATGTGCAGAGGGCCTAGTCAGTCCCATGCAAGCTGTCAGGTTGGTGGTTCCAATTTCTGTGACTCCCTATGAATACTCACTTATAAGTGGATATTAGCCATAAAGTAAAGGATAACCATGCTACAATAAACAGACCCAAAGAAGCTAAGTAACAGGAGAGCTCAAGGCGGGACACATGAATCTCATTGTGAAGGGGAAACAGAATAGACATCACAGGTGGACAGGGAAAGGGGTCCTAATGGCAGGTGGTCTTGGGAATAGGAGGGATCAGGTCAGGAAAGGATGGAGGAAAAGAGTAATAGGTGTGACAGCTGGAATCAGGGGCATCTCCGAATGAGCTAGAAACCCAGTGCAATGGGAACTCCCAGGAATCTATGAGAGTGACTCAAGCTTGGAGTCAATCCCTGTTAGTAATGACAGATACAGAGCCTGAACTGGCCATTTCCTGTAACCAGGCAGGACTTGAGTGGAGGGCTTGGAATCCCCACCCAGGCACATAACCTTTGATGTACAATTTGCCCTGCCTGCAGGATATGCTGGGGTAAAGGTGGTACAGAAACTATGGGAATAGCCAATCAATGACTGAACCAGTTGGAGACCTGTATCGTGACAGGGAGTTCACCCTTGATACTATCTTGAGGGCCAAGACCCAGAATCTGGATAGGCCAGAGACCTAGGATAGAACCAAACATGAATGGCAAAAAAAAGTCAATGAAATGATTCCTAATGATATTTTGCTGTATTCATGGATTGTTGCCTAGCCTAGTTGTCATCAGAGAGGCTTCATTCAGCAACTGATGTTACCAGCTAACAATAGGCAGAGCTCGGGGAGTCCTGTGGAAGAGGGTGAAGAGGGATTGTGGGAGTCAGAAGGGTCAAGGACACCACAAGAAAACCCACAGAAGCAAAACAGCAATTTCTAGTGGTTGTGCAGCAGTATCTCCTTGTAGTTTCAGTTTACATTAATTTAATGACAAAGATGGTGTTTCTATTATTATTTGTCTCCTTGTAGTTTCAACTTACATTAACTTACTGACAAAGAGGGCATTTTTTAATTTTCTTTTTAGAATGTATGGCCTATCTTTTTGTTGTTGTTGTTAGACATGGTCTCTCTGTGTACCATTAGATGTCCTGGAACTTGTATGTAGACCAGATTGCCCTGCTGTGGGATGGTCTGTATGTCAAGTGTGTTACTGATTGGTCAATAAATAAATCACTGATTGGCCCGTGGCCAGGCAGGAAGTATAGGCGGGACAAAGAGGAGAATAGAGCTGGAAAGTGGAAGGCTGAGAGGGAGAGACACTGCCAGCCGCCATGATGAGAAACAGCATGTAAAGATGCCGGTAAGCCACGAGCCATGTGGCAAGGTATAGATTAATAGAAGTGGATTAATTTAAGCTGTAAGAACAGTTAGCAAGAAGCCTGCCACGGCCATACAGTTTGTAACCAATATAAGTCTCTGTGTTTACTTGATCGGGTTTGAGCGGCTTGGGACTGGCGGGTGAGAGCGATTTGTCCTGACTGTGGGCCAGGCAGGAGAACTCTAGCAACATTGCCCTGAACTCCCAGACATCCACCTGTGGTGGTATTGTGTTCCCCAAAATATTGTGTATCCTAATAAACTTATCTGGGGTCAGAGAACAGAAAAGCCACAATATTAAACATAGAGGTTAGGCAGTGGTAGCACACGCCTGTAATCCTAGCATTCCAGAGGCAGAAATCCATGTGTTCAAGGATACAGACAAGCATGGTGAATCACGCCTTTAATCCCAGAAAGCAGCCTTTAATCCCAGGGAGTGGTGGTAGAAAGCAGAAAGGTTTATAAGGCGTGAGGACCAGAAACTAGAAGCATTTGGCTGGTTAAGCTTTCAGGCTTCTAGCAGCAGTTCAGCTGAGAGCCATCCGGATATGAGGACTCAGAGGCTTCCAGTCTGAGGAAACAGGACCAGCCGGGAAGTTGGCCAGGTGAGGTTAGCTGTGGCTTGTTCTGTCTCTCTGTTCTACCAGCATTGACCCCAATAACTGGCCTCGGATTTGATTTTATTAATAAGACTCTCTAAGATTCATGCTATATCCACCTTTCCTCTACCATATGAGTGCTAGAATTATTACCAACTCTTAATATGTTTGCTTTGTTTCATTATTGAGTTCTTAAAATTCATTATTTAGTTTGGGTTGAAAAATATACAAACACACATATACACATATACATATGTGTGTGAGAGAGAGCAAGAGTGTGTATGTAAATATTTTCTTACAATGTGTGACAATTAATACTGAGAATCAAATGGGCAGATTCTAGAATCATCAATAGACACGTGTCTGGGAACGCCTGTGACAGATTATCTAGATTAGGTTAACTGAAGTCTGAAAACCCATCGTGAATACAGGCAGCATCATTCTAAGGATGGAAATCCTGCACTTAACACACATAAATAAGAGGCTGAGATCATTCCTCTCTCGGCCTCACTGAGGATGATTGTCAACAACTTCTTCCAGCTCCTTCCACCACACTGTCCTTGCCATGATGGACTATACCCTTGAACTGTAAGATTAAAAAAAAAATTCCCTGAAGTTGCCTTTGTAGTTAGTTTGTTGCAATAAGACAAGTAACTATTTTTTAAAATATTATTCAGTGTCCTTTAATGATCATATACTTTTAACTTGTATATAGTCAAATTAGTCAATTTTTGTCTTGTCTAATATCATCATTTGCTTCAACAACCCTTACAAAATATCATATGACTAGGTACTCAAACTACAGAAATTTATCTTACACATTTACATATTGGGAAAACTTGTTTCAGGGTATCATCATGGTCAGACTCTGGTAGGAGTTTTCCTGGATTTCTAGTGGTGGTTTTCTTTCCTGCTCTTATTTGGGAAAGGGAGAACAGCAGCACACAATTGTTCCTCATGTTTCTTCTTAATCTCTCCCTAAGACTGTCATTACCCCTTATTTAGTTAAGAAGGCGGAAGTCTCAAGGCTGCTTGTAGCTATTTTACATACTATCAACTGCTCTAGATTTCTTCAGAGGAAGTTTATAGCTACTAATAATAACTAATAATGGCTGTGATAATGTGTTATTTTTACACTTTAATGGATTCTTTTGCTGTAGATTCCTTTCCTATCATGGAAACAATGTAAAGTAATCAGAGACAAACTACGGCGATTAGACAAGAAAACAACCACCCCCCAAAAAGCATCTTTAAACTCATCTATGACTAACTGCTTCTCACAACCACCTTCTCCAAATAATATTGTATTACAGGCTAGGAGGCCAAGGTGGCTTTTAGGGAGTGGGTATAAATACTCATTCCATAACATATCACCATCTGATTTTTATGTAAAAGTATGATAGCATATCATGATTATTATGTGTGAAAAACATTTGGCTACCTAGTACTTTCAGGACCGTTAAAATTAGGATATTTCTTCATTGCATTTATTAGCTCCTTTCTTGAAAAATCGACTGATTACATGCCATTAAGTAAAATTGTAGATTATTAGCCACAGAGACTTTAAAGGAGACAAATTAATAAAAGATTCCCATTTGTTTCTATTAGTCCATATGATTGGAGTGATAACTAAGTAACTCGGCCTTAGCATTCTAATTAATTATGTAAGAACAAAATAATTAGTGCTACTCTCAAAACATTTCAATCAGTCTCATGCTCTGAGGACAAACTTAATGATGCCATAACTTAATTCATACATGGCATTAAAACACAGGTGCTAAGATTAATAAAGACATCGGACCAATATAGAATTATACTGTTAGCAGAAGGGAATTAAGGAATTCTATTTTTTCCTAAAACAACAAAAAAATATTCACAATTAATTCACATATAAATTCTATTCATCTAAGATTACACTTTTTGTGTGGTAAAGGTATACTATTATGCCCATGTTAATATAATTTAAAAGGAAGAAATACATTTATAAACCTTGAACCATCATATAAACAATATTTCTTCCTAGGTGAAACAATTAAAGAGAAAACAAGGGTACATCAGACCTCTTCTTTTCTTTTGAAATCCTCAGGGACCGAAACATACTTACTGTGTCAAAGATAAGAACTTTATAGCCTCGTTTGAATAGAAGCCAAAAGTTTTCTTCAGGTGGAGAAAAATTTAGGAGTTTTAATAATGTCTGTGTTACTTCGTTTTTCTTTGCTATTGACAGTTTCTATTTTGTCTCTGATGGCCTTTTATTGACATAAAGTAATAAAAGTTGACACTTTTTAGCACCAAGTGAAATGACCCTTACCATTTACAGTCTCAGAAAAGACCTTTCCTTTCATCAGAAATCTATATCAATTGCCCAGATCCTGGTCTGATAACGGTATCAAAGGGAATTAGATTAGTTCAGCCCAACTCTATAGAGCCATGAAGAATTGTGAGCGATGAGGGTCATCACAACCTAGAGTAGTTCAGTCAGTAGCACAAAGAGAAAGGGTTTCTGCTGAGCAAGGAACAGTAGACTTAAGCAAAGAGAAGAAAATTTCTCCCTGGGGATTAGCATAGGCTCCTACACTGTCAGCATAACACAGTGATTTGTTAATATACTTGAAATACCCATACATTCAAATACCACTGTCAGAAAAAAAAATTCTTAAGAAATAATCTTCATTAATACAAGAACATATCTGAAATGACATATTCAGAATGAAAAAAAGTTAAATGTTTGCATTTTAACAAAAACATCCAGATAGATTTTCACTAAAAACCATCTTGTTCTTAATGACTTGTGTTGGCAGCAGACGCTGAACAGGTCTTGTTCATAGCCTGTTTGCTTGCCCTATGTTGCCCTAAGGTGCCCTTTTGTCCTTCCTCTTTTCCTGTGGTCAGTAAGTCACAGGATGTTTATGATACAGCTATTGCTGGAACATTGTTTCAAGAATCAGCTCTCTGCTGATTCGCTTGTGGTCTTCCTGTTTGGCTAAGCTGCTGGGACGCGGATGGGAACCTGAGGACTGTACCCTGACCCCATGAAGTGTAGGAAGTAGCAGGGTGTATAAAGCTGATGGATAGTCAATAAAGGGCTCTCTTTGAATGACGAACCACGGTGTGTCCTGAGTGCTGCTTAACCTCGCCAGTTCTCGGTCCCAGGCCGTGCGGGTCACGGCAGACATATAACTCCTATTTCTCAAGCTAAGCCATCATATTGGTAGATCTCTCAATTATTTCTGAAAAACTTCAATATTCTACAAATTTAAGCTTAAGGATACTAGAACAGAAGAAATCATAGTTCAAATTCATAAATTTCATTATGTGCTAAAATTTTAGGCAACATATCAGTAAACTGACTTAATATTTAAAAATAATCTTTGTAAGGAATGGAAATTGTTGAAGTATTGAGAAAACCTCAGCATCCCTAAAGTAGTGACTTTGTGGAATATGTGATTATAAAGTTAGGTAGAAAACTGTTAGATTAGAAGCTAAATGGAAAGTACTCGAGGGGCTGGTGAAATGGTTCTGTTTGTAAATCGCTTGCTACACAAGTGAGAGGACTGAGTTCATATCACAAGCCACAGATGTGCAAAAACCAGATGCAACTGTGATTGTTTATAGCAGAAATGCTGGGGAATAGAGAAGGTATATGAATATGTCTGTCAGGGGCCAAAGAGGCCATTGGAGTCAGTGAGGAGCTCCAGGTTCTGTAAGAACATGTCTCAAAAAATAGTCTATAGAACTACTGAGTCAAAAATCCAGTGATGTCTTCTACCCTCCATATACATGCACATTCACATTCACAGTACATACAAGAACACAGAAGGGCAACATGTACATTAACATACGCCACATATAAACACATATAGTGAAAAAAACTGTTTGGATTTCTGAGACTGTGTAGAGTCTTTTTCCACATATTTCTGTACAGTGGGTCAAATGTTTGAATAATAAAGGCCTTGCCGTCAAAAGAGAGAGAAATGCCAGTTCTCATCATGGTTATTTAATGGACTTTGAGAGTGTAGGGATATGTCCTGAGCTAGCTTGACATGATGGAAGGAGTTGCCTGACTTCCTGATGAGTATGCTAAACAAGTATCTCACATCACCAACTGCATTTCTCCAGACAATGTCATTTTATAATAATAAATCCTGTGTCTTTCAGCCATCATTAGTTGGACTTCCTTCAATTTATTATGAATTCCTAGTTATTATTATGCCTAATCATTAAATAATTACAATGAATAAGAATACAATACACTATGCTTAAGTACTTCCTAGATATATGAAAACTAACAATCTTATTATATTGCTATAATCATGTAGCAATAAAAAATAAATTTAAAATTTCCTATTGTAATACACCAATATATAGAAAGTATTTATAAATAAAGTTAGTGTGAATAATAAAGATCATGCCTTTACAAATAATATTAATTTTAAGCACAGGAGCATAAGCTTTCTGAAGTGAAAAATATAAACAAATATTAATGAAAAACACATAATGCATAATTTCACTGATATTTGAGTGAAGATTACAATTTTATGCAATTCAATACAATTATTTTAAAATGAAGCTAGAAGAGCCATTGTCTAAAAATTTTCATGTAATTTTTGGTAGCAAGAAGAGGTAGAGAATTTTTACAACCTCTTGCAATTCCTCTTCTAGAGGATATATATGCCCTCATCTGACCTCAAGGGCACCTCCATGAATGCTTTATGTGTACATAAAAACAGCCATTCAAACACAAATATATAAATATTTTAAAATTATTTAAAGAAGTAGTAGAAAATTTTAAGTCACCAAAGAAATTTAGATAGAAAACCTTCAGAATTTGTTAAAAAAGGCAGTGACTAGTCACAAAAAGAAAACATTGTACAAGAGAACTGACCATGCTATAAATACGCTATTATAGTTTTATTTGAAAATAATGGTCTAACCAATAATGGTACTAACAAAATAACCTCTACATCTGGTAGAAAGTGCCCAACCTAACCAGGAAAATAAATATCAGATGAATTAAGTTGGCAGAAGTCCGAGTCTCGTAAACAATACAGGAAAGACAGTGTAAATTAAACCAAAACTTGTAAAACCTCATGACACTCTGCTCCTCCAAATCAAATCCCACAGTGTTAACCCCAGCTCTGTAGGAGATCACCTGCCACAGCATCCTTGTACGCCCTGTAGCATCTAATGTGGATTGCAAGATCTTCCCCTTTCTACTTCCCTCTGCTAACTCATTGCTTTATCCCAGCACTCAACTCCACTAGGTGTTCTCTGGAAACCCACAAGCCATGACAGACAAGAAATCTGGTAGGATAACTGGACATCCTCACTCTCCCTCCCCTACTCTCTGTACACTCCTTCAGCCTCATTCCCAGCTCTGTAGCAGAATACCTGTTGTTGCCTCTCCTCACTCTCTGATTCCATTCTCGGGGGACTAAGCAGAGCCTGGTGGAACACTTTTATCTCCTCCCTCATGTAGAACCCCTATCCTTTGAGTCTACTAGCCCATCCCCTTTCTTAAGTGTCAGCTCCCAATACCTAGGAACACATTTTACCTAGAAGCCCCAGTGGCCACACTTATCAGGACCACAAAAGAATTTCCTACCAGGCAAAATACAGCCACAACACTTTCCTAAGAATCAGAGGGGGCAACCGATGCAAAGGAATAAAACACCTACCCAACAAAGACAAGACCAGACTTCAGCATCTAGAATTATAGCCTTCCCAAATCTTGGTGCCTAGATGCCATCATAAAAACACAATCAATAACAGCCAGAACAATATTTCTCCACTAGAGCCTAGAAATCTACTACAGTAGGCTCTGAGGATTGCAAAACAGTTGAAGCACAAGACAAACCAACAGCTATACATTAAACACAAGGATACCCAATTCACAAAAGAAACAATACTGTATCTTAAGTCAAATATAGACCTCATATACCAATATGGGAGACTTCAATACTGCTAATAGACAGATAATCTATACATAGAGTAAACAGAGAAACACCAGAGATGACTGAAGTTATAAACCAAATGAACTTAACAGATAGTTACAGACCATTTCACCCAAACACAAAAGGAATGTATCTTCTTGGAGATTCATTCTTGGAACTTGGAGAGATTCACACTAGTAACATAGCAACACTCCTGAAAGCTCTAGAACCAAAAGAAGAAATTTCAGCCTGAAAGACTAGAATAAAAAAGCTTGTCCCTGCCTCAACTGAATATACCAGGCTTTGCTGACTCCCCATGGGAGGCCTTATTCTTTAGGTGGAGTAGCGGGGCAGGGGGGAGGTTGTGGCGGGACAAGGAGGAAGGATGAGAGGGGGATCTGAGGTTGGTATGTGAAAATGAATAAAAAACTTTTAAAGAAAAACACTTAGAGTTTAAATTAATATAATAGGAACAAGTAAACAAACAAAATACAAAGAATCAGTGAAACAAAGAGTCTGTTCTGTGAGAAAATCAGGAAGACTGACAAACTCCTATCCAAATTAACTAAAAGGAGGAGAGACTATATCCTAATTAACAAAATTAGAAATGAAAAGGGGCATAACATCAGATACTGAGAGAATTATAAAAATATATTTTAAAAACTTGTACTCCACCAAACTGGAAAATATAAAAGAAATGGATAATTTCTTCAAAACAGACCACTTGCCAAAATTAAATCAAACTAGTTTTGTGATTTCAACAGACCTATAACTTCCAGTGAAATTGACTTTGTAATTAAAAGTTTTCCAACCAAAGAAAGTCCAGGGCCAGATGGTCTTAAGCGCAGAATTCAACAAAAGTTTCAATGGAATGTTAATGCCAATATCTCTGAAATTATGTCACAGAATAGAAACAGAAGGAATATGACACAATTCTTTCTATGAGTTCATGGTTACCCTAAAGCCCAAACCATGTAAAACCCCACAAAGAATGAGAATTATGGACATTTGCCCTCATGAACATAGATGTAAATATTCTCAGTAAAATACATTCAAACTGAAATTAGGAAAACAGCAAAAAGATTGTCCCCAATGATCAAGTAGTTGTTATCCTTGAAATACAGAATGAGCCATTCTTTAACATATGTAAATTATACATATAATCTACATGGAAACAAACTGAAAGACAAAATACATATGATCATCTCATTAAATGCAGAAAAGAGCTTTGACAAATTTATTGATAAAAGAGAGTTTAGGAATATGAAGGCCATCCTTTTAAATAATAAAGGCATTTTACAGCAAGCCCAGCCAACATCAACTTAAATGGAAAGAAACTCAAACAATGCACTAAAATCAGAAACAAGTCAAGGTTGTCCAGTTTCTGCAGGGGGCCTTGAGAATGTACATCAGTGACAACTGGTGTTTAACAAGTTGACCCACCAGACACATGATTCCCTGTTGGGGGGGGGCCCACTTGGCAAAGCCTTGGGGTTATTAACTATAAATGACTGGTTGTTTTCTGTCCATAACTTTCTCAGTTGCCACTGCTATGCCTCCATACTAAGAAGAGCTGTGGGGTCCTTTCCACAGCCCTTTGGTGGTATGTTTTACACTTATTGGGTACACATATAGCTATGGATGTTCTGGAAGATGATTTCTGTTTAGGCTGCATCATTCTGATGTATAGAAATAATACTAGGATATTTTGCATTACTCAGACTGACATAGGATTCTCAGTCACAAAGACAGCCTTTTACACAGACAGCTAATTTTGGACTTCAGAACAAATTCAAAACAGACTAAAGTGCCCCTGCAGAAAATACACAAAGATTAATTCCCAGGTGTTGTTCATTGATAAATCAAGACCAGGGTATTTACATGGAGATATAGCTCCCTGAAGTAGTTCTCTTTCTGCAGGTAGCCTGACCGCTCAAGGTTCAGGCAATTGTTGGCTGGGATCCCTCAACATCTTAGAGCTACGCGCATGGGTCAGTGTGACATTTTTAGCCTAAGAGAAACTACGTGACTTATCTTGTGTTATGAGCATGGATAGGGCCCTGAACATGTAACTTACAACTGTCCAGAGTTTGGCTGTGAAGCAGCTGCAGTGGTGTGGAGAGAGATGGCAGAGTACAGAGAGCTGAGTTAAAGAGCTGCTGACATGAAGGAAGAGTTATGTGAAGGAACACTGGAAAGAGCTTGGCAGTGAGTGAGTGTGTGTGTGTGTGTGTGTGTGTGTGTGTGTGTGTGTGTGTGTATGTGTGTGTGTGTGTGTGTGTTAGAGTGCAAGGGTGTGTGTGCAGAAGGAGCTGAGGAGAGAACGTGAATAGCTAGGCAAGAGAGAGACCAAGAGAGATTTTTCAAGGAGAGGGGGCTGTGTAAGTGTGTGTGGGAAATGTAGTTGTATGTGAAGAGATGTAACTGTGTGGAGACAGATATTTTCAAAGAGAGATTTTAAGGGAGAGGGTTTCTTAAGTAGAAGTAAAAGAGAAAGTTATCATCAGAAATCATATGTGTTTCCTTTTTACCCCTCAGATAGAAAAAGTCTAGCCCTCAGACAGATAAGAATTTTTCCTAAACCATCCATACTCTGAGGTCTTCTTTTTCAGTGCCCTGGAGCAGATTGTGGGAGCTGACACAAGACAATTAACCTGAACCCATAGACGTATAAATATTGACTATAACACTGAAGATTATGAAGTTGAAATAAATGTTCTCGTATAAGTATGTATGCAGTTATTAGTTTCTTTGTTTAAATGAAGGTCTGCATTAGCTTTCATCTACCTGTTCATGATAGTACTTAATGTAGTAGCTAGAGCAATAAGGAAATTGGAGTTGATAAAGGAAATTGAAATAGGAAATGAAGAAGTCAAATTTTCTTTATTTGCAGATGATATGATATAAGTTACTCTAAAAATTCTACCAAGAGACTTGTATAGCTTGTGTATGTCTTGCTATCCTTAGCCAACAGGGAAAACAAAAACTGTTTTGAGATTTCATATTACATCCTTCAGAATGTCTAGGATCAATAAAATAAGTGACAGCTCATATGATGTGGATATGGAGTAAGAGGAACTCTCCTCTATTGCTTGTGGGAGTGCATACTCATACAGAAACTATGGAAATCAGTGTGGCAGTTCCTCAGAAAGATGGGAATCAATCTACCTCAAGATCCAGCTGTACCACAGTTGGGCATAGAAGGAAAGGATGCTTCATCCTACCACAGTCCTTTTCTCAACTATATAATAATAGACAGAAATTTGAAACAACATACATGTCCCTAAAAACAAGAATAGATAAAGAAAATGTAGCACATATATGCAATGGAGTATTACTCAGCCATTATAAAACAAAGTAAATCATGAAATTTAAAGGCAAAATGATGGACAAGAAAAAAGAAATGCTGAGTGATGTAACCCAGATCTAGAAAGATAAATGTGGTCTATATTCACTTATATGTTATAGGATATTTGTACAGTGTGTGAGAATTTATTTGCTGAGTGGTGTAGTGGAAAGATGAATGGTCAATAGCTAGGCAGGAGGTATAGGCAAGATTTCCAGGGAAAGAGAGGAAGAGGAAGAGAATGTAGGCACACAGGAGACATGTAGAGGAAACAGGAGGTACAAGATGGAAGTGAAGTAATGCCACATGATAGAATGTAGATGAAGATAAATGGGCTAATTTAAGTTATAAGAGCTAATTAAGAACAAGCCTAAGCTATAGGCTGAACATTCATAATTAATAAGAAGTCTTGGTGTTTTTATTTTGTTTTTTTTTTTTTTGTTTTGTTTTGAGTTGGTAGCCCGAAGGAAATTCCAAATACACTTACATATGGATATTAGCTGTTAAGTAAAGACAACCAAACTACAATCCATGGAACCACAGAGGTAAACAAACTACTCTTAAGGCAAGGATGCATGCCTAGACGTAGATAGCAAACAGAGAATGATACTCAAGGGCATCTTGGGAGGTCCTTGTCTCATAGTGTCATGTCAGGGTTCTCCCTTACTTTTCATTTCTATTTTTACTTTATTTCTATTTTTCTTCTCTCTTTTTATCCTACACATCCTTTTGTGTATATATTATGGCTTCCACTTTACTGTTTTTGTGTGATTCCTGAGTGTGGAAATGGGTGGGTCTCTGTTTCATGTGCCTCCTCTTGGGCTCTTTTCCTTCTGTTTTTTGATGTTTGTTTTTGTCTAATTCTTATGCGCTAGCTTTTTTGTTTTATATTATTAAATTATGTTTTATTATTATCTCATAGAAGTCTAATGTTTTCTAATGAGAGACAGAACTGCTGGAATTAAGGTAGGACTACACTTTTCATTCATATTTTGTAGTAATGGACTCATTTCAACAAGACAGAGATTGAAAGGAAACTAGTAAAGATCAGTAATTACTACTGATATAAAGGAGAATAATTTCCAAGACGATGTAAACCAGGTGACTAATAACTCTAGAAAAGTATAAATCCTATAGCTATCTAAAATAATAATCTAGGACTTGATTAGATGTCAGATGAAAAACAATGTAAAATCATTGGTTTTCTGTTTTAGGCTTAGAGAATTGTTCTAGTTTGTACTCTTGGAGAGAAGGAAATACAGAACGTAAGAAATAATTATTTATTTTCCATTACTCACGGAAAATTAGCACATTTAAACAAAGAAACTAATAACTGCATACATACTTATACGAGAACATTTATTTCAACTTCATAATCTTCAGTGTTATAGTCAATATTTATACGTCTATGGGTTCAGGTTAATTGTCTTGTGTCCTTTTTGTGGGATATTATATATTCCTTGATAAAATGCTACCTGTTTGAATATATTAATTACAAACACAGAAAGAAATAGAAAGCATGGTAGAGCACTATCATATACAAAAACAATCTCAAAAGAAAGAGAAAGGAAAACACAACAGTGTAAAGAAAAAAATTAAAAAAAGAAAGAAGGGAAAAATGATAGAAAGGAATAGCTGCATTTTTATAAACATAAAATTTATAGATAAATGTTTATATTATTTAAAATAACATTAAGCACTATATACAACTTGTTCTAATAAACATTATTTGATAAATTAAATATTAACCCTTTCCTCACTAAGTACACCTTTTATAGTAATGTTTTTTTTAAATCATACTAAAACTTAATTTTAAGCTAAAATCCTACAACTCTATAGTTTTCAAACTTTTGCTCCCAATCTATCTCATCACCAGCATGTGTCCTAATTACTAAAATATTTGAATTTGAGCAAAGAATGTCCTCTCTGCTCATCAGCTGTTCACTGAGGCATAGAGACACTTCCAGCCATAAAAATTAATGACTCTAAATATTTAAGAAAACAGCCATTTTAATGAAAATATTCCATTTAAAAATTATAGGTCATCCCACAAAACCAGCTGGCATCATCAAAATTTTAAGCTCTCACCATGCACTTTAGTTAAAAGCTATTTCAAATTTAAATGTCAAAATAAATTTAAAATTCTGCTAAGATTAATTGAAATATAGTTTTTGAGGCCACAGTCTATAAACACACAATGTACTATATTCAACCCACCAGACATATGATCTTTAAAAAGTGTCTAAACCTGATTCAAAGCAATTACTTTACCTGTAGTATAGCAATAAAATTATTATTTCCTTGAGAGGGTGTTTGCAGTGATATCATGAGGCCCTAACACATGCTTATAAAATTAAATAACATTGTTACCACCAATTCATGCTCTTCAAGAACACTGTATTACAACTGAATTTCAATAAACCAGTTTAATGCCCATTTTTTCTTTTTTTTGTATATTTTATTTTTTTCTCATTACATTTCAACTGCAGCTTTCCCTCCCTCCTTTCCCCCAGTACCCCTCTACCTCCTCACTGAACATAACATAATATAGACCAGATTTTGCAGGTGGAGGTGGGGACAGATGGGCATGGTAATAAGCAAGATCAGGCAAGGGACAAGGAGGAGACTGGGAGAGACACCTTGAATTAGCGGGTATTTGTGTAGTGATTTGGAAACATAGTGCAGGTGGAAACTCCCTGGAATCTATGAGAGTGACTCTAGAAAAACATCCTTGTAATGGAGAATATGGAGCCTGAATTGGCCATTGTCTATAACCTGGCAAGGCTTCAAACAGTGGTACTGAGATACCAATCCGGCCACAAAGCCTCCTGCTTACAATTTGTCCTGCTTGCAAGATGTCCTTGGGTCATGGTGGCACAGAACTTGTGGGAGTTGCCAATGACTGGCCCAACTTGAGGCCTATGTCACAATGACACTGCCTGGATGGCCAAGAACCAGAGGCTGAACAGTCCAGACATGCAGAATAGAACCAAACATGACTTGAAAAAGAATTTAATGAACTGATTACTAATGACATTCTGCTATACACACAGAAGAAGGGCAGGGAGAATTGTAGGAGTCTGAGGGTCTAGGACACCAAAAGAACATGGCCCACAGAATCAACTAAGCAAGGCTCATACAGGATCACAGAGACTGAGCCAACAATCACAGACCCTGTATGGGTCTGAGCTAGGACCTTTGCATACATATTATGGTTGTGTATCTGGATGTTCTTGTGGAATTCCTAACAGTGGGAGTGTCTGGCTCTTTTGCCTGTGCTTGGGACCCTTTCCTTCCTATTGGGTTGTAGCCTCTAGTCTTGATATGAGGGTTTGTGCTTGGTCTTAATAATGCCTGATTTCTAAAAAGAGATATTTTGAGTTTTAGAACCCCGTAAACATTGCATTTAAAAGAATCAGATAACTACATGGAAAATTTAAAAAAATATATAGTTCCCATTGAAAATGTGGTAGATTTTACCATGTGGTTTGAATGTGTGTACACTGTATGTACTTATGTTATGGTTTTATGTATCTGCTGAGAAAATGGGAGATCATTAATTTAACTTGACATTTTTGGTATTCCCTATGTTATTCACACTGATTAGCATCTGCAGCATCTGCTTCTAAAAACCCTTCAAGCTCACCTGGGATGTAATATTCGATAATTGAAGACAGCATGAAGTCATGAAAGTTAGACTTGTGTCTCTGTTCTGCAGCAAGTTAATGGGTCATTCGTGTTCACTCATTTATTCATCCTTTATTCACATATGAAACAAATAATGGCATGCTGACATTTGCCAGAGAATGGCTTCAGGTAGGATGCAAAGTTAAGTTCTTCTTATTATAGTGCTTACATCTTAGTTGTTTCATATGAGAAATGAGTAACAGTTCTTACCTCCTGCAATTTTAATGAAATCTAATGAGTTAATTTAGGCACAAAGATTGGGATATACAAGAATCTGGATGAATATTCATAGTCCTTTGATGATTCTTCATTCTTATAAAATGAAGATGAAAATACATTCCCAAAGTCATGCATCGTTGGTAGAAACTAATATGGCTATTGGATAGGAATTCATTTTTTTGTGCTTTTCCTTCTTTACTGGCTAATATGCATTAGGAATAATGACAATATAAAAAATTAATGTGTTTAGGGCATTGGGGTAAGGTAACAGCAAAGATATTCTTTTTTCAGTTGAAACTTCTGCTGTTGCATCTTGAATCATGGTTTTGGTAAACACATTATTATTTTGTTGGTGCTGTTGATACTTAATGTAGATATTATTGATTTTGATGAACTAAACATATATTTAACTTCTAAAGATTCTGGTGGCAGTGTATCCAATGCTTTTGTAATCAGTGCTCTTTGTATACTTGAAAACTTTAAATTAACCTTAAATGAAAAAAATATACAAACCTCACTTCTATTTTATTGATTGCAAACATTTACCCTCTTCATGCCTTTGAGGTAGATGTTTCCTACACCACATGGAAAGAGAGCATCAAATGTTATAAAATTGGAGATGGCTAACCCAAGCAAATATATTTCATTTCATATTTGTAGATAGTCTCTCCTCATAGTATATAGTATACTCTTAAAATGTTTGATTTCACATCACATACTTTGATTGCTTTCTTATTTGATTTCTATTTATTTAAGAATAATGTTTTATTCATTTTATATACCAATCAAAGATTCCCCCTTCCCTCCTCCAGCCCCTCCAGCCTCCCCCTCCCAACTCACCCCCCTTTCCCTCCTACAAGAAGATATGGCCTTCCATGGGGAGGTACATTTAGTAGAGGCAGGTTCAAGTCCCTCCTCCTGACTCAAGGCTGTGTAATGTGTCTCATCATAGGTAGTGGGCTCCAAAAAGCCTGCTCATGCACCAGGGATGAATCCTGATCCTACTTCCAGGGGACCCCTTAAGGAGATCAAGCTACAGAACTGTCTTTCTCTGCAGAGGGCCTAGAATTCTATATCTCAGGAACATGAGAAGTTGTCTGAACATTTCCATTTCACAAGTTTTGAATTTGTTTACATTGTGGATTAGAAGAGACAATTTGGTTTGAGATGATTTTTTTCTTCAAATTAAAGTTTCACAAAATTTCTTTTAAGTAATTAAGTCAAATTATATAGTAGAAGTAAGGATATATATATATATACTATGAAATGTCAGAGGATTGTAAAAAGTTAAAAATAATGTATAGGTAGAAGCTATGTCCCATTCAATAGCAGTGTAATGGTGGTAGTTCTCCAATAAGGACTATTGGAGCCAAAGATTCTTGATCCCAATAACCATGTCTAGTATGGGCTCTTTCTTGTGAAAAGGCCTGAAATCTAATCAGAAATCGAAATCAACACTGCACATGAGCTACCATTGTACCAAAGGGGATAACGTGCCAGTACAGTAGTTAACATGGGTCCCAAGTTTCACAAGTAGATAAGATTGTTGATTAATTCTCTACTCTGGCAATATTCAGAGCACATTCCATCACTATTGAAGCTAACCAATGGGAATGGAGCTTCCAGGTCAATACCAGCTTCATCTCTGTATTCTCTAACCTAAGTATATAGAGCAGCAATGTATTATAAAGCTCTTTAGAGGTAATCAAGAGCAATGGCAGTTGCCTGTTTTTTGGATGTCTATCACCAACAACTCCAATAGTGGTAATCCACTCCTGAAACTGGATTTATTTTTATCTTTGCCTAATGCATCTAGTAGTGGCATTGTCCCTTTGTAGGGTGACTCCATTACATCCACAGAGTAGTGCATCTTTCTACCCTCCAATTCTTATCAGAGAAACTTCCTTTTACAATATATGGTGATTAACACAGAGATCTTCAACAAGTCAGGGTGGATGCAGAAAAATAACAGGATGTTAAAGTCTTAGCATTAAATGTGACATTTATATCAGTACCATTCCTCTCAAAGTTAAGGGGTCATTGTGGGAAAAGGAGTGTGCATAGGGTTTCACACCTATGTTTGCTACAGGAAGGTACTCAGCAGGCTATCAAAAGAGAAACATAAACACCAACCCAGGCACAAACTCTGCGATCACCAATGCTGTACTTGTGGCCTTGTTGTCCTTTTACACAATAAATTATAAGAAGATAAGACAAAATACATCATAGTGAAGCTGGACAAGGCACTCATGCTAAGGCAATGGTGGGACAAAGCTTTTGAGAGTAACTATCCAAAGTCTGATTTTTTACTTAAGGCCCAACTCCACAGATGAAGCACTTTTGATGAATGAGAACCAGAGACTAGATAGTCCAGAGACCTCAGTTACAACCAAATTTTATTGATCTTAAAAAAAAGTGATAAAATAACTCCTAATGATACTCTGTTATACGCATAGATTAGTGTTTCATTCAGCCACCACACAACAAGCCTCCTCCTGCCAAGTCTCCTCCTTCAGCAGAGAGGAACAAATACTGATAACCACAGCCAGGCGTTGCATACACATAGAGAGCAGAGATCTTGGAACACACAGTTCTAAATGGATGTCTCCATCAAATATCTCCATCAGAGCTTAGGGAACCCCAGGAAAAGGAGGCAGAAGGAATAAGGGAGACTAGGGGAATGGAGGACACCAGGAGAACAAGGCCCTCTACATCAGCTGAGCAGTGCTCATAGGAACTCACAGAGACAGAAGCAGCAATCACAAGGCCCTCCTGGACCTGGACCATGTCCTCTGTGTATATATTATAGTTTAAAACTTAATATTTATAATTATAATATATATATATATATGTATATAATAATACTTATAAACTCCAGAGAGGTCTCTGATTCCTATGACTTCTCTTGGGCTCTTTTCCTTTTGTTGGTTTGACTTGTCCAAATTCAATATTTTTTTTAAAATCTTTTTATATTTTATTTTGTAATGTTTTGTTCTTATCTCTGAGAAGCCTGTTCATTTCAAGCCTGGTCTGTTTCAGTGAAAAACAGAAAGGGAGTGGAACAACATGGGAGAGGATATGGGGAGGAATTTGGAGTAGAGGGAGGGGAGACTGAAATCAGGATATATCATATGAGAATATAATCTATTTTCAGGAAAAGGGAAGGGCGTGTAGCTCCTGGCTACACTCCAGTGGATGGCCCTCACAGCCAAGTACTAACAAGTACTAACAAAGATGGACAAAAAACCATCAACAAAAATGAAGGTACAATTCAGCATGTGTGGAAGGGTGGGTGGTGTCAGTTGGAGGAGTTGGCAGAAAGTAGTAAATATAATCCAAATGTGTCCATGGAAATTCTCAAAGAATTACTGTGTTAAAATATGAGTTACATTTTTAAATAAAATATGTGTTTAATTTAGGTGGGATGTGTGTCTAATGCTATCCCATGTGAACACTGTATAGAATAGAAAAGTGGATATCTTTAGACTAAGTCTGAAAGGTTTCCAGCAGATGTTCCATTAGAGCCAACATACGACTCAACAGAGAATAGGGTGATTATAAACTTATATTTAGTAGATGAGGTTGCTACTTCTATCTGAAGATCAAAATTTGAAACTATCCTCAGATTTTTTATTAATAGAGAATTCAAAAGATGCTTTTCACTGTATCATGGTAAAACAGAATTTTTTGAAAATATATTATTTTACATATTATTTACATAGGAAAATCAATCAGTCGGTCTAACTTAGTGAATATATATGGTGCTATAGCAGGATGTTTGCTCATGGGACTACAAGGCCAGCAAGATGTATTAATTTTGTCTGGTTATATAGTACTTGTTTTATAGTGTTTTCTCAAACACCACAAGTGGTCACTTGTGAAAGCAGAGGTAAGGCAGACATTAATGTATGTGACATGGATGAACTTGATATGCAAACAAGAGTGGGTGAAGTAATGGATTAAAATTAGAACACAGCCATATAGAATCTATAATGTATCCAAATACATAGTGGTGAATTAAGACAATAACATATAATTTGGTTAAATCAGAGTTTCAAGGAGAAGATAAAGGAAAAAAAAAAGGAAGATCAGCATTGGTGATGCGTATGTTAGGTTAGGAAGAACACGATGGAGGTGATGGAGGTCAGTTTTCAGTTACAATTTCTTGGATTGATTTCTGATGTGTCCTGACTGTGGATATTTATGCATGAATTCTTATGTGGATTTTATGTTCCATGACTGAATTATGATCTTATTGAAAGAGGGAGAGTGTCTGTTTGTTTTTATATTCAACAATATATTCAATACTTGGCATATAAGCAGATCCGTGGAATAACTTTTAAGCACTGTTATTGAAACCCAAGGAAAAAGAGAGTAAAATAACACTGAGTTGGACTCCTTTACAGTGTGCCTCTGCCCTTGAACAGCAGTGGACATGGGAACTGTCGAAATGTTCATAGAATCCCCCTGCCCCTACAACCGCCTCCTGAGTGTCAATAACTTTCTTGTTGAAGCATTATCACTAGTGATTTATACAGTTTCTGATGTTTAAACAACAATAGATTTTATTGCAAATATCTTTCACAGTGTTGAAAAAATGATGAAAAATGAAAGTAATGTAGGGATGCATGTCTCACGTTTCTATTTAAAGAGGAAACAAGAAATCAAGTAAATAGTTCCAGTATAAGCTGTTTTTTTCGTTGCCAATTTGTTTTATTTAATCAGAAAAGATGTGTGTTTCAATTGGAATGCATTTTAAACCACAGCCAAGTGAACCTTTTTATTCAACTGACATTTATACATATTTCCAGACCTCTTCAAATTAATATAGTACTAAATTTAGTCACAAGTGAAAAACAGAACGAATATGCCCTGTCTCCGAGACAACATCACACATTCATTTCACATGTCCTGATACAAAGGAATGACAGTGCTTACAATGGAAAACTGATTGAAATTATTATTCACAGGCATTGTTAATTGATATGATGAAGAGTAATTATTTTGCCACAATAGTAACTATAAACTCAAGATATGTAATGTCTTGTTGGTCTCATTCACATATCCCTTTCTAGAACTCAGATTTATTTGCATTTCTTAACATTTACAAATTTTTTTCAGATAGAATTACTCCTTTGCATATCTATTTTCATGGTATTTCTATGTTGAGTTTAATAAAAGTTCAATGTGAGTGAAAATGTTTATGATTTTGAGCTGCACCTGTCTATCATAAATGAAGCTAGAACAGGTTTCACATTCTTACCCATGTCAAGACTAACACTGAGATGGCAGTAGTTATTTAAAAACAAAGTGATGTCAGGGACTTACTTAAAAGTGACATTTAACACTAACCTGACATATTAGACCTGGTGGATTACAGCCCAAATAGTATTCAGGAAGTTTGAGGATTTAATTCATTTACAAATACATGTAAGTATTTAATAATAGCTATTTTGCAAAGCATATTATTAAAAGGGCATACATTCACTTTCTTTTCTTTGAAAGACAGGTAGTCCAGAATACTGAAGCATAGGATGAGGGGTGAGGTATAAAAAATAGGTATGTTTTAAAGAAAAGCTCATTTTATTTAAAGATATGTAATATATCAGCATCTACAGTGGAAGAGAAAATGATTTCTTAGAATGTATTGTTCGTGGAATTGTAGCAACCACATTTTCCTTCACTTTGCAGATGCAATTAAGCTTGAATTTAAATGTTTTCTCTGGCTGTATTATGATAGCATATTTTCCACAGACGATTCATCCTTACCTTTGTAGTTAACCTTGAAGCCAACAGATCCAACGCTTTCATCTGTTTGAAGATGCAGCCACATTTGGCTTCTCATGCTCACTATCAGGTCTGGCACAAAGCTGCCAGTCAGCCTGAGAAAGAGATTGACAAAGAAAGGAGAGATGGATTACTAAAGTACCCTCTGCATGCAAATCATGAAAAAGGTATCCTTCAATACCTTCTATACTAGAAAACATAAAACCTTCAAGCTTACAGGGCTATGTGCTGATGCAACATGAGAGATAAACCACACAATTTAGTGATCAAACTTCATAATTTAAAAATATATTTCATGTGTTTAACTAGGTTAGATCTTTCATATCCCCAAGGCAAGATTACTTGAGCATCAGAGAGTTTTATGCTTCCTTTTGAACTAAAAAGGGAAAGCAGATCTATGATCTTTAAGTATTTTTATTCCTAAAAAAAATCCAATACCATATTAATCTTCAACTTCCAGAGAATTTTGTTGTACACTTTTTGAGAACTATGAAAATGCTGTGGAAAATAACAAATCTCCAAGTAATATATCATAACTCTGTAATACTCATATTGAATACATGAAACTTTATATAATTAATCTCATGATGGGTGTGCTGGATAGTTTTATGTCAACTTGTTGCAAGCTAAAATTATCTGAAAGGAGGGAACCTTAATTAAGAAAATGTCTCCATAAGACCAGGTTGTAGGCAAGCCTGTAGGGCATTTTTTAATTAGTTACTAAAAGGGGATGGTCCAATTCATTGTGGTGGTGCCATCCTAAGGCTGGTGGTCCTGGGTTCCATAAGAAAGCAGTGTGAGCAAGCCATGAGGAGCAAGCCAGAAAGCAGCACTCCTCCATTGCTTTTGTAACAGCTCTTGCCTCCCGGTTCCTGCCCTGTTTGAGCTCCTGTCCCACCTTCCTTTCATAGTGAACTATGATGTGGAAGAATAAAAAAACTAAACCATTTCCTCCCAACTTGCTTTTGGTGGTGGCTCATCACAGAAATAGTAATTCTTACTAAGACAATGAGAGCCTGTTTACACACATTCTATTGCTAACGATGTTATTTTAAGGAACATACTTCTTATCTGATGTAGCATAACTGCCTCTACACATGAATAATGCACATTCAATAATGTGCTGCTTTTGGACTATAGAAAGGAAAATTACTTCATATTCCCTCTGGCATTAAAAATCTATCATATAATTGAATATAAGCCAAGGGTCAAGCAAGGATGAAAGCAAATGAGTAAATCAGACATAGGGAGTTGGGAGGAGATTCCATTCAGAATGAAAAATAGGGAAAGTAGGATTACTACATAGTAGATATCCCTGCTTATAGATTCTCAGTTTCATACTAAAAAGATACATTTTTCAAAAGAGAAATGACAAAGTTGCCTTCTTTATTTGTAAAACCACAAACAAGGCAGCAACATTAGCTCAGTGAAGAAAATATAGTTTTCTTTCACAAAAGGATTAGAAAGAAACAAAACAAAACGGGAGGCCCCCTCAGAGAGGACTATAAATATTTCTCCTGCCTGGTCTATACAATTTAACTAACCCAGGCAAGGGCAGCAGGGATGATCATGTGTTTGAACAGAGCCTGGAAATGACAGGAAATAACCCTGATCTAGAGACAACTACCAAAACTACAAAGGTGAAAATTTAAATACTACATTTTACGTACAGCAACATCACCTTGTACCCATCTCCAGACAGCTTTTGAAATTAATCATGAAGGAATGGAACAAAATATTCTGATACAATTATGGGTTACATATGCCTAGGAGGACACTGAGATAGGGAAGGTATTGTGAAACATTGGATTGTATTAACTTTCTGCCTTGTCAAAGAATTAGAAATGATTATACTATAAAATTCTTATCTGTCTTGGCGCTGCCTACTTATTGTGTGTGTGTACACATATACACATATATCATTACCTAAATGTGTATTATCTTAACATTTAAAGTTTCACAGTCTTTCATTGAAAATATTTGAATACTGTACAAGCACATTTGGTAAAATATATTTCTGACAACTCAGGTTTAGAACAGAAAGTAAATTGACTTGGTGTGAAATTTGTGTATGAGCCTAAGTATATGAAATGCATTTAGTTACCCTGTATCTAACATGCTAACCTTAATATCATGGTGAATATTGAAGTTGCTGCTGTTTATTGCATTGCTTTGTGTGTTTGTCCATTCCGAACTGTGCTAATAGCCAGAGCCTGTAAAATATGTTGCCAGTTCACAAAGGACATCCATGGAGGGTCAATTTCACCCTTGCACCTTACTCTCTGACTGACCTTCTACTTCCTGATCTCCAGATCACCTCGGATTAAGGGCCTAAACAACTCACACTAGTGAAACCTGCACTTGACTGAAAGTGTGTATATCAAACTCCCATGTGTCAGTCACATTAGATACAGAAAATTGTAAATTTTAATTCCTATGTCTCTCTAGAGGAATAGAAGGATTTTGAAAGATCACTAACTTGTATAAGGTTTGTATACCAGGAATGTCTTTTGTTCCTGGAGCCATTCCTATGATATAGGAACAACAGAGAGGAAAACGTATGTCTTCCAGTCTCTATGCTGGTTTAAGTCAGACACGAGACTCCATGATTTCACTTCCAGCTTTTTATAAAATGGGTAGAATTGTAATTTTCATCTGAATCAGGACAAGTTGCCTATGTAAGACAGATTCTATCTGCCTGCATTTATGGTAGAGTGAGATTTAGTTTTCTTTGGTTAAGTCAACTTAGCAGATTTCCTATGATGAACATCACAGGCTGGGTTAATCCATATTTAATATAAAAACTGATTCATTTTTTTCCAATATTTTGAGGAAAGATTCCCTGTCGTTGTCTGTGATTTCATTTTAATTTTATTTTCTCATCATTAGATGTCTTTCTTAAAACTGATTTTTGCATGCAACTTCAATATATAATTCTTCTCAAATGACTTGATTTAAGTTCCAATTGTCCCTGCTGTTTGAACAATTTTGTCTCCAACTTCCATGCGTGACACTAAAGAATGTTTGGGAGCTGATCAGGATTCTTAGATCATTCATACAAAGCTCTCAAATGGTTCTTCAAATTATTTTAATGCATGCTTTTGAATTCATTGTTTGTGACTAAATGAACTTCAATATATGTTTATTTATAAGCAGAGTGACCTCACTGTGCATCCATGCTGTGCTTTAAGCCTCCTGGTTAGTCTCTTTATATAGAATGAAAGCATAGAAGCTCTACATAAATGCACTCAGAAATCTTCATTATGCTCTGAAATAGAAACTGAAATAAAGGACGGATATATCAAACATCTATTAGGTTCAATGCCTGATCTTTGTATTCACTCAAAGCATTTTGTTATATCTATTAGATAACAACAGCCCTTCTATATTCTAGCAATTTTCTTTGTTTCATGTAAACATGTCACTATTGCCTTTTGTGAAAATGTATTCAATATTTTCTCCTACAATGCTATGAAAAGTGAGGCATCTGTTCACTCTGCAGTACCTGAAATTCACTAAAGATAGTGGCTGTGGGAAATTTTTTTTTAACCCTGAAACTGCATTTGACAGTCACATTTCAGAAACGATCAACATCCTGAAATTAAAAAACATATAGTTGACACATTTATATAAGAAAGCAATAATTGTAGATTTGAAATCACTTTTGTACATGGGCATCATAAATTATGATATTTCAAAGTATAATATTTAAGTATAATGATTCTTACAATTAATTTGTTGGGCAAGATTTTGGCACATGCATTGTGCTCCTCACCTATGGATTTTTATACTTGAGAGTTTATTTACATATTTCCCCCAATTTCTTCTTTTTGTGTTAACTTTTGTCTGTACTATAATACAGTTAACTCCGAGTAAAAATAAAAATGAAAATAGCAACTAAAACTTTTTAATAAATTATTTGTGTGTACAAAAATCAAACCATAGCAAACTGGAAGGAAACTGTTTTTCCATTGAAATCATCAGTCTTTTTACAATAGATGGACATAAAAATAAGAAAAAATGAAGCTCCACAAAAATGATTACTCTACAAGTTTAATATTTATGGTTCAGAATCAAAATTACATAGAAATTATTTTTATATTTTAGACTAAAGTAATTCAGAGAACCAAAAGCATTTATTTGTCTTTATGCTAGATGGGACTTGGATGACATCACATTAATCAAATCTTGTCCGCAAAAGGTAATTGCTGCAGTCAGATTCTTTCTTTCTCCCCTCCTTCCTTTCTTCCTTCCTTCTTTCTTCCTTCCTTCCTTCCTTCCTTCTCTATACCTTCCTTTCTTTTTTTGCTTCCTTTCTCTTTTCTTTTTTTCTTTTTTCAATGTGGTGTTGATGTTAGAAGAGTAGAACTTGGTCAATTCACTAATTCTGGAGACTGAGTATGTGTGCATATGTGTATATGTGTGTATATGTAGGTGTATGTGTATATGCACTTGTGTGTGTGGCAATGGACTTGGAGGTCTGTAAGGATATGAATGAATGATTGTGTGTATATGCACATGTATATAGATAGGTCATTATGTATATATACTTACACGTCACTACATTTGTGTAAGTGCATGTGCAAATATATTCATAGGTGCATGATATTTACATGTATATTTGTTGAATTGACTTGTATGTGTGTATATATATTGAATTATGACTGCTAATACTGTGAATATACATATATATTTGTGAATATATGAATATATATAGGTATATATATATACACATACATATGAAGTTATGCTGCTTTAGTTTACAATGTTTCACCAATAACTGTAGATTAGATAACAGAACCCCAGTACTAGGCATGAAGATTGCCTCTTTAAAGTTATTGGTAAGGGGAGTTTAAGAGGCTCAAAAAACAAAAAACTATGGTTTTTGCCCCTGTTTGCATCACAGAGGCTGAAGGCCAGTCTTTATTGCTGAAGACACCATGCACTTTTCAAAGTACAAGAATTGGAGGATTAGACCTTGAAAGCCTTCTCACTGAGAACTAGCTTTCATGGTACAAGTAAGCAGGCAGTATACATGCTGCCAAAGGATAGAAACAATCAATAGTCCAGCCAGCTGTGATACCTATGAATCAAAACTACAGCCACAATGGCAAAATATCCCTAAACGTGCAACAGCAGTGGTACTGATATCTTCTTAGTGGTCAAATGTTGTTTAACAGGATTTAATGCACACTCAACACAATGGAAAATGCCATGGAAATTTTGTCAGCCTCCTGTGGCTCAAGAGGTCATAGATTTTAAAGGATAACCTCCAAATACAACATTTCTAAATTAGCATAATTCCTAACAGCATCCTAAATTATTATCCTTATAAACACAGATAAGTATAGCTCTCATCCCTTATAGAAGATTGAGACCATTACAGAAATCCACAATGAATCAAAATGCACAGAATAACTAGCCATGAGTACACAGCCTGGTGGATACATCTACAACACAGTTCCTGCACCTAAGGCTCAGTGGACATCATGCGAGAGGAGGAAGGAAGATTGTAAGAGCCAAAGAGATGACCAGAGAGTCTGCTGTGAATTCACGTATCCTAGAAACAGTGGGGAAACTACATCCAAGATACCTTAACAGTTTGCCTCTCTATATTCTACATAAACAATGACAATACTAATAGAAATGTTATCATGGAAGGGAGAGTGTAAGATGAAGACTTCCTCAGAGATAACACCCTTCGTTAGTTATCTAATTCTAAGTGGTCTGCCCTGAAATCATATGCATACAAGCATCTCTCAATAGACTCAGTAGGTTGTCTTTTTATATTTATACATTTATTCATATATGTAACAATAAAATTTAAAGAAAAAGAGGGCAGGGATTTGAAAGGGAGCCTTATATATGAAAGAGGATTCTGGGGGAAGTGGAAGAGAGAAAATTATATAAAGATATATAATTGAAGCCGGGCGAAGGTGGTGCACACCTTTAATCCCAGCACTCGGGAGGCAGAGCTAGACGGATCTCTGTGAGTTTGAGGCCAGCCTGTCTACAGTTTGGGTGCCTATCCAGGACAGGCACCCAAACTACACAGAGAACCCCTGTCTTGGAAAAAAAATAGATATTTAATTGAGTTAAAAAAATCAGTAAGTTATCAAATCAAAGAGTTTTAGAGTTGGAACAGTCTTTTTAATGTAAAGTCTGTCAGCCAATTACCCAGTTTCTATGAAATGACTTGGTTGTGATCACTGACGATGTTATGTTACTGTCCACTTTAATAGAGGAAAGGAATTGTATTTTATCAGAAGTATAATTTTGTTTGCAAGAGAAACATGTATGTACTGATAATAGACAGAGGAACACAGAACAAAACATGGCTTCCTGTATAAGTTGTAAATATTGATCATGTTTCTCAGAATAAGGAAAATACCGGAAGCGCTGAAGCTCAAGCCCTGGTCGAACTAAGGACAATAGAAAACAGCAGTGTGAGAACAGAAAAGGCGTCAAACATTGATTTCACTCTTCCAAGAACATTGAACAAAAAGTGCTGGTTTGGTAGCATAGCTTGTTCCAACTGATTAGTCACTGGGAATATAAAAGCACATCACACAATTTTTCTTCTTTATGCAATCTTACGTCACCCAGCTGACCTTACCCTCACTTTATTTATAATGAGCTGTGAATCTGCTCCTTTCACTTCATGACCCTGATGCTGTGGTCTCCCTTCATCTGCTTCTTGATCACATTCACTGAGTGCACGATATTTGAGATTGGCCCCAGGCATGGCCTCCAGTGGAGAGGAGAACAGGATCTTAACTGTACTCGATAAAGTCTTTTCCTCCCATCATTTCCTCCTTTGAGGTGAAAAATGCTAGCGGGAGATCAAGGCCCCCCTGAGTTGCCTATTACACAGAGACTGCATCAGCAAGCACAGAGCCAAAGAGGTCTGCACCAGGTCCTCTGTGGATATATCATAGCTTTCAGCGTAGTATTTTCATGCAACTCCTTGAGTGTGTGTGAAGGAGTGTGTGTCTAATCCTTGTGCACAGCTGTTCTTGGGACTCTTTTCCTTCTTTTGGTTTATCCTTCTATACTATTTTGATCATGTTTGGTTGTTGTCTCTAGAAACCTGTTCATTTCTAATGGGAGACACAAAGGAAGTGTATCCAGGGGAAGGGTTATGAACTGGGAGGTGTAGAGAGAGGGGAAATTGTGATCAGGATATATGGTATGAGGAAACAATCTATTTTCAATAAAAAGGGTGAGAAAGGAAAAAAAATGCTGAGTGTCCTGTGTATCATTCCAAAGGTATTCTGTGCTGTTTGTGGTAAAAGGCAGCATGAGTTTTGAAAGATACTTTGAGAGTAAAAGTTTTCAATTCTTGATACACTGTAACAAGAATGAAACACTGACTACTTACACCTGAAGAACAGTCCTTGGGTCTCCAACTTCACCCCCATCACCAATAGTCAAGGTGTCATAGCCAATCTCCAGATCAAATTCCTCAAAATTTATCTGGATAACCTAGTAATAAATAAAAACAAACACTTTAAGTATACTGTATTATATAATAAAAACCAAAAAGGTAAGCAATGGCAGAAGATTTTTCAAAATGATATGAGACTATCTATGAATATAACAATATGACATCAGATATCTGAAGTTCAGTTACTATATCACCACTCTGTTTTCACTTCCTGTCTCTTAACTTCTGTATTAAATTTTCAATGAAATGGCAAGGTTTCTGTTTATAGAACACTCTTTCTTGATTTAAGCATGATTAATGCAAATCCACTTTGGGAAGCCTTTATAAAAAGTGCATGTGGGAGAGGGTGGTTTTCCACACATTTTCACAAAGTTTTTATAAACTTAACAGAAGAAAAAAGTACGCTATTTTCCTTAACTAGTAAAGCTTAAAAATGTTACAGCCAAATTTGAATGTCAGTGAGTAGATTTAATGTTAGAGGTTTATTTTTATGTTTACTTTACTAGCAGAATCCTTCAAATATAGTAAAACATGTTCTTAAAACTGGAGACATATGATTTGAGATACACATTAGAATACAGCAGATAATTTGGAATTAGTTTTTACAAAAGCATTTTTGTACACTGTTTTTATATGCATTTCAAAATAAAAATACAGTTACATTGAAATTAAGTATTTAACATACCATTTTAAAATAAAGAATTCTGTGCAGAAAACATTGTATAAATGAGGTCCTAAATACAACCATGCCTTCAGCAAAGAGTAATGTATAATATGTTAATAATATACTTCATAAGGGAATAATTATTAGAGCTCTCTAATATTTTAGAGAACACTGAAGAAAATATTTCTTTAGCAATAGTCACAACTATCTGTTATTTTTAGGTGTCAAGTTATAAAAATTAAAATCTGCTTCTTGGCTATATTTGGCTCTATACCAAACCAATCTTTGCTTATGATTTTTAGTTTTAAACAATGTTTTGTGTTGACATTAACTAAAGCTAGCTTTCAAATTCAAAATAGCATATAAAATGTATTAAAACGCACATAGTTTACACAAGTCTTTTTATCTATTTTTTTTAACTGAGTTAAGCTTTTATTTATTCATTTATTTATTTAGCCTATCAAAAAAGAGTGATTTGAATGATGATGTCAGCTATAGGTTCAGATATTAGAATTGTGGTCCACAGTTGGTGATGCTGTTTGGATAGGTTAAGAGGTGTTGCTTTGCCAGAGGAAGTATGTTATAGGGTTGACTATTTACAATAAATATTATTCTTGGTAGTTTGCTGTTCAGGCCTTGCTCAAACTGTTGTAACTAAGATCAGTGTCTTAGATCTACAGATCATTCTCTCAAACTGCTAACCCTGGTTTACTAGTGCACATTACCTTGATATTTATCAGTTGTGTTGTAAAGTGGATAAAATCTCCTTCAGTGAGTTTTGCATTGTTTGAAACATGGAAATATGTAGTGGGTAGCCATTCTAGCTTTGATCTGGAAGTTCCAACTCCCATTGAGGCTTAGGTAACTGTCACGCCTACAAGGCGGGGCCAAGAGAGGACCCTGAAGACCCAGAGGTCTGGATGTGCCAGCTCTCTTGGTTCCTGGACCCTGGACGCTGGAGGTAGACTGAGCAGAGTTCTCCAGAGAACACCGCCGGACTGTGCCACACCTTTCCCAGACCCTGTAAACTATCCCTTCCCTTGTAAGTTAGCCCACAAAATAAACCTCCCTTTTAACTACGTGGAGTGGCCTTAATAATTTCACCAATAAAATATTTTGATATTTTCTGCAAACTTCACTATTTTGGAAAGTGACTTTTATGAAAAATTATGAAGGAAGTATTTGGAAGAATGTTCAGTCCTAAGAATTCAGGCACCTTGTTTGTGGTAGGGAATATAATTCCTTTGACTTTACTGAGGGCAATGTCAGCAATTAGGTTCCATCATATAGGAACCCTGAAAGAATAATGTAGAATCAATGCTAAAGCAAAACTGCATATTGAATATAAGCAGGAACTCCGAAGGCCATCTTCCCCCCTTCCCCAGTGCTCACTACTCTTGGCTTTTGTTGGCTTACTTGTGTTTCTCAAATATGTCAACAGTCATTTACTTGACCTCAAAGAGATTGAAAAACGCAAAGAGGACACACACGCACACACACACACACACACACACACACACACACACACACACACACACACACACAAAATCACCTAACAAGTCTTTGAGGAATTCAACAATGTCGGGTTGTTCCTTAAATTCAAACTAATTAGCAATTCATGTTTATTACCACCTTTTACTGAGCCAAGATTGGATAATGTTGAAAGCTTAGCATTACTGTGTCTGATTTTAGTTTATAGACTGCTAAACACAAGAAGGTCGAGGATTTTCAAAGTTATTCTTTTCTGGATTGCCCTCTTAGCTTTTTATTTTCTGAATGTTTATCTACTGTAATCTTGGCCCAAATAGCTGCACACAATTAAGTTTATGAGTCACACTGAAGCTTTTTGGCTCTGAATGATTCCAGATTACATGAAACAAGGATATAACTATCAGTCAGTGAAGTAGCCCACAGACACGTTAGAACAGACAATCACTATATATAATTTATATATAATCACTTTTCTAGAACCAGGTCCTGGGTTAGCACTGGGGAACTATTCTGTTATCCTCAGAAAGGAAAGCATGGTCAGGAAAAGGCAGTTAAAAGGAAGGTAAAATGTCACAAAAATGTCTGATACAACAATTTACTTGGTGTAAGCTTTGAACTATTTTATCAAGTCTAGGGACATTGGATGAGATGACTTCCAGTGGGTTTTGAAGTTCTTTATAAGTTCTGGTATTTGATAGTGTTTACTCTGGCTGCTTGGGAAACTCAACATGTGTAGCAATAAAGGCACTGGCATAGTAGTCTCATAAACCTTTGCACAAATAACATTTTCATTTAATATAAAAATGCTTAAGAATTATTTTATATTTATTAATAGCTTTAATATTTTTATATTATTTTAATATATTTGTTAAGCATTACAGAAATTTGTTTAATATATTGGGGTCCATGTTCTTCTTCATGCTTTTCTTTCTCATTTTCTTTGTTATTTGAGAAACATCTACAGAGGTTTCCTTTTGTAGATCTATCAGTGATAAACTAACATTCTGTTATCTAGAAAATTTCTTATTTTACTTTTATTCTTGCTGAACCATGTTTCCAGTTACATATTTTAATTAAAATTTATTTCACAAATAATATTTCTCTATTGTCACTTACTTTCAATGGTACTATAATAAATCCAGTGATGATATTAATATCTGTTTTTAAATTTTTTGATTTTTCTTTGGCTATTTTCAGATGTTCTCTTTTTTCTCTGGTATATTTGTTCATTTTGAGTTATTCTAGATGAGATCAAGTGTGTTCAGCAAGGTACGGCCATGGACAACTAATCATTATAAATAACTTATTCTTGATAAATTTTATTTTCAGTGATAAATTTTATCTTTTAATTTTTATTGTATATACAGAAGCCACAAAGCATGATGGGCTGATGTACATTTATATAACCAAGTGATTTCTTCAATGACAGAGTCCTGGATGGCGTAGAACTCACTAGGTAGACCAGGCTGACCCAAACTCAGAGGTCTGTCTATTTCTTCCCCTTGAGAGTACTGCCATCTATTGCTTTCTTTTCAATATAGTGTATATAAGCACTTATACATTCTATTTGCAATAAATTGCTCTCTGTATCCTTTTATATATTTGTGACTTTTATTAACTTTGGAAAATTAATCATCTTTTTATACTTTCTCCTTCATCCCTCTAGAATGTGAAATTGATTTTTGTTTTCTATATCTCTTAAACCACCTTATGTAATTTCCATTCACTTATTTTTATATTATAATTGCATATTTTTTGAGTTCTATCTTTGGTTCATTAATTCCTTCTTTATTAGCATATTCACTGAATTATTTAAATTCAAATATGCTCTTGTTTTTTTCTGGCCACAGGAGGTATGGACTACAATGTTAAATTAGCACATGGAGACAAATGTAAATCCAAATGTTCCCTGTCTGATGGTAATACTGAAATTATTAGTATTGAATTTGATAGTGCCGGAGCTTATTTCTTAGCAGCTTCAAATAGTTTTGTAAGCCAAATCTAGATTGTCAATGATTACTAATCATATCACAAACTCCAGAGTACATGGAAAGGCACTTTCTGTCAAAGTTTTTGTGGAAAATGCATGGATGGTCTCAGGAAGTCATAGCAGGGCCCTCAAACTCTGGAATCAATTCAGTGAAGTCTGCATGAAGGCAGTGTTCGGGATCCAGCTGTAACAGCATTGTCTTCTCCCAGCAAAGAGGAATTCATGACTATTTTGGCAAGAGTATTCATTTGTAGGACATTTAATTAGAGATTATGATTAAAGATATATATGGTGCTATTGGAGATGGTCACTGCTCTGGTTTTAAACTCAGAGAGGACTGAGGTCCAGAACTGCTCCCTTGATTATTTGCTGAGTGTCATTGGTATCTCAACAAGTTCTGTCAATCAGACAGACATTCAGTATATTTAGATCCAAATGCAATTCTCACTAGAACAGAGTTGTCTTCAGCCCCAAGCACAGTTACGTGCCATCACGATCAGCTGAGAGGTCTCCTTTTGTATTGAATATACTCTCAAGGAAGTAGAATGCTCTTTCAAAACAAGCACCTTCATCAAAGTGGTGGCATCAGATGTTGTGTCTGGATGCTGTTGGTTATATCTGACTTGGAGTTCAACAATATGGAAAAAGAAAGGAAAGCTATACTCTGCCAATAGCCCTAATGGACCCTCTCAGGAGCAACCTTGTCTTGGAGAATGATGTGTACTTCAAGAGAAGAGCTGTGGTCAAGTGGTGCCATGTCTACATAAAAATTCTGATTTGAGATCTCTGATTGTCTTGATTCCCATGTCTCCCAGAGATGCTTTGATTCTTGCCTCCACACAGGTGGAAAAGGTCTCTGATCCTCCATACCTCATCACGGAGTGCAGGGTCACTGCTGGATCTCCTCACTGGATAGCCCCATGTATTCATACTGTATTAGTTCCCTGTGTTCTCCTCCTCCTTCCAATGTCTGTGGTGGCCTGATACACATCTGCTTGATGGAGAGTCACTCATCCCGGCTACTCACTGTAAGTATTGAGTGAATGGAAACCAAATTCAGGACTTGTCTGACATGGAAGATGGCCTGGGCTGTTGCAGAAACTTCTGCCTTTCTTCAACTGGTCCATATCACTCCCAGCTTTCTTCCACCCAGTATTTCCATGTAACTATTTCTTTTAACAATTTTTGTTCTTTCTGAGAGGAAAGGGCATGTGCCAACTTTTCCCTAGGTAGATTTGATTCATAATTGAGAAACAGATTTTCTTTCTGCATCACTGAACATGCCCAGCAGATGGGTGAGTACCACTCTGTGCTAGTGACAGGATTTAAGACCTCGGGTAGATTTCTCTGGAGTACAAGTGGTGGGTCCACTGACAGTTAAGGACGTGAGTACTAGAGAGAGGAAAAAGGGATGAGTCAACTTTTTTTTTCCTGTTTTCTTCCTTGACTGTAAGTCACCATTTGGATTGGTGCCAGAAAGCTTGTGCTTTGAGACATTGAAATCTGCAGGCCATGGCACATCTTTTATTACTTAATTAACTAATTAATTTATTTATGAAGCCCAACAAAATTTTAAAATATAAATATATGGAAATATATGAAAAAAACATGTTTCATATTTCAATAAACACAAAATAAATATTCTATTTCAAAATGAAAAAATTGGAGCATAGCAAGAAATATTTGGACCAAAATAAGACCAAAAGGCAGCATGGTAAGCCAAATCTAGAAGCTTCATGTCCACCATGTAGGACTCATTCAGTAATCAACTGGGAGATAAGGGGATTAGCAAGCCTCATTCTCATAGCTCTACCACTTGTAGCTTGCACAATCTCAGTTCCAACATCACTTCATGCCTGCAGGTAACTTTGGCAGATAATCTTCAGTCTTGACACTTTCAAAAACTTGACATTTCCATCGTAACCTAGGCATTTCATTACATGGAGTGTCCAAGGGTGGAGGTTTTGCCCAATGTATCTATTACACTATCTCAGTGTAACTCATCAAGTTTCTCTTCAGTGTCCCTGAACACTTCAACAAATCAAGTTGTGTTCTCAACATAAATCAGTGTGCATTCTTATCTTGAAATTGCCCTTGTCAAACATCTTAGCCCACTACCTTTAAATTCAATTTCACTTTCACTGTTTGGATCAGAGCAAAATGAAACTGGATTCCTAGACAAAATAGTGTAAATGGCTCATTACCAGTTTCTGCTAAAGTTCTTTTTTCCATTCTGAAACATCATGAGATAGAGCTTGCTGTTCACATTGTTTCAGAACAATTGTTTCCTGGTCCTCCAGGCTCCCACTAGAAGAGTCAGTTATGTTTAGCTTCCAGTATGCTAATGTTTATGAAATATGTAGTACTAAACTATCACATGTTCCAGTAAACAGGGATATTAAAATCAGATCCACAAGGACTGAGACATTACCTCACACCTGTTAGATATCACAAAGAAAAGAGAAGGTCCAGAGGGATGAGGCTCAGCAGTTGACAACACTGGCCATCAATTCAGTTCCATACCTGGGGCTCCATGGTGGAAGTTGCTGAGGTTGTTTCATTGCCTCGTTATGTGAGATGTGTTACAGAGCCATGGTACATGCACACACACACACACACACACACACACACACACACACACACTCAAACACAGCACTAATATATATATATATATATATATATATATATATATATATATATATATATATAGTTTATAAAAGTCAAAGACAAAAGATGATAAGAATTTAAATATATGCATGAAGGCCTCCAAAGTATGTTGTTGGTATGAATATGTTGGTGCAATTTGAATAATGATAAAACTATTTTTAAATTTTAAAAGTAGGACTACAATGTGACCCACAATTGACTTCTCATGGTAAGTGCTCAAAAATTAAATTACCAGCTTATAAAGATAGCTTCATTCCCTTGTTCATTGATCATCAAAACGGAAAAAAACTAATTTAAATTCACATTGATGAATGAATAAAAAAGGAAAGTATATCATGACATAAAGGTATTCAATATAATATTATTCCACCTTATAAAGAACCTGCAATTTGAAGGAGAATCAATGAGCTCACCTTGTCTAGTTAAGTACCCAGCATTTGATGTCTAAGCATCTGAGTCAGTTCTTTTAAGGAACACTTTTATAGAGGTTTGTTTTCTTGTGTGCTTACTTACCTATTTACTATTATTTAGCTGAATATTGTGAATTCTATGGACCTAAATCAAACATAATAATATTAACATTTTTGACCTGCCCTCACGTGTGAATATCCAACTAGGATCAATCCATGGCTTTTGAGGAGTTCTAAGGTAACTTCCAAGTTATAAATTGTTCCAGGAGACAAGGCCCAAGTTTTTAATTCTGAATTACAGAAAGTTATTATAATGAACTGCCAAGATAAAACGAACTTATTTCTCATTTCATTCATAGATTTACGTCAACTTACTTTTCTTTCAAAGTATCCGTGTTATACATATATGTTTATGGATATGCCTTTTATGTATACTTCCATAGTATTGTAGATTTCCTTTGGTTTCTAGTAAACCATATATGTAGAAATGTATTTCTGTTCTTTCAGCACTAGTGCCTCTTAGAATATTTCATTAGCGATTCTATCCAAAGCAAAGATGCCATTTATTCCATTCAGTTTAACAATAGTCGATTGAAAGGTGAATTGCAATCAAAGTTAGAAAATGTTTCATATCACATGGCTTAAAAAGACTAATAGGTTAGTGTATAAAAATTAGTGTTTTAATAAATTACTGACTGATAGATGGGTTGCTGTATACCAAATTATTGATATTTGTTACTATAGGGTCATTGCCCTGTCCTGAAAAATTTGGGTGCACGTTAATGGAAGCCTTTCCTGAATTGTATCTGAGATTCTTGGATAAATGTATCCAACGAGGAGAACATTATCTCTAAGAAAAACTAAGCAAAGAATTGATTTCAGATTAATCTTCCAGTTTCAGAGAGGTGATGAATGAACTGACAGTGAAAGTTTGAACATTTTTAATTCTAAAATTAGAGTACAATCAGCACTAAATAGAATACTCAGATTGAATTTGTACAGCATTCATTTTGAGTTGATTCATTCTTGCCCAGTTTTCACATCACTTCTAGAATAGTTCCATGAAAACATCATCCACTAAATAAAAACCTGGCATGAACATGTCCTTCCTATGGACTCTCCTATAGTATGAATGTGGCTACAAAGCAATTTTTTTTTTTTACCAATTTAGCTCAATATAATGTGGAAACAAAATAAAAGTTAATATACAAATAAGTAATGGTCATTAGCATGATACAAATGTAATTTTTTGTATTTATTTTCTAGTAAAATAAAATATTCAGTATTAACATTAGAAGGTTATTGTATATTAGCATAAAAAGAATGTTTATGAAAATTCTTAACCATTTAATGGGGAGGAGATCTCTTAACTTACCTCATGGAGTTGGTGAATAGAAACCTGACATTCCAAATTATGTTTAAATTACTTAGATAATTTACAACTGTCTTGATTTTCTAAACTAAATAAACCATTCTTGATTTCCATTATAGAATGTTAGTTCTAACTGGTTCATTTTCTGCTGCTTATTGAGGCTTTATGAATGCTTGGAAAAGAATTTGTGATAATTGTATTTCATGAAGTCATGTAGTGTTACTATTAGTATCTGCTACCTTCCAAGTTTATCAAGGCAATTGTTCTACTTTTACAGAAGCCAGTCCTCATCAACATTGTTCAGCAGAAGATGATGGCTTTCTTTGGCCAATGACCATGTAGAATTTTATTTGTCTGACTGAGTGAAAATCGTGTGTGTGTGTGTGTGTGTGTGTGTGTGTGTGTTGGGATTGAATGTGCATGTGTTTGTGTATGTGTTTGCATGTGGAGGGTAGAGGTAAACTTCTTCATATATTTCCCTTGGTGGCTTTTCATCTTATTTTTGAGACAAGCTCCCTACCAGAGTCTGATACTCACTAATTTGGTTAGACTGGCTCTTCACCTGGACTTGAGGCCTTTCTTACTTTCATCTCCCCAGCGGTGAGGTTATATGTGTTCACCACTGTACATGACATCTATGTTGGGTTCTCAGTGAGAGAATTCAGGTCCTTATGTTTGTGCACTCTACTGAGTGATCAATCTCTCCAAGTCCCCAAGTGGACATTGCAGTGGTAGTTACTTTTCTTGTATTCTATCAAACGTTATGAGCAACAACATGTAGACATTGGAAAGAAGCCAAAAGTTCTCTTGGGGGACATCCACCTTGACCTTATATATAGTAAAATTCTTAAAGGGTAGATTTTTCTCCATGAATGTACATAGAAAGTGTACTTCATATTTTTTTTAAGTATATGCAGAGGATTGTTAACATGTCTGGACAGGCATTTTTTTCCAGCCAAAAAGTTTGATGAGTTTATTAATCCTAAAACTATAGCTAGTTAAAAAGTAAGTAGTTGGACAGACGTTTCACAGACAAAAGGAATGGTGGTTATAGGCATTATATTCTGTCATTGATTCTGTTCTCTTTCACCGAAATTCGTTTGGTTATGCTGCTTATCTCCTCTGTGCATCATTCTGTTTCAGAGATTGTTGGTCTCAAATTAAATTCAGTATCATAGCCATGGCATAACCATTCATGACAATAGTGTCTGTCCCTTTCCATGAGTAAGTGTTTAGAATGTTAGAGTCCTGTAAGGGACCTGATTTTAGTCAATACAAGGGAGGAATAATATGGCAAGGCAGGGTCATAAAAGAATATCTGAGTTTTCAAAGTAAATTAAAAAATTAGTCTGTGCTGAACTGATTTTACATGATTATACAGACTAGAGCTATTAGAATATGTAATTTGAATACAGAACCCACATAATGAAATATATAGCATTAAGAAACAGGTGTGTTACCAGAGGGCTTAGAGTCTGTATATTCCTGGAGAGTAATCTATCATAGAGAAATGCCTTATTATCGAAACACTTACTTTGATTTGTCCCATACTTAAATAGAAACTATTCAAATAAAGATAATAAATACTTAATTTAAGGGAATGCCTTTTCCTATGTAATTTATCTGTGTTTGTTTAGATAATAGAGACAATTTAAGCACAAATGTGCAGTTTGCCTAAAGTCAAAATATATTTGCTAAATACTTCATGCTGTTTTTCATTTGGCTAGACTGTGCTACAAATTTTGAGAGCACTGTGCCTCTCCAACACCTCCTTCCTAACAAAATACATTAGGGGCTAGAGAGATGGCTCAAAGGTTAAGATCAGATATTGTTCTATCTGAACAGGGGGATTCAGATCATACAAGAAGGCTCCCAAATGCCTGTAGCTACAACTCCTGTGGATCTAATGTGGCATTCTCTCTCTCTCTCTCTATATATATATATGCTAGCACACACACAGACACACACACACACACTAAATTTTTAAAATCTTTAAAAAATTAAAATTTATTCTTTATGTTGGGTATATGACTTCTACTTTAATAGAGAAATTCTGAAATGCAAATTAACATAAGCTATTTATCTTCCATCTAAAGTCTAGATTATTATTCAACCTGAGAGCAGATCAAATTTCTCAGTATTTCTCTAGCAGCTGACCCATCTAGGATACATTTTGTACTTATGTAATTAGTACAGCATTCGAATTAGCCTTTGATAGTGTTTAACTCAACAAATTAATGATGCTTTAACACTAATATCAAGCTATCCTCATTAATGAGACAGGATAATATAGTGAAGGGCACAAGAAATGCCTGAGGTTAAGTTACATCTCTGTCACTGAATGTTATACAAATTTAGACAATTTTCTGAGACACATAAAAAGTGTTTATACGTGTTACTTTCTTAATCATGATATTTGACATTGTGAAATAACACATAAGGTAGGTGATAAGCAGCAGACCCTCAGTAAGTGACACCTATTGTTTGGAAAATTAACTTAATCCCCTTCAGGTAGATGCTCACATGTATTCACAATGTATCTTTAGAATGAGGATTTCCTTTTAGAGCACAGCAGTGAGATTCCTGGGATGAGCTCTCTCTTGACACTTTCAACGGCTAAAAGTATTTCTTTTCCTTTAGTGCTTTTCTCCATTATGTGTGTTTCAAAACAAAAACAAATCACTATAATATCAAGAACTTTTTTAATTATTAGGAAAATTAATCTAGAATCTATACATGCAAATATGAAAATTATAATTGAGGTATGCAACTCAACTTGCTATCCAAACTAGTTTCTTGATATACTTTTGAGACTTTGTCATCACAGTCCAATGGAGAAGAGTCAACTTAGATATGCTGGATGTAATGTCCACTATACAGTGCTTTGTAACATGGACTTGACAGTTACCTCTTTTGGAAACACATGAAAACTACATGCTCCATAGAAAGGGTGAGGGAAAGGTTTTCTCAGGAGGAAAAGCCCACTCAAAGCAAAGGAAAGAAGAAATGGGAACTAAGTGTCTTAGGTAGGTTTCTATTCCTGTGACAAAACACCATGACCAGCAACATCCTGGGAAAAATGGGGTTTTCATCCAGGGATGTCATTGCAGGTATTGATACAGAGGATGTAGATGAGTGATGCTTATTGGCTTGTTTGCCCATGAATTAGTCATTCTGTTTTCTTATACCATCCAGGACCACCTGCCTAGCCCATACAGGTCAATCATTAATCAAGAAAATTTCTCAATGCTTACCTACAGGACAATCCAGTGGGAGCAATTCCTTAATTGAGAATCTCTTTTCAAATGACACTAGCTAGCATGGGTCAAACTGGCATAAAACTAGCCAGCACATGGGGTAAGTATGTTTCACAGCTTTGCTCTTTATTTGGCTCATTCACCATCAAGCTTAATCAGGATTTAAGTGGAAACAGGACAGAGGAAAGGACTTTGAAGTTTCATGCTGTGTTACAGACATAGGAATGGGACAGAGTAGACACATTCAAGATGATATTTACTTGAAGTAAAGATGGGAAAAAGCCATTTTTTCTCCTTTTTTATTTTATACATATGAAAGTGCTGTGGAAAGGCCAATGTAGAAATCTTTGCTTCAAAAGACTATTTTGTCAAATGTTATTATTGATTAATATCAAACTAATACCATATAAAGGAATAATGCTAAAAGTGATGTATTAAATACATGGAAGTAATTAATAAACATTCTAAATCATTGACTTAAAAAAACTCTGAGGGATATCACACCAACTTTGTGAATTATACTAATACAGAATATAAATGGCTTAAAGTATGAAGAATGCAGACCTATTAATCCATTATTTACTTGTTTGGAAGTAATAATTTTAGAGAGAATAATCTCTATGCTCCCAAAATATTGTATTCTGTAATGCTATACTTAGATATTTTGTTACATAAGGAGCTTGCCTTGGCCATTAATAATAAGAAGTGCCAGATCAGGGAATTCTGTAGGTTCATCCATTTTGCTTTTGTATCAGGTTAATAGCTTCAGTTCTTATAAGGGCTCATATTTTACTGACAGAGGAGAAGAAGAATCCAGGGACAGAGAGAAATATTGATGGGATGATAAAAGCTTTAAACTTCTTACTTTACAATGCCTTTTCTATCTGGACACTGGTTTTCCTCTGTAGGGGATTGGAGCATGAAACAATGACAGATTGAATAAGACACTACAAGTGCTTGACTGAAGGGACAATGCTATATAAAATGAAAACTGCATCAAATATTAACTCCATAGCACAAAAGTACAAAACTGTTGGTACTTTTCTATATTTTATCCATGGTTAGCTCCTGCAGGCTGTAATATAAATGTCACATTACACATTAATGATAAACTCAAATTTATGTATTTTCAAATATTACCAAATATTTTCTGTAGATAATATGCTATCTACATATATCATTTGATGATATGGTGAATAATTTTGTATAATAAATTGCATATATCTAAAATGATTTGAAACAAAATAGTGTGTAGTCACTAAGCTGAACTGATTAAAAAAGCCACTTTCTCTAGCATTATCCCTTATTAATAATGAAATTATTCTGACTTGATTCTGTCATCTACTCATATATATAGGTGTACCCATGTCTCTAGTATCAGTCATCTATGTGTCTATCTGTCTGTCTATCTATCCTTTTTCTGCCTGCATCAATTTTGTTCTATTTTTATTTTTTCTGTTTGTTTCCACTGACTTATCTTTATTACAATGATCATTTTTTTCAAAATAATGACATTGTGACAATCAAAGATAATATTTTCAAAGAAATTAGCAATTAAGTTTCATAGGGTAGTGCATAAAAAGAAAATAATCATACTAAGTTCTTATTCACTGTATATACTTTATAAAGAATTATGTTGAAACATACACTTGGATTTATATGTTTGATTAATATAATAGGTTTACATTCTTAATACCTGAAACCTGATTATTGAATAACATATAGAATTAAAAACTAAATATATATTTAGCCCTCCATTATTTCAGACTCCCACATTTGAAGTTCTACAATATAATATCCATACTTGTACTATCTATAATCTCTTCACTATTTTGAATAATACAAAAGGAAAATATGTATACCACAGCTACACTTCAAAGTCTGTGGAGTTACACAGATGTGGTATATGTAGACGTTGTGTATATTTATATATGGGGCTTGAACAGCTATGGGTTTCATGTGGGAAAGCAGCCTTGAGCCAATCTCCCATAGATGTTGTGGGACTAAATTATTTATTATCTGGTAACATTTTAATTTGATCTCCAAAACAACTAACATGTCTAACATAACATACAGCTATGCTATGTAATACATGAGAACATAAGAGATAATATTCTTTTTGCTTTGCTCTCTCATTGCTCTGGATAATCTCATTTTAAGTTAGCAACCCATTCATAATACTCATTATAGACCTATATATCATCTTCAAATGGTAAAGAACATGTTTTATGACTCCCTTGTATGTATATATTATAAATATTATAATTCTGAGACACTTTTGACAAATTGAATGGATAATCAAGATATTTCTCTTGAAACGAATTTTAAATTATCCCTTTGAAATGCAATAACTTGAAATTTCAAAGGGATTGATACATAGAATGTTACAGAATAAAAGAACTAATGATGTTAGGGAGAAGATCACACGATGTAGGTGTTACAAAAGCAGGAAAATATTAGAACAATAATTGTTTATTTTTTATTTGCAAGGGATAACCAGCATGATGTCTGGATCCCGTAAGGTTTCCACATTGGACAACAGCCACAAGAAAAATCTTAGGTCTTTTCATACCCATTTCTGTAATTATCTATCTATCTATCTATCTATCTATCTATCTATCTATCTATCTATCTATCTGTCTGTCTTTCATCTATCTATTCACTTATCTGCCTGCATCTATTTTTAAATGAAGAAGTATTAGATTTTGGGTTTATTCTACTTAGGATGTTCAAAATGTTACTGTATACGTCTGTGTTGTTTTAGTGTTCATTTAAAAGCCTAGTTACAAATTTTTTGAAGATAGGAAATCATCTTCTTTCAAAGCATGTTGTGGATTGATATTTTTTTGTCCAGGAAAAATACTGGGCTTGTCAGGTACAATTTTGAATTTATTATATCATCATTAATAAAATAAAAGGCACATGGAATCTTTCATGATAGCTGTTGAGTATTAGAGGTCATCACAGATTGAGCATCTAACAGGAGTATATGAAATCAGTCATAATTCAAAACCTGAATAGTGATCAATAGTATTTCTATACGTGTTATTCCATTCAAGTCTGTCTCTTGTATCATACAGTATAGGTGACTATGCTGTTAGGCCAAAAGGGGCTGGAATTCAAAGACCAAATACAATTACCAATACACAAAATAGCAGTGTACATGTTAAAGATATGTATCCTGTCTGATCTATCTGTGTGAGATAATTGTATCTCCAAATTGCAAAGAAAATTAAGAAATACAAATAATGAGAAAGAAAAATGTTAAAATTCACCTCCCATGTAAGTATGCTTTTGGGGTCCTGTGTGGGTGAGGAAACATTTGCTCAGGTTGTTGAGTAAGATAGTCAATGACTCTAAAGGTGTCTTCGAAATAACATTTCCTTTCCACATTGGACTGTTTTGGCATCAGGGAGCACAAGTTAAAACTTTCCCCTGTTCATTCTCAGACTCTGTTGGTAGAGGCCTATCTGATGAGTAATATCATCACATAATCTTCCCAAGAGTATGAAAAGTACAAAATTTACTGAGAATTTAGCTAAGCTCAAATATTGTTGATGACACTGAAGCTCACCACACCTTTGTTGTAGGATGACAGCTGTAGTGATTGCAATGGTGGTGCAGTAGTTGCAGAGGTGATAATCATTGCTATATTTAACTTATTTGTCTTATTAATCTGGGTCTGGTGATTAATACATTGCATGGATTATCCCACCTCAGCCTTCCAAGAGCCCACAAGAAATGTATTTTTGTTTTTACTTGACTATTATGAAAACAGAGCCCTGGCAAGTTTATTTGTGCTGATCCATTAAACAATTAGGTGATACATTTATTAGCATTCATATAAATACATATATATATATATAATAACCAAGGGAACTATGAAGAAGAAAATAAATAAAATAATGTAGAACAATATGTATTCCAAAAGCCAAGTCTATATTTGAAATTTTGTCTTCAAGATAAGGTTAATCCTGAAAGGGGAAATTACTTTGGAGATTATTAAACTCTCATGCCATAGTACAAGATAACGATAATGATAAATCCTCACATGGCTTCACCTTTAAGATCGGAATCTAACTTAAAACATTGGAAATGCAATTATGGAATGAATCTAGCATTATGCGTGTGTGTGTGTCTGTGTGTGTGTGTGTGTGTGTGTGTGTGTGTGTGTGTGTGTGTGAGAGAGAGAGAGAGAGAGAGAGAGAGAGAGAGAGAGAGAGTTAAGTTGGAGAGCTCAGCTGAGCTGCTTCTGTTTGATTGTTTTGTCCCATTCCAATGTTTATTTTCGCTTATTTTATTATTATTCCTAAGAAGCCCGTTTTCTTCTAACAAAAGTCAGAAATGATATGTGTCTAGATGGAGGTGAGATGGGGAGAAACCGGGAGGAGTAGAGGGTGGGAACATTAAATCAGGATGTATTGTATGAAAAACAATTTTTTTGTGAAAGAAAATAAAATAAATGAGATGCTTCTAAGACTAAACATTTTTTCATCAACAGACTATGTTTTAAAATGTTTCATTCACGGAGTGTTTTAAAAATTCTCTATGATTTTATTTATAACAGTTACCATCAGAATGTTGTATATGTCAAATACTAAGATGGAATATTTTCCATTTAAAATTAATGCATTTGCTCTGACATAATTAAGAGATGAGCTCAGTAAGATGTAAATGGACCATTTAGGCCTCCCTCACCTTTGTAAATGGTAGTGAGAACCTTGAAATGCATTAAGTGGCAGCAATTTCACTTGCTTTTCACGTTCTGCCCATGAGAAGACATGATGTTCCTACTCTGTGGGGAAGGTATAAATTCCTGCCATATTAGAAATTTAACAGTAGTCCTTACTTGAAAATGAAAGCTGTAGATACAATCATCTTGGACCCCAGAGCCTCAAAAACTATGATAAAGTACAGTTTCTTTCTTTATAATTTAGCCAGATCCTGGAACTCTGTGAAAGCAGCACAGAATGGAGTAGGACACAAACACACACACACACACACACACACACACACACACACACACACACACACACGAAAGAAATTAATAAATACACAAGCATATAGGTATTTTTGAAAAGTAATAATAAGAGTTGTTTAAATATTATAACACCAGTTACTGGTGTTGCTTATTAATATTTATTCATAATTCATGAATAAATACAGTGTAAGGGATCAAAGCCAGACCCTTGCAGTTGCTAAGTAAGATAATTAAGTGATCTGTCTCATAAGCAAACCCTTAGCCTCTGTACTGTTATGGGAAGCATTTTTCTATGATAGTAATTACCTGTGGTGTTACTATTTCCTCTAAATTTAAACATTTCCTCCCATAGGGAATAGGGAGACTCTTAAGATACAAGAAGCAAATGAATCTTATCGGGCTTCAGAAGCTCAGAAACATTTAAGTTTCATAGGGTCTCTCACCAAGTTTAAACACTTACTAAGAGAATGAAGACTCTCCAGAGGAGCTGTCAGCAAGTTACTCAATGATCTGCAGGGATACATCTTTCATGAGTGTATTCTTACACCCATGCTGGGATGGGCTTTCAGGTGTTACAGTTATCTTCAAACCACTCATACTTTTGCATGTGACCCCTCACCCATGCTTCTATAGGATACTTTAATAATAAAAAATTATTTTTCTCTGAGTCTCTTGGGGATTCAAACCACTCTTAAGGGTTGGTCCCATGGCCAACACAAATGGCTAACACAAAGAAAACTCAATGGCTTCTTTGGCAGTTCTTTGTCTCATAATGCTTCAGTAATTTCTTGTTTTGGGGTTTGTTTGTTTTTGTTTTTTAAACTCCTATGTCTTTTGTGAATATACCAGGGATTCTGATTTTGTGCTTTTATGGGATTCTTTGATGTACACATCTATGTATCTCTGAATCTCTGGTTTTCCTTGTACCTTTTCTTTGGCTTTTTCCTCTGTTTGTCTGTTTGCTGTGTTCTATTCTGGTTTGTTTTAGTTTTATCTTATTTTATTATAATTTTTTAGATGCCAGTTTGTTTTTTATGGAAAAACAGAAAGAGTGTTGACATGGTAGGATGGAAGGTGGGGAGGATTTCAAAAAAGAAAACTGTCATCTGAATATGTTGAATAAAATATACATTTTCAATAAAAGAAAAATGACAGCTGTTGGTAATAGAAATAGAGAGAGCAGGAGTGGAATGTTTTGGATGTTTAGATGATTAAGTCACATTCAATACTGTCATAAATGAATCCAATTGAGAAGAAAAATAGGAGATTTAGTTTAAGGTCAGATTTCACCTTGTCTTTGTCAAAATTTTATTTCTAGATATAAGAGAGAGTTCTTTGCCTCTTTGCTGGACATGGCTTTCAAATGAAATCACTGTCCCACAAATATGCTTGCTTTAGAACTTCCTTGATCTTGCTGACATTAATTTTGCCAGAGGAAGACCCCAGCTGGACTACTCCTCTGCCATGGACTATATATTTTTCTCCCATAAGAAAATAAGTGTACTGTCAATAGCCCTTTTAGGCTAAATTGTTACTACAGGAATGGAACCATTTTTTTCATAAAATCATGTAATAGTCAAAATTATTATTTTCTTTACCCTGACCATTGCCTTACTAGTTTCAAAATTAGTTGATATTCTAAAGGAGAACAATGGAAATACGAGTGAAAGAAAACATTAGCACATTGTAAGAATGTTAATTAGCTGGAATGAATCTACTGGATTTGCATTTAGATATGTAACAATGAAGGAGAATGAGAAATGAATTGCTAATACTTAAGAATGGTGACTTTTTAAAGAGATGTAAAGGGAAGATAAGTACTGCCAGTACTGAGAAGGTAGAGAAACTTTCAGAATAGAATAATTAGGTCCAGGAAAGGAAACTTTTCAAAAAGGAAGTGTTCCACAATACCAATGACTTTATAATGTGAATGTCTTTCATTAGATAATTTTTTAAGTATATTTTAAATTATAAAATATGCTATAATATTTAAATTTTCACAGATTATCTTTATTTTTATATTATTGATAATTGTGTTTGTTTTCATAATGACATACAATCATACCCACCCCTATTTCCCTTCTACATCTCCTCTCATATCTTCCACAGCATATCTCCTTCCCAATTCCACGTCTTTTGTTTCTGTTTTTGTTGTTTTAATGACCCACTAAATCCAGTTATGGATGCCTGAAGGAATGCTATGAAAATGGAATGGCTTGTTCAGCTCTGGAAACTATTAAGTGGGAATTCTCTTCCACATTAAAGAATGAGACCTGAAGATTGCCTTGTCTGTCTAATGGCATTGCTTCTGGTTACACACCATAACTACATTTTAAGACCCTATTACTGAAGACATCACACACTCAGTACTTCAAAGTGGAATCAATCTCAAACTGACCAGGAAAATTCTACTCTGCTGGCTTTCCTATGCTTGCATGTTTTTTATTCAGACTACTGAGATAAAAATACGTGAATGCCTCCCAAACAGATCAAGCCAATCAACTGTCTCACCCATTCAGAGGGCCTGATCCAGTTGGGGACCCCTCAGCCATTGGTTCATAGTTCATGTGTTTCCATTCGTTTGGCTATTTGTCCCTGTGCTTTATCCAACCTTGGTCTCAACAATTCTCGCTCATATAAACCCTCCTCATTCTCTCTAACTGGACTCCCAGAGATCCACCCGGGGCCTAGCCATGGATCTCTGCATCCAGATCCCTCAGTCGTTGGATGGGGTTTCTAGCACGACAGTTAAGGTGTTTGGCCATCCCATCACCAGAGTAGGTCAGTTCGGGCTGTCTCTCGACCATTGCCAGGAGTCTGTTGTGGGGGTATCTTTGTGGATTTCTGTGAGCCTCTCTAGCACTTTGCTTCTTCTTATTCTCATGTGGTCTTCATTTACCATGGTCTCCTACTCCTTGATCTGTTGGGGAGGCATCCAGGCCATGGGACCGGGTCCTGTGCTCATTGCATGAGTTGGCTGTTTGAAACCTGGGGCCTATGCAGGGTCGCTTGGCTCGGCCTGGGAGGAGGGGACTGGACCTGCCTGGACTGAGTCTACCAGGTTGATCTCAGTCCGCGGGGGACCATTTAATCCCCTTCTACTGTAGCAAACACGGTCGTGGCAGCAGCTACTACAAATGATCGATCCAAAGCTCTTGGATGTCTCTTGGCCTTGAATAGCCCTCTATCTTCCAAGTGCATTTGCTTCTAAATGACTTCCCCAATATGCCTTCTAGGGAACTGATGTTGCTGCTCATAGGCAACACATGGGGGCCTACATGGGCTAATGCTTAGCTGATGGTTATGGAATGGAGAAGTATAAATTCCCAGCTTTCTGCTCTGATTCGAAACAGACTCACAAGTGTGGCTTACACTGCTGGCATTGGTTTACTGCTTAGCTTTTGCCTATAGTTGTAGTTTTGCTATTATTAAAATGTGCCAGTACTTCTACTACCTTTTTATTTCCACTTAGTATGCTTTAACAACCTGTGTTCATTCAATTCTACCTTGGGGCTGCTTTTCCAGGAACTAAAATTACGATACCTGTAGTCGGTAGAATAATGAACTCTGCCTGCCTACCAAAGATCATAGACCTGGCAGTGAAATTGGCACAGTCCTAAATTCTCCAAATTTTGGCAGAAAGAATTAGTGTTTCTTTAAGTGTGAGTATTAAATGAAGTGTCAGAAAATCAGTTCCAATGATGGAAACATGACACTTACTTGCCCTAAGAACAGTGTTACGAGTGAAAGTCCAGGGCACATTCCAATATTTGAAGCCTTTGTGGTGAGGTGCACTGAACGAATTTATTGTTGGTCTAAAGAAAATCAAACAATTTCATTGTTGTAGTGAACACAGGAAACTAATAATTCACAGCTTAATTATGTTTCCTCATCTAAAATAGAACTTCACTATGTGCTTTTAACAGAAACAAAAGAATAGGATGATCTGCCTAGACAGACGTTTTTCTCCCCTAATTTAAAATTTTCCCTCATTTCCCTAAATTTAAGATTGAGGCATGTTTTAGTGATAACACGTATCACCGAAACAGCAAAACACTGTGTATGTCAGGATGATAGGAAATCTTATAATGACATTTTACCAGAACTTCATGAAATCAATAATTATTTCTATGATAGAACTAACATCTGATATAAATATTGTCAAAATTTATTTATAAACCAGTATAAATACAACTAAAATATTTACTATTCACTGCATACACTAGACTTGTAACATTTTCCCCGTGACTCTGAGCACAAATTAAGGCAGAAAGGACATCTGGGATTTGTTTGAGAGTTATTTGGATGACGTGAGATAAAATAGAAAAATTCAAAAACCCAGTTACCTTTACTACTAAGAGTTCAACTATTCTTTCCATGAGCTCCTGTCAGTATTAACTTCAGTTGGAGAAATTTCCTTGTCATAAAATATATATTCTCATCAATATCCACTGTCATTAACTTTTGTTTTCTCTATATTTGATCAACCAACAGAACTCTCTATGGTGAGGAAGATGTTCAATATTGAAATGCATGCAGAATATGAATGTTGGGAGATTAAAATAATGCTTGTCTGAGTTCATCTGTACTAAATGTGTCAAATGCATTCTTGACATCACAGATAAGATTTCTTTTTAAATGTTGTCAATTACTACATTCATTTTATGTCAATTTTAGGTTAAATTTATAATTTAATGAACTTCAATGAACTTTAATCCCAACTTTATTAATATGTGGCATCTGGAAATTAAGAAGTAAATAGTTGACATTTCTGATTGAAAATGCTAAGATTCTCTTTTAACTCTCACTCACAAAACAGATTTTGAAAATTTTACCTTACCCTATGATTTTTTAATTGAAAAATATTCTATCAACTTTATTTGTAAAACAAAACAAAACTGCATTTTCTCTCCTGTTCTAATTTATAAATACCTTAAATACAATTTCCTCAAAGTCTAACATAATTAAATCATTCCATTTATACCACAAATAAAAACAACCTGCAAATCAGAAAAGTAAGAAATTATTTTTGTATAAAGAAAATAGACTTTGCATTCTCACTAAAATGAATTTGTATGCCACTTTACATGTCATGAAATGGGATAGACAGATATATTGAAAATTGAACTAACAGTTGGATGATTGATAAGTAGGTAGATATGCACAAGGGTATTTGAGTTTGTTCCTTAGGCAAAATAAGCTATTCTTGCTCCAAATATTTATTAGTGAACATTCTTCTCTCATTTCTTCTAAATAACTCCCACCCACTAGTTATAAATCTGAAGTTTTCTATGCTGATTTTTCATTTTATTTACATTGAAACACTGTGATTTGCACCAGAAAAGTTATATTTGACTTTCTTTTGAAACTGGAAAAAAACTTAAGGGAACTCTAAGAGAAGAAACAGATAAAGTTGAAACTTCAATTCATTTCACACATGGTGACAATGTTAAATTGGTTTATTAATTAAAAATAACAATCAATTCAATGATGGGTAAAGTACCAGTTTTGACACTTTAACTTGTTACTATAAAGTAAGCCCTAATCATTTTCAGTAATCAAATTCCAAAATTAATAAAAATATTCCCTGTCCGTATCCTACGAAATAGTCATAGAGCAACATAGAAACACATACCAAGCTTTTGATGTTCAGACATTTTTATTTCTAAAGATTTCATTTTTAGGTTTTAATTAATTGTGTGTATTTATTTAGGTTGGATACCCAATTGTTGCTCCCAACAGGCCAGATGGGGGTATTGGATTTAGCTGAAATTCTAGTTACAGATAATATTGAAACACACAAAGTAGGTGTTGGACCCGAACTCTGGTCCTTGGCAAGAAGAGTATGAACTTTAACTGCTGAGGATTTTTCTAGCACCTATATTATATTTTTTGAGATTTTAATTATGATAAGGAAATAATGGCTAATAAGTCAATTGCTTAGTATTTTACACTAAGACATAGACAATATCACATAATTAAATATAGAAATACTTTTGTATTAAAAATGAAGTTGTTTTAAGAAGCAACTGAGAAGAAATCATTTCTTAGCAAGGTAGATTCTTAACTTGTACATTCAAGTAATATGTACATGACACTGAAAATTATTCTTCCTAGCTATTAGGAATTTCACATTCTCCTTGCTCATCAGTACCACAAACTTACAGGATGTGTGGATCTCAAATACAAGAAAAGAAACAGATTTTTCATAAGATTCAGTGATCATGTCTATAATCATATATTTAGTGAGAGCAGCAGTCCAGATAAATCTTTTGCATCAATTTCTGTAGATTTCATGTCTCACACATAAAATGTGCCAGAAAGCTATGTACTTTCAATGATTATAACAATATGATTGATTTTAAATAACCAAATACACATGAACTACAATCATCATGAAAGTTACACAAAGCATAGATTTAAACAGCACACTTACTGGGATTTATACCAGACAATAGAGATGTGTGCTAGTGGCATCTGTTAGCAATTACCTTTCCTAAAGGGTTCTAGAAAGCAATCTATGGAAATAAATCTTTCCAAAAGTGTTTTCAAGCTATAGTTTACAACGCTTAGTGCACTGTGAAATTATAGGTGTGTCAGGGTTCAAGAGCTTGATGGATGCTAGAGACATTCTCTTAGACAGTGCTTAGTTTTTCTAACAATTATTAATACATTCCAAAGATCTACTAACACAACAGATGACTCAACATATGTTATTATACTTACTACTCACTATAAACAGGAAATACATGCTTTTATTCATCTCATTTCAAAAAGGAAGACAATGAATCAGAGTTTAAACAAACTAAAATGTTAACTAAATTATACATCGCTATGAGATTCCTGATCTTACACAGTTTTATAGTCTGGTCTATTAAGCTGGTCTACTCTAACCAGAAAAAATATTAGAATCAGAGGAATTGAGAAGACTTTAGAATATTTAGTTCTTAAAGCAAAACAAAACTAATAGAAAAATGTACTTTCAAAGAGAATCAGAGCAGTGAAAGAAAGAGACTTAATCTAAATTTAATTCTTCTTGTCTAGAGTTGATCTTACAATCTGATTTGCAGTATAATGGTTCACACTGCATTACCTGTGTTAGCATCAAAGAAAAAAATTCAGCCCTTTGAAACATTCATAACATGGATCCCCTATTCCTTCTGAGCACATTAAATCATTTATATTTAATAGATTACTGAATGATTTTTAGTGCCAGCAAGACACAATTGAAAGTTAACTAAGCATGAAAACATGGTATACCTAAAAGACACATCAAGTAGAATATGTCAAGTGAAGAGCCATAATCCCCAGCTGTTCAGCTCGCAAACTCCAAACGTATATATCAAAAACCACTCAATGATAACTTCATTCATATGTTAGTAACTGGGAGCAGAGACACTAGCTTTCAAATTTCTCATTTATATTTCTTTTAAAAAATAGAAATAAAATAGGTAAACCTACATTGTGAAATCATGCTGGCATTACATACTTCTGTCCTGTCCTTTCCTCACCAGCTTGTCATCATTGTCTTTATGACTGTGTCTTTAAAGTGCTGTTACCCTTACCTTATTTGTATTCACTGCTGTAATGACCCAGACACATTGTGCATTGCTGTCATACTGGAATGGAAAGTTGGGAGACGTAAAGGTGCCACTCGGTCCTTGAAGATTAGAGCCACACGTCTTCACTGAAAGAGAAATTGAAATTTCAAACATAGGTATACACCCTGTGTAAAAATCACAGTAATCAAATATCTTTCAGTGGATGCTAAGTTCAAAATTGCACAATTATGACAGCATTGAAATGCATATTATGATACTCTAATGTTATATATTGAAATTAGAGTGCTTGTTGCATTCTGAAATTTGAAAACTTGAGAGTTTGTACATGAGTTGAAAAGTAGTTATAAATAAAAGTATAAAATATATTGAAATACATAGTATATGGAAATTGCACTGTTTTCACAGGCCAAGGATCACAACTTTGATACATTAAATGTTGCAAGGATTTGTGAATGTAAGTGTGATGTAAGATAACTGTCTTCTGCATGTAAATTTCTCAGATAGAAAGAGGTATATTTACCTATAATTATCTTAATACAAATTCATGAAGGGAAAGAAGCAAAGCCTTGGATTGATTGAGTAATTTGAAAAGAATTTCTTTGCCACTAAATAAGTATCTAAGGACTGCAAATAACTGTTGGAAAACATCAATATTAAATTGAGTCATTTGTATTTTTTTTTTTGCCCAGAGTTAGGCCACTAAGACATAAGAAAGGCTATGCAAGTAATTTTAATGGATTTACAGAGAAAGTGGTAATATTTTTTCAATTTTCTACCCCTTTCTTCTTAATGAAATGCTAGTCAAAACACGAAGTTTTTTTTTTTTTTAATTTCCTTCCTGAACCACAAAGTTCAGCAGTGCTAATAACTGTGATGTGTATTCCTTTGAGTTAAAATTCCCGCATGTTATACTTTTCTATCTTGTCAAAAATAATCAATTATCTTTTTAAGTGAGCTTCAACTCAGCATGCATCTTCATATACACTTATGTTTTTACAGAGTTATGAGCATTGTCATGTTGAAGATCAAGTTTTTGTATTTCTTAACATTCACATGATAAGGCCATAGTCATTCTTCTAGGAAACAGCACAGGGGCATTGACACTAATTTTTTCCATGACATGGATGTTCATGTTGCAGTTGGTAACCTAAAATTGTCGGCATCATCTTTTCCATTTATTTGAAGTCCTAAGTAAATTTTCTTCCCCACAGTCTCCTAGGAATTTGATAAACATTTAATTAAGATGACTTTTATACAACATTCTTTAACTCATACCCATACTTCACTCTTTGCTGTAAACACTGCCACAGTCCTGTATGGAACTGGTACTTGAATGCATGTGATTTCCTGGTTTACTTCTTCTTCATGCTGGGGACTTCTATATCACTTCTCCTAGACTAAATGAAGAGTAGCTTATCTATGCTATACACCTCAGTTTCTCTCTTCACTGAAGTATCCTCTGTGCTATTATACTATCTAAATGTATGCTTGATTACCTTACTATATGCATAAAAAATTTTGTAGCTGTTCCTTATAGAATGAGTTTGAAAGTACCTAACATAATATCCAAATGATTGCTGTAGATTTCCTTTCCAGTATCATGCTCAGATATTGTTCATTTTCACACACTTTACTTGTGCTAATATTGGCTCTTATTCTTTCTGGAACATGCCATACCGAAATTTCTAGCTAGTCATGGTACTCTCAATTCTAAAATATTTCTTCTCTAGTTGACCTGCAGAAATTATACCCACTTGAGCAAATCCTGTCTAATATCTATTTACTGTCTATGAAAAGGATTCTCAATTTCTCCACTTCTGAAATAGACTGTATTCTTCATAGAGCATGACATGAATAGGACATCTATAAAAGTGCTCAGTTACTAGTGACCTGATAGACTGTGTGGCTACAAAGTCTCTGAGAACAAGAGATTGGTGTAAGTGATACTTTCTATATATCAATTCTCTGACAAAATTGATTTCTTTCTTGCATGGGTGGGGAGTTCAAGGCAGATTTTCTCTGTAGCTCTGGCTGTCCTGGAACTCACTCAGTAGACCAGACAGGCCTCAAACTCAGACTTGCACCTGTCTCTGCCTCCAAATTGGTAGGATTAAAAGTGTGAGCCTCCACAGCCTGGCTCAAAATTCATTTTCTAAAATGCACATGCAATTATAAGCTTCTAAAGGAAGCCTATTTATCATATCTGATAGTTGCTCATACTTTTCTTGGTACAGGTAATTTGCTAAATGAAGAAATACACAAGACCTTTGGTATAGCTTTGAAGCAAATCTTAAAACCAATGTGCTGTGGGATAATGCCCTTGTAAACTGGTTTTAATAAAATGCTCAGTAGCTGGGCAGGAAGTATAGGTGGGATAAACAGACAAGGAGAATTCTGGGAAGAGGAAGGGCTGAGTCAGGAGTCGCCAGCCAGACATAGAAGAGGCAAGATATGAAGGCAGAACTGAGAAAAGGTGCCAAGCCAGGTGGCTAAACATAGATAAGAATTATGGGTTAATTTAAGTGTAAAAGCTAGTTAGCAATAAGCCTGACCTAATGGCCATACAGTTTGTAATTAATATAAGCCTCTGTGTATTTATTGGGGTCTGAGCAGCTGTGGACCAGGCAGGACACAGGAAAACTTTTGGCTACACCAATGCTCCATTCATTCCAGTGAAGACTCCCTGTGAATCTATAGGCTACTGTTGAAAGGCTCCCTGTGAATATATAGGCTACTCTTTTAGTTTTTTCTTTTCATTTAAAGGTATATAAGGAGCGGTAATGAAATGACAAGTAAAACTAACTCTGAGTGTTTGGGTCATACCTGCTGCCACTCAACCTTTTGTTTCGTGAACATGTATGTGGTTTTCCCTCTTTCTGCTCCTGTGTACACGTGTGTGTTTGTGCACATGTATATGTGTTCCTATTTGGAAAAACTGAGCAAATTCTAGTCACATTTCTTTGGAACAAAGTAGATTTCTAGGTCCGTGCATGAACATCACTTTTTCACAAATTCAATAGTGCCAAAGCTTGATCAAAATATTACACATGTTAACAGTCTTTCACTATGAAAATACAGCAAGATTTCTTCATCCGTGAATGGGAAACAGGAAGATCTCAAAGAGACCTGATGTGTGAGGAAAGTTGTACCCATTGACTCAAAGCAATTGACAAAACATGTGATGTAATTGAATAGAGAAATGACTTAATACTTGAGATTTTTGTGCTTGGCTATGGTCACATGCTGGCTATTTGGTTCTTATTTTCAGTTGTAAGAATGTTATCGTACCAACATGAAGATTTGGAGATGATCTCTGATCTCCATGCAGTTCCCTACTATTTGTGCTTAGGTTTGTATTATTACTGCAAGATGAGACTAGAAGAAAGATTAGTCACTGTATGTGTTTTAAAACATAAATGGCTGGTAAGAATTCTGCCCCTCGCAAGTGGCTCATTCCTTTATTTCCAACACTATGGAGGCAGAGACAGGTGAATCTCAGAGTTCAAAACCAGCCTGGACAATATAATGAATTCCAAGACAGCCAGAGATTCACAGTGAAAACCTGTCTTGAAAAATCAAAAAATAAAATAAAATAAATGGACCCAAACTGTTCTCTAAAGTTAATTCAGTATTCTGTCACAATGCCGTATAAAATAACACCTTGAAATATGACTAAAATAATATCATTTACTTATCTTTCATGCTGACAACTATTCTACTCTGTTTTTATTTGTAATTCTCTTCATCATTAGTATGGCTTACTACAGTTTTTGTTTTGTTTTGTTTTGTTTTTTTTGTTGCTTCTAGTAATTTTGCTTGGCTTTTTTTTGAGACAGGGTTTCTCTGTATAGCTTTTCGCCTTTCCTGGAACTCGCTTTGGAGACCAGGCTAGCCTCAAACTCACAGAGATCCGCCTGCCCCTGCCTCCTGAGTGCTGGGATTAAAGGCGTGTGCCACCACTGCCCGGCTGCTTGGCTTTTTACTTGCACCCTTTCTTTGACTCCAACTCTTCCCTATTGGTTCAGAGGGGCTTCTTGTCTATCAAACAGGAAATATTGTTATGCTTTTTCACTTCTTATTTTTCAGATAAGGATTGAAGAAGTTGACCCAGACCCAGAAAGGCAAATATAGTATGCATTATCTTTTATGTGGATAAGCTGTTATAACAGTGATAAAACCACAGAGGTTAGGTATATAGCAAAGAGCTAGAAGGTACAGATAGATTTTGTTAGCAAGATGAAAGGGGACAGGAACAAGAGGATTAACTGTGAGGAGGAGGGGGGGAAAGGAGAAAGGAGGAATATGGGGTAAAACAGCTACAATTAAGGGCCATTTGAGAAGTAATAAGGTGACATCATACAGTAGAAGATTCCTGAAATATATACATATATGAAAGTTATCTAAATGAAATCACCAACTGGATATCTCTTGTCATCAAAATGAAGCTTCTAACACTGTGATTGGGTTACAGATCATTGAGTTATTGGCAAAAAGTGTCCTATGTGAATTCCCCCACCAAAAAACAGACCATTGCTAAGGCTATAGATTGTTCCCAAAACAAACTAACAGCAAACCCTGTTGCTGAAGATGACACCTACACAACCCATTGAATCTGGCGAAGTCCCATTGGTGCCTACATAGAGCCTTCATCCTTATGTGCTAATGTCTTTTGTATAGGAAGATAATCCACATGCTCCCAAAATAGAAATGTAAACACCAAGCCAGCCAAAACCCTTTAATCTACAATAGTATCCTGACTGCAAGTTTTTTTTTATAATAGCCAGAAACTGGAAACAATCTAGATGTCAGTCAACCAAAGGATGGACAAAGAATATGTAGAACATTAACACAATGGAGTACTACTCAGTTGTTAAAAAAATTTACATCATGAAATGTGCAGTCAAATGGATACAAGTAGGAAAAAAAACCATCCTGAGTGAGGTAATCCATATGAAGAAAGATAAATATGGTATATATTCACTTATAAAAAGATATTAGCTGTTAAGTGAATGGTAATCAAGCTACAATCTACAGACCCAGAGGGCTTAGGTAAAGAGAAAGGCTCAGGGGTGGGGTGCACATGGATCTGCCTGGGAAGAGGAAATACAATAGATTTTGTGGATGAACTGGGGACAGACAGGGGTGGGAGAGGGAAGAATCAAGTGGGAATGTAGAGGGAGAAAGTGCAAGTAGAGATGACTAGAATTGCGGCATTTGGAGAGCAGTGTGGAAATATAGTACAGTGGGAACTTTCTGCGTCTATAAGGGTGACTCAAGTGAAGATTCCTAGTAATGGATAATATGGCATCTGAACTGGCCATATTCTGTAGTCAGGCAAAGCTTCCACTGGTGGACTGTGGTTGTGTTCAGTTGAGTTGTTGGCCAAGATGGTCCAATGGAGATACCCCAAACCACCCAAAATTATTTTAGGGTAGAGGTTCACTTTTCAAAAACTGACAATTGGGGCTCCATTGCAGAGAACCTGCATGGAGCCTTCACTCCCGTGTTCCAGTCTCCTTTTTTTTTTTCAGGAAGATACTTTACAGGCTATCCAAAGAGATACCTGGACACCATCCCAGCCCCAAAACCTTTGACCTACAATCTATCTGCAAGAAGCACTAGGGAAATGGTGGCACAGAACTTGTGGAACTGAATGTATGGTTTAACTTGATGGCATTCCAATAGAGGGAACATATGCACAACACTGCCTGGATGGTCAGGGACAGGAGACTGGATAGCCCAGAGACCTTGGGTAGAACAAAACACGACTGGCCAAAAAAAAGAGGAAATTATTCCTTAATGATATTCTGCTACACCCATAGATTGGTGCCTTGTCCAGTTGTCATCAGAGAGGCTTCCTTTAGCAGAAGGTGGGTGCAGGTACAGAGACCACATCCTGACATTATGTTGAGAGGCTAAATTGGTGTTCTCCATGGGTCCCTCCTCTAAGTGCTTGGGGAACCCCATGGAAAATGGGGAGGAAAAAAATGTAGGAGTCAGAGGGGATGGAGGACATCAGGAGAACATGGCCCACAGAATCAACTAAGCAGGGCTCACATGGGCTTACATGAGAAACAAAAACCCCGGGTCTGCAAGGGTCTGCACTGAGTCCTGTGGATGATTGATTGATAAATAAAGTGCTGATTGGCCAGTAGCCAGGCAGGAAGTATAGGCGGGACAAGGAGAGAGGAGAATTCTGGGAAGTAGAAAGCTGAATCAGGAGATGCTACTAGCTGCCGCCACCATGAGTAGCAACATGTAAGAGACTGGTAAGCCATGAGCCATGTGGCAAGGTATAGATTTATAAAAATGGGTTAATTTAAGATGTAAGAACTAGGTAGCAAGAAGCCTGAGCCATTAGGCCAAACAGTGTAAGTAATATAAGCATCTGTGTGTTTATTTTATGAATGGGCTATGGGACTACAGGGGCTTGGCAGGACCCAGAGAGAAACTCTCCAGGTACAGAGTCCTCTGAGTATGTGTTAAGTCTGTTAGCTTGGTATTTTGTGGGACTCCTAATAGTGAGAGAGGTTGTGTCTCTTTTGCCTGCTCTTGGGACTCTTTTCCTCCAAATTGATTCTCCTTGTCCAGTTAGGGATTTTGCCTTGTCTTTGGTATCTTGCTTTATTGTGTTTGGAGGATTGTTGCTTTCTGGAGGAGAAGGAGGGAGAGTGGATCTGGGGGGGACAAGGGAAGTAGGGAGGAACTGGGAGGAGTGGAATGAGGGGAAAGTGTGGTTGAGATGCATTGTAAGAGAGAAGAATCTGTTTTCAATAAAAATAATAGAAATACTCTTGGAATAGAATGAAACAATGTTATTAATTACAAAATGCATATGCTAGTATTTATGAAATTAAAACAAAGTTAATTGGAAAAATGGACATTTAGATTACACAATCTGGATTTTACACTGATTTTAGAGAATTTTATGTGATTCAATTAAATGAATCATGAATTTCATATGCATAGATTATTCTAAGTAGTTTTCAATGTATTTGTCTTACTTTATCAGTCTCAAATGGCCTTCAAGAAGGCTAGTTAGAGCAGAAAATTATTTCAAAGAAATATATTAAAAATAAGCTATGAGGAAGAAAAGATGGATGGACATGTAATACTTCAATTTAACCTATCTGCCTCTAGAACAAACTCTTTAGAATATCTTATGTATTAAACATTTATAATAGAACATTATGCAATATAAGTATGTATTTTAGAGCTAAATTATATTGAAGGAGTATTTAGTGCTTTGACACTGAAATATGATGTTATCATCAATAAATATGTTAGGTACTTCATAGCTAATCTGTAAAAGCAACAGGTCCACTGGCAGCACTCTAGACATAACTAACACATAAAGCATGGGTTCATTTAGCCACTATTAAATACAACATTCTATTAGTGAAGGATGAATATGACTTAAATAAAGAAATATACAGAGTGCTGTGTAGATGCAGCTGGCTAAAAGTAATGTTAAAAGTTGTCAATGTCTGCTATACAAATGTCAGTCAATAATTTTACTGATTAAGGATTTAATCATGAAATTTGCAGGTAAAAGGATAGAAAAATACCATGCTGTGTGAGCTAACCCCAACCAAAAAAGAGAAGTATGATATGTGTCCCCTTATATGTGGATATTAGGTATTAAGTCAATAATCAAGCTACCGTCCATAGACACACACACAGCTCTGTATCTACCTATACCTTACTCTGTACTATAGAGTAAGGGAATCAAGGAGAGAGGCAGATAGATGTCCCTAGGAAAGAAATATAGAATACATAGTTATAGATGGATGGGGGGAGGGCACAGGAACAGGAAGAGCAAATGGAGAGGAGGAGGGAAGAAGGGAATGAGGGAGGAAATATGGAGAGAGACAGTTAAAATTAAAGGCCATTTGATGGGTAATATGACAACCTAATACAATAGGAGTTTCCTAAAATATATACATATACGAGAGTGATATAAATAAAATTCCCAAATAGTAGTAGAGACAGAGACCCAATTGGACATACCTTACCACCTAGTGAAGCTTCCAGTACTGGGACTGAGTTATACTTTATTGAGTTATTGGCCAAATGTATCTCATAGAGACCACCAAAAAAAAACCAGGTTTTATTCTCCCAAGAATATAGGTTACTGACCACAAACTAATGGCAAGTCCCCATTGTCAGTGACAACAGCTACACAACTCATTGAATCTGCAAAAATCTGGTGCCTACATAAAGCTTTCATGCCCATGTGCTATTGTGCTAGAGTGTCTTTAACACAGGAAGTTAATCTGCTTGCTACCAAAAGAGAAGTATAAACACAAAGCTAGCCAAAACTCTTTGGTCTACAGTGGTATGCTACCTGCAAGATATGCAAGGGCAGTGGTAGCATAAAATTTGTGGAGGTAACCTACCAGTATCTGATTTGATGGAACCAATCTACAGCACTGCTTGTGTGACCGAGAACCAGAGGCTAGATAATTCAGGGAATTAGAGTAAAACCAAATACTACTCACCTAAAAAAAAAAAGAAGTATCCTGTTCCCTCAGTCATTGGATGAGATTTCTAGCATGACAATTAGGGTGTTTGGCCATCCTATCGCCAGAGTAGGTCAGTTCAGGCTTTCTCTCACCCATTGCCAGTAGTCTATTGTGGAGGTATCTTTGTGGGTTTCTGTGGACCTCTCTAGCACTTTGCTTCTTCCTATTTTCATGTGGTCTTCATTTATCATGGTCTCTTATTTCTTGTTCTCCCTCTCTGTTCTTGATCCAGCTGGGATCTCCCGCTCCCCTAAGCTCTCTTTCCCTGGAACCTTGCCCTTCATTACCCCCACTCATGTCCAGGTTGTTCATGTAGATCTCATCCATTTCTCTGTCATTGGGCAGTCCTTGTGTCTTTCTTAGGGTCCTGTTTTCTAGGTAGCCTCCCTGGAGTTAGGTGGAGCTCCAGGAGTCCAATTGGCGAGAAAGAGGAGGGATTGTATGAGCGAGAATCGTTGAGACCAAGATTGGAAAAAGCACAGGGACAAATAGCCAAACGAAGGGAAACACATGAACTGTGAACCAATAGCTGAGGAGCCCCTAACTGGATTAGGCCCCCTGGATAAGTGAGACAGTTGATTAGCTTGAACTGTTTGGGAAGCATCCAGGCAGTAGGACCGGGACCTGTCCTCAGTGCATGAGCTGACTGTTTGGAACCTGGGGCTTATGCAGGGACACTTTGCTCAGCCTGGAAGGAGGAGACTGGACCTGCCTGAACTGAATCTACCAGGTTGAACTCAATCCCCAGGGGAGTCTTTGCCCTGGAGGAGATGGGAATGTGAGGTGGGCTGGGAGGAAGGTGCGCGGGGGGGGGGGGGGGGGGGGGGGGGAGCGGGAGTGGGGAAGACAAAGGAATCCGTGGCTGATATGTAAAATTAAATTAAATTATAAAATAAAAAAATACAACATAAAAAAGTAGTGATAAAATGACTCTTAATAACACTCTGCTATATTCATAGTTCAATGCCATGCTAAGCCATCATCAGAGAAGCTTTCCACCACAGCAATTGAGAACAAATACAGAGACCCACAGGCAGATTGTATGTATGCAGAAAGTGAGTGACCTTGGAACACTCAGCCCTAAAGTGTATTTCTCCATCAAATTCCTCTTCTCTGGGCTCAGGGAACCCTGGGAAGAGGAGGTGGAAGGAGTGTGGGAGCCAGGCTGATGAAGGACCTTAAGAAAACAAAGCCCTATAAACTGACACTATTAAAGCGCATGTGAACTCACAGCAACTGTGGCTGCATACACAGACTCTGCACCAAGGCCTTTTTGCAGATACTAAGGCATCCAGTTTAGTGTCCTTATGGGATTCCTGAGCATGTGAACAAGTACTTCATCTGATTCTGGTGCCTCTCTTGGGCTCTTTTAATTCTGTTCATTTGTCTTGTCCAGCCCTGAGGTAATTAATATTTTTTGTTTTATCTTATTATGGTTTTATTTTGTAATATTTTGATATTATCCCTTAGGAGCCTGTTTTTTGGATTTTGTTTGTTTTCTAATGAGAAATAGAAAGGGAGTGGATTCGGTTGGGATGGGAGGAAGGGAGGAACTGGGAGGAGTAGAGGGAGGAGAAAACATACCAGGATACATTATGTAAGAAAAAAATCTAATTTCAATTTAAAGAAAAAATTATTCTGGTAGGAGAATTATAATTATGTTTTTATGCATGCAATTTTTTCTTACAGAAACATGAAGTATTTATACTTATCTAATTCTTATGCATTTATACTATATTGTTTAACCTTTTAATACTGGGGCACAGATCTTCCTCTTTTTTATAATTTTATCTTCTTTCTTTTTAGATGTTCATTTTTCCCATAACTATTTCTTAGTTTTGTAAAGTTAGTTTTGTAAAGGTGAAGGCATTACTCTTGAATTTTATTGATATGATATATTATTTGATACAAATACAAACATTTTCCCTGAGGTTCATTTTATAACCTCAAGGAAAAAGGTAAATATAATTATAGTAGAAATACTACAGTGCAGAAATGCATTTGATACACTGGCTCAAAATTCCTTACTTGAATGTTACAATAGAAAGTGAGGATAGTTTCTAACAATGCCAATGAAGATAAAAAATAAATTCATTAAGTAAATATTATCAGCACTATGCTCTAACCAACTGAGTTAAGTGACCAATTATGAGTGTTATTTTGTTCAATAAATTATGAAAAAATTGCCATTAAGTGGATAAATATATGGATGCCCACAACTAGTGGTACTATTCAACATGAACAGAGGGGCTTTTGGACAAAGCTATCAGTTACAGGAAAAGAAATTGATAAGAGCTATAGATTGAAGATTTAGAAAATGTTCCATTATGTGGTAAATGTTTTTTTGCCTATTAATTCCAAGAGACTTAACAACATCTTCTTGGTGAAGTATGTTGTAGTCTATTGAATGTTCTGGTCCATTGTAGAATCACTAATCTTGTGTGTGCTGATCTAAAGGTATGTCTCAGAATTGTGAAAGAAACCTGGTGAGGACCATTTCATTTTTCTGAAGAATAACATTGACTATTTATTTTAAGATATCATTAGGATGAATTCCAAATAGTTTTGTATATCTTCAGCTGTCTCTGAGTTTTCAACTGTGTTTGCACTTGAGCTAATCCATACCATCTGGACCTAGTTCCTTTACTTGTAATCTCAGAAAATTGTACTATGTCATGAATAGTATCTGATAGGTGTGAAATTTTTATGTGATTATTCCATCTGTCTGAGTGACTCTCCCAAAGAAGATCTAAGTTAGTAGATTCAAGAAAGGGTACCCTTAGGGTATGACACAGATAAAGGGCTCTTAGATTTATACATTGTATTTTTTTCTGGGAATTTGGCAGTCTTCCTCTTGTGTCTCTTCAGGAAAAAAATTAAAAGTTCCCTTGTAACCAAGCTCAGATAAGTTTGTACTCAACAAAATTTGTCTGTTTCTGTTGTAACATTTCATGGGACATTATCTGTTAAAAGTAAGATGTAACATAGGATTAGAGATGGTGAAACTGAGATACTTTTAGAGAAATTTAACTACATTACTAAACAAAGAAAAGTAGCATTTTTCCTGTCATATGTATGACCTAGGAGAACAAGGAAGCGAAAATAAAAGTGGACTTACTAAAGCTGTGAAAAGAAAAGTAGACCAGTGTAGGGGGATGAGGGATAATAGAGGGTTGAAGAGGTAATAGAGGGTTGAGAATGATCAAAATTCACGACATGTACACATGGAAGTGTTATAATGAATATCCATTGTATAACAAGAGCATGCAAATAAAGAACTAAAAAAAAATTCCCTCCACATCAACAGATATACTGTAAATATAAAACAAAAAACACTAAAAGTTTTCTTTGAGAAAAAATAGTTCACCTTATTAAAAAAAATATGGTTTCAGTAGAAAATACAAGAGACACAAATCAACTAAATCAGAAAAAAGTCAACTTAACAGAAATCAACTTGAGAAAACAAAATCCTATAAACTGACACTATTAAAGCTCAATCAACTTAAACAGAAAAAAAATTCCAAAGATTCCAGATTTTAAAATTTTCTAGATGAAAGTAAAATACTTTTAACGAAGGAATTAGTAATACAGGGAGGAACATATCCATAATCAAAGAAAATAGTATAGGTTTTAATATTCCACTGTGGTCAGAAAAAGGTTATGGTAAAATAGGTTAAAATGGTATAATATACAAATGAAAATGATTAGTAGGATACAGAGGAATCAGATAACTTTTGAATCATTGTACATTAATTTTATTATTATTTATTTTAAGCAGGCGGGGGATGAGTGTAATCATGGCACACATTCCAAGGTCTGAAGGCACCTTGAACAAGATGATTTCTCTTTCCACAATGAGGGTACTAGGAAGTGAACTCAGATTATTAGGATTGACATGAAACATCTTTATCAATTGACTCTTCTAACAGGCCTTAGATTTCTTCTGTTTATATATATATATAAATTAGAATCATGGAGGAAAAGATAAAAAATATAAGAGTAGACAGCTCTGTAACAGAAGGTCAGATTTCACAGATTGTTGGGTTGAAAGTTATGATTTTGGTTTTTCTTTGTGATATTTGGAAATTAAAGCAAGGACTAGACTACATCACGTTTTATCTATTCCTTCTATCATTATGGTAAAAAAATTAAAAAAAAGAAACCTTCCAATAGTTTTGAAAGTCATATACTGAGATACATGTATTAAGTAGTATGCAGTAAAGTCCTACATTGTACTTTTTTCCATAACCATCTAAATATACATAAATATGCAGACTTAATCATGAATAAAATATTTTTATGTCAGATTTTTGTCTTGGGGGCTTATTTTCTATTAATATTTAAATGTTTTATATAACAATTTAAAAAAATTAGTAAGTTAGAAAAAAAAATCATGGACCCATATGCCTTACCTATTTTGAGTCATGAGAAATAGAAAACCTGAACCGGGCAGTGGTGGCACACGCCTTTAATCCCAGCACTCGGGAGGCAGAGGCAGGCAGATCTTTGTGAGATCAAGGCCAGCCTGGTCTCCCAAGCGAGTTCCAGGAAAGGCACAAAGCTACACAGAGAAACTCTGTCTCAAAAAAAGAAAAAAAAAAGAAATAGAAAATCTGAACAAACCAATAATAAGAAATGGGATAGCATCTGTAATGGAAATGCTCCCATCAAAAGGAAAACCTGCAATAGAAGGCCTCCCTAAGGAGTAAGTACTACAAAGATTTGAAGAGCAGGTAAAGCAATTCTCTTTACATTGTTCAAAACAAGCAGAAGAAAAGGAAGTTCTTCAAAATATATCCCATAAAACTAATGCCACCCTGGTATCCAAACCAGATAAAGACATATAAGATGGCTGTATGTTCTTTTCTTGCTCAACACAAATCAAATAATCCTCAGTGAAAGTCTATTGAACTGAACCTACAAAATATTAAAAAGGGTACTCATCATAAAGTCAAATTTATTTCATAAAGCAAGAAGAGCTTAACATATGAAATCAATACATGTATAATATTAATATTAACAGTACAAAGAACAAAATCATGTGGTGATTTCAGTAAATTCACAAAAGATGAGAATTTGAAAAAATTTGAGATTTTTGTATGATTAAAAATTCTGAAGAGACTAGGTACAGATATACTACATCATAATAAATTAAGGTCTCATAATCATAAATTAGGGTTTCATAATCAAGTCAATAGTTAATATCACTCAAAGTGGATAAAAACAAGAATTATGTCAACATAGTAATGAAATTCTTGGTCAAAGAAATCACAGAAAGGAGAGAAATAAAAGACAGGTAAATTGGAAAAGAAAATGTCAAGCCATCACTACAATACAAAGATTTTATAGATATGCAACTTTAAGTATCACACATTCACACAAATATAACACAATGAACATTAGTGCTGATGAGATAATATCACACACACACAAACACATATACTAACACACACACAGAGACAGACAGACAGATAGGTAGATAGATAAGTAGGTAGGTAGATAGATAGATAGATAGATAGATAGATAGATAGATAGATAGATAGTCAACAATTTCATTTGGTATCTATTCTAATTTCCTTTTTTTTCTGGGATAAACTACTCTGAAACAACAACAACAAAACCTTAGGGGAGCAAGGGTTTATTCCAGGTTGTAGCCCATGTTAGGGAAATAAATGCAACAAGGACCTAAACGAGCTTATTCACAACACACCAATGGTCAAGAGTAAAGAGAAACAAGTGCTTGTTTGCTCACCAGCCTGCTGCTTTCTCCTTTTTTATATAGTTCAGGACTCCTTGCACACCCTGTCTGGGTTTTTCCAAATTAATTAACACTCATGCCATCCCTATTCAGACACGCAAACAGGACAACCTGATCTACACAATTCATGAGTTGAAATTCTCTCTGTAGGTGATTTCAGATTATATTACAGTGACAGTTAGAAAAATGAATCTAGCAATCACAGGCATCAAAATGGATAGAACCAATGGAAGATTGGAGTAGAATAGTGGCTATCAGAGTCTGAGGAGATTTGCAGATCAGTGTAAGAAGAGTTTATTAATGATTATTAATTCATAAGTGATTTAGACACTATGAAGTGATATTGCCCAGATGGGTGAGTATTGATAAAAATTCACTTTTATATTTTAAAAATGTAAAACAAAGGACTCTGAAAGACTTCTCCCTAAAGAAATGATATTTCTAAGACAAACGTGTTTAATCTGACTTAAATCTGATAGGACATTCCCATGTGTGCACATATCACAGGCAACCCCATAAATATATGTAAATTTGTTTCCGTGTGTCAGTTAAAATGTTTTTAATAAAGGAAATAAATATACTTTACAATATATCCCACATAAAAGATGTACTATTTGGTCAAGAAATATGCACACACACACACACACACACACACACACACACACACACACACACACTCTTACACACACACACACTCACACACACAACTTTTATCTGAAGGTGAAAGATTAAGCCTATTTAAGCCAGTGTCTTGGATCACCAATAAGTGTTTCAGCTCTGCATTACTTAATTGGACGTTTTAGTCTCTCTGTCTTCACCAAACCCTGATAAACTGTCACGAGTAAAGAAACAATTAGTGTTAATCTTGAAATACATCTTCGTGATATCTGCATAAGAATAGGAGTCTAATGCGTGTCTGTGCTGAAAGGGAGTGCATAAATAATGAACAGTGATGAAATGAACACAAAGCAGAAACATGGAAACCAAGGAAGACTGTGTTAAAGAAACATAATTAAAATAGCAAGAAGCAGACTACCTAGGATGAGGTAAATCTGATTAAAACCCAATAAATGCAATTTCTCCTAAAGATGACAAATGCTCATATTTTTTAAGGTAAAAATAGTATGTAAATTCATTTTTTCTAACTTAATTGTTAATAGTTTAGCTTTTCCCTAAATGTCTTGTTTATATATATAAACTGTTTGCTTTAATCACATAGAATATGTTATGGAATATCTATTTCTTTTTCATTTAGTTATAGTATTTTATTTACTTATTTCAACACCTATTCAGTCCATACTGGTTCTTAAGGTGCTAGAATGTTCTTGAATGTTTGAGAGTTTGTGATCAGTTTGACTAACCAGCCTCATCCTTCTCCACCTGCCATAGTTATAAGGAAAAAGAAAACACAAAACCGCCAAGTACAGGTTAATTATACAACCATGAGAATGCTACAAAGAAAACACAAGGGACCTTCTCAGTGGTTAGATCTGGGACATTAACTACGTCCCGAGGAGGCCAATTACAAGGCACTCTCCCTCCACAAAATAAATGTTCACAAATGGAAGATACCATAAGGCATGGTACATGGAGGCAAAGTAAGTAAACTATCTGGATTTTAAATAACACTTCAGTGAAATAAAAATTGCATTTAATTCAAATATATGTGGCAATGAAATTATTAACATTTTCTTACAGCTGAATAGCTTGCTTTCATGAATTGCCAGGACACTTTGCTTCCTTTGCTGTGGAAACAATTTTTAGAGTATTTCCAAGTAGTTTTGTGTCTGAAAATATCAAGGTAGTTTTGCTATCCTGTGTTGATTTTACTCATGCTGATGTGTGGAATGACACCTTGATGACATACCAGTCACTACCCCTGAATATGGGAATTTCATTTGGAATATTTTGTGTTTAATAATGAGGAAAATATTTCAAAGTGGCACTGAACATCTTTATAAAGAGAAATACATTAAAAAAGGAAATAAACTAATACATGATTTCTGGATATGGGTTTAATGAAACCATGTTATGAGAAATATTGATTTATGGAAATATCTATTTCTACATGCAAAGAATAATAGTCTTTTTTTAATGTATAACTTTTCTATAAGTTATATGCATGCACACCTTGTACACTGATCACTTTCATCCCCCACCTTCCTCTTACTCTATCCTTCCTCTTTTCCCTCTGCAACTCTCTCACATATTCATGTCTGCGTCGTGTGATCAACCAAAGCTAACCGAGTCTGCCTGTGTGACAGTGGGTTTTGATCTCTGTTGGAGCCTAGTGGACGCAATAGAGAGTACACAACTAAAGCGAGCAAGTCTTCATTTGTCAATTGTTTAGGAGTGAACGGAAGTCCCTCCATTTTTTCTTAACTAATTCTTGAAAGGATTGGATTTGAACAAATGCAGGGAATGAGTTAGTGAGTTAATGATTGCTGTTTTGTAGCCTTTCACACTAATTTTTTGCTCCTCCATATTTCCTGAATCCGCTTCTGAAATGTCTGAGCCCCATAAGGGAATGACTTATTTTCTGCATTTAGACAATCATGAGTCTCTTCATTCACTGTTGTTCTTTATAAGGAAAGTCTTCTCTAATTAACAACGGGATTTATTTTTATCTACAAGTATCAACATAGATATTTAGAAGGCATTTTTTTGCTTATCAGTTTAGTTACCCATCTGAACTACGTTCCCTGCATGAGCCTACTAACTCCCCAGATAAGAATTGTTGAGCAGGATTACAGTTTCAAGCACTGGGTCCCACCCCATGAAGTGTATCTTGAACCTATTCAGAGAGTAGTTGTTTGCTTACTCTTCACCAACTGTTAAACCACTGCTGCATAGGTAGACATTTTTTGATGTCCAAATGGTTGCTTTATTTTCTGTTTTTCTCTACCTTATTCTATAATTTCATAATGTCAATCCCTCTGTCTCCCAACCTGCCTTAACCTTTCTAGCCACAGTTTTTTGTCTCTTTACTTACTTTTGACCTATGTTCTATTATCCCTGTTTACTTAAGCTAACTACTCCCCCCTTTTCCATCCCATCTCTTAAAAAAAATCATTTGAAGGAAGAAACAATATTCTTGTGGAAAAAAAAACAACTGTCATTTTTTTTTCTTTTTAACTTTGTTCATTGAGATTGGTAGAAATGGTGGCATTTTTTTAACAGTTTAAGAAAAAATCTGAATAATCAAAAAGAATTGGAGAATAAAGTCTTAAAAATGTAACTATGACACAAAGAAACCTAGAACCTAAGGATTAGCCCTAAGTATCTGGACACTTGATGAAAAATGAAACTGCATCCATGTTATGCCATTCAAAGAGAAATAAAAAAAATTAGGTGATATTTAGATATTTTCAAATACCATAATAGAGATTAAAATTTTCAGAAATAAAATTTAAGGAACTAATGTTTCATCTTGACATGCTGCCAAGAAAATTAGTTTAATTAAAACTCAAAATTTTAATTTGGTAAAAATGAAAAGTCCATATTTAATTACAAATGAGATGTGTGTTATGCAAGTGTCAAAGTCAAATATTGCATGTTCAGCAATTATTGAAGACTCACCAGAATGCAGCCTTTATACAGCTCAGCCATCCCCCATCTTACCACAAGGGCACTTGCTCAACCATGTTCATTGCAGCTTTATTCATGGTAGCAAGAAACTGGAAACAACCTATATGTTCCTCAACCAATGACTGGATAAAGAAAATGTGGTACATTTACACAATGCAATATTATTCAGCTATTAAAAAGAACGATATCATGAAATTTGCAAGTAAATGGGTGGAACTAGAAAAGAGATCATCTTAAGTGAGGTAACCCAGACCCAGAGAGACAAACATGCTATATACTCACCTACAGTGGACATTAGGTGTTAAGTAAAGTATAATCATGCTACAATCTACAGACTCAGGAGAGGCTAAGTAATAAGCAGGGTTCAAGGTGGGGACACATGGATCTCCCTGGGAAGGGGAAATAGAATAGATTTCATAGGCAGACTGGGGAGGAGAACAGGACGGATTAGACAGAGAGACGGAGGGAAAGAGTACTGGGAGAAATGACTGGAACTGGGGGCGGGGCCATTTGCCAAGCAATGTAGTAACTTAGTGCAGTGGAGACTTCCTGGAATCTATGAGAGTGATCCTAGTGATGTGTCTTCACAATGAGGGATATGAAGCCTAACTGTCCATCTTCTCTAACCAAGCAAGGCTCCTAGCAGTGGAAATGGGATACCAACTCAGCCACAAAACCTTCGAGTTAAGTTCTATCCTGCCAGCTAGAAATCCTGGGGCAATGGGGCCCAGAACTTGTGGGAGTGGGCAACACATGACTGTCTAAATTGAGGTATATGTCATGAGAGGGTTCCCATGCCTGACACTGCCTGGATGGCCCAGAACCAGGAGCAGGAACGGCCGGATACCTAGGATAGAACCAAACACAGCTGGCCAACAAAACAAAAGACAAACAAAAAAAATCAATGAAATGATTCCTAATGATATTCTGTTATACTAATAGGTCGGTGCCTAGCCCAGATGTCATCAGAAAGGCTTCACTCAGAAACTAATGGAAACAGATACAGAGACCCATAGCCAAACGTTAGGCAGAGCCATGGGAACCCCACAGAAGAGGAGAAGGAAGGAGCCAGAAGTGTTGAGATACCCCAAGAACACAGCCCACAGAATCAACTGAGCAAGGCTCATAGGGGCTCACAGAGACGGAAGCAACACACATGGGCCCTGTATGGGTCTGAGCTAGGTCCTCTGCATATACCTCATGGTTGTGTAGCTTGGTGTTCTTGTGGGACTCCTAACAATGTGAATAGGGGGTGTCTCTGATTATTTTCCTGGCCTTAGATACTTTTCCTCCTACTGGGGTGCCCAATCAGCTGTGAAGTGGTGATTTGTGCCCAGTCTTACTGTGTCTTGTTAAGCCATGTTCAGACAAGTGTTTTAATAACAGACAATAAAAATATGAATGTTCATGTAAAACAATTTCAAATCTGACAAGTCAATTAAAACATGTCAGACTAAAAATGTTAAATTATAGAAGGGGTACTTTTGGACTATAAACCATTATTTTAAGATGTGTGACCCATGTGTTTATTTTGATATAGAATAAAAAATAGATAAAAATTTTAATGCCGTAAGAGTAGAAATGTAAATACATGCTGATATTTCAGTTATAAGCTACAATTATGATTAGCAATAATACTTCCTTTGATTTTCAAAGAGATGTTAATTTTTAATGGATTATAGAATAAAAATTATAATTTATTTTAATTCCCAATGATGTTTGTAGGTGTAAAATTTTTATTTGGATAATAATTTTAGAGTCACAGACACCTGCAATTACTGTATAGGTTATTATAAATGTATCCAATTTTCCAGAACACTGTGCTCTTACTTAAATACAATTAATTTATCCAAAGAAAGAAATTAAAATTGGTAAATTACTATTAACTAAAACTCCAGCGTCTTTTTAAATTTGTTAGGTGCTGATTTTAATAACATTTTTTCTTTCAAAACTGCCTTTTATTTTCTGTTAAAAACACCGTATTTGAACTATACATCATTGCTCATTCATTCTTTCCCTACCAATACTTTACATTACTATTTTAACAACTGTCATTTTACTTTTGAATGTACATTTAGTATGAAAATAAATATCCTTAATAAAATCAATGTAAAAGAAAGGTGACAATGAGATTCTGAGCTGGGGCAGCTTGGGGCCAGTCCCCAAGCAAGGCAAAAATCACACCAGTGAGAGTTGACACAAAGTCCTTGGTTATCACCGTCTGTGTCATGGTATAAACACCTTAGCAACACATTTTCACAAATTTTTTTCTCCTGAGACATAGTGACAAAGAGAATCACTACAGGATATTTTAAACTCTGTAGAAGAACACAAGCTTAGCGCTTTAAAGGTCAGTAAACAAAACTGCACTGAGCTTTTCAAGAGGCCCTGGGATCTCCGTATCTGCGGAACTTCTAGAACAATATAAAATGCATGGTTTGAGAAAAATACCGTGGATGTAAGGCCTGGACGCATACCTGCTTTACAAATAGTCACCAGCCTGTCAACATCAACCAATGTGAATGATGAGAAGCACCTCTGCTTCTCTGTTTCTCAGCTGCTCATATTCACGCATTACCACTGTGTTCCTTTGCAGTTCTCAGTGAACAGTTTGGAGCAGGGCTTCCCAGCACCTGCAGTGATTTGGGTTACAGATGGACCTCTTTGCTGTGGAAGGTTCTATTATTTTACAGAAGGCTTGGAGACATCTGTCCCTCTACTCATACATGTTCCTCTCATCTTTAAGCTTCCCTTTCTAGTTATGATAGTCAAATAATGTTCTCTGGGGCAGGAAAATCCATGGTTTCTCTCACAAAAGACCACTGAGCTCTTAGAATCTTGTTTTTCTACTTAATCTGAACAAATTAAAATATATGGTCATTTCCCTTGCTTCCATTAATTATCTATTTGGCCTAGAAATTTGGTAGAAAAAAAATGAGGAATAAGGTAAGTTCATTTCTTGTGGTAGTAAGAACACGATTAATGAGGTTTCTTTGACAATCAAGAAAGATATGTCTTTGTAACAAAACAAATTCAACATTTATTTTCCATTTCTTCTTCATTATTCACCAAAACTCTACTCATGTTTTAGTATTTTGTTGTTGTTAATGATTGTTTTTTTTTTGTTTGTTTGTTTTGGTTTTTTGTTTTTGTCATTTTGGGGGGTTGTTGTTTATTTGTTTTGATATTTTTTTTTCTGGGATGCTAAAAGATTTTAAATCTGAAATTTCCTCCAAAGCCCCAAGTGTTAAAAGTTTAGGCCCCATTCTGAGAGCTCTTGGGAGTGGGTATAACCTTTAAAATTTGGGGCCTACTTGAAGGAAGTAAGTCACTGCCTGATTGACCCTGTGGGAGGTATTGCAACCTCTGTTGGCTTGTTTTTCTGCTTTTGCTTCTCAATTGCATTACCTAAGAAATTTGGCTCCACTGTATACCTGTATCCCTGACATTTTACATCCTACCCACCCAACATATACCTCTATAATGTTCTACCTAGCAGCATGGCCAAAACAAAAGAGACAGACAATCATGGAATGAAATCATCTGTAGCTGGAAGTTTTCCTGTGTCCAGGCCTGCCAGTGGTCAGGACAAACAGGATCCCATAGATTACTAGCACCCACAACCATCAGGAAGTAGTATGAGAAGCTATACCCAAATTCCCAAAATATTGTTTATAAATGTTTATTTTTATTTAAAGGGGGTTGATTATAAAGGCAATCTCTTTCTCAATAAGAAAGGGGGAAATGAAGGGGATGTCGTTCTGTATGTTATGAACATGTGTTTCTCTGATTGGTTGTTAAATAAAGCTTTCTGGCCAATGGTGAGGCCAAATAAGGTTAGGCGGGACATTCTAACTAGAGAGACAGGAAGAAGGCAGAGAGAGATGCCAGCCAGTCGCCCAAGGAGCAACATGTAAGGGGATGCAGGTAAAGCCACAGAAACTGTGGCAAAACATAGATTGATAGAAATGAGTTAATTTAAGATATAAGAGCTAGCTAGCAGGAAGCTTGCCATGGCCATAGTTTAAAAATAATATAAGCCTCTGTGTGTTTACTTGGGTCTGATCAGCTGCAGACCAGTCGGGACACAGGAAAACTTTCAGCTACAATCATCAGCCAAAACAAATTTTTTGTTTTTTTAATTTATTCTTATTTCCAGGTATTTGCCATAACAATGGGGAGCTGGGATCAAAGTAGTTCTGAAAGACAATCTAAGACCCAAATCTACTCAGAATAATATGTCTCCCACTGTTTTCTAATTTTGTTTATCTTAAAAATATTTACTCCTCCATTTTTTCCAGGAAAGGCACAAAGCTACACAGAGAAACAAACCCTGTCTCGAAACCCCGCCCCCCCCCCCCCGAAAAAAGGATTTACTCCTATCTACTGCTATACCCTCTCCCTCAGTACACCGTAAAATGCTTGGGAAGTGCTAACATCAATTACTGGTTTGTTCTTCTGTAATTATTAGTGTTGAGTTAATGAAGGATGTCTCTGGCAAATATAGATTGAACTAAGACACGAAATTAGAGAATCTGAGCCAACCAACATGACGCAGAATGAGGACAAGTGGGCTATGTAATGCAAGAAAGCATCCTCATGGAAGACATTGGGATGTACATTTACATCAAGTGACTACACGGTTTAGATTAGATTTTTTTTTAACTGATAAACATATTTATAACTCTCAGAACATCTTCCATCAGGTTTTCCAATTTCTGGAGAATTCTACACAAATTATTTATTTATTTATTTTTTATTTTTTATTTTGCAATACAATTCAGCTCTACATATCAGCCATGGATTCCCTTGTTATCCCCCCTCCCACCCCCCTCACCTTCCCCCAGCCCACCCCCCATTCCCACCTCCTCCAGGGCAAAGTCTTCCTTGCAGACTGAGATCAACCTGGTAGACTCAGTCCAGGTAGGTCCAGTCCCCTCCTCCCAGGCCAAGCCAAGCGATCCTGCATAGGCCACAGGTTTCAAACAGCCGACTATTGCAATGAGCACAGGACCCCGTCCCACTGCCTGGATGCCTCCCAAACAGATCAAGCCAATCAACTGTCTCACCAATTCAGAGGGCCTGATCCAGTTGGTGACCCCTCAGCCATTGGTTCATAGTTCATGTGTCTCCATTCATTTGGCTATTTGTCCCTGTGCTTTATCCAACAATTCTCGCTCATATAAACCCTCCTCATTCTCACTAATTGGACTCCCAGAGATCCACCCAGGGCCTAGCCATGGATCTCTGCATCCAGATCCCTCAGTCGTTGGATGGGGTTTCTAGCACAACAATTAGGGTGTTTGGCCATCCCATCACCAGAGTAGGTCAGTTCAGGCTGTCTCTCCACCATTGCCAGCAGTCTGTTATGTGGGTATCTTTGTGGATTTCTGTGGCCTCTCTAGCACTTTGCTTCTTCCTATTCTCATGTGGTCTTCATTTACCATGGTCTCCTATTTCTTGTTCTCCCTCTCTGTTGTTGATCCAGCTGGGATCTCCCACTCCCCCAAGCTCTCTTTCCCTCGACCCTTGCCCTTCACTACCCCCACTCATGTCCAGGCTGTTCATGTAGCTCTCATTCCATTTCTCTGTCATTGGGCGATCTCCGTGTCTTTCTTGGGGTCCTGTTTTCCAGGTAGCCTCCCTGGTGATGTGAGTAGCAGTCCAATCATCCTTGTTCCACATCTAGTATCCTCCTATGAGTGAGTACATACCATGTTTGCCTTTCTGAGTCTGGGTTACCTCACTCAGGATGATTTTTTCTAGATCCATCCATTTGTCTGCAAACCTCATGATGCCATTGTTTTTCTCTGCTGAGTAGTATTCCATTGTGTATATGTACCACATTTTGTTTATCCATTCTTCAGTTGAAGGGCATCTAGGTTGTTTCCATGTTCTGGCTATTACAAACAATGTTGATACAAACATAGCTGAACAAGTGCTCTTGTGGTGTGGTTGAGCATTCCTTGGGTATATGCCCAAGAGTGGTATAGCTGGGTCTTGGGGGAGATGGATTCCCAATTTTCTAAGAAAGCGCCATATTGATTTCCAAAGTGGTTATACAAGCTTACATTCCCACCAGTAGTGGAGGAGAGTTCCCCTAGCTCCACATCCTCTCCAGCATAAGGTGTCTTCAGTAGATTAGATATTTTAAAAATGTAAGATATAAGAAAACTTTTAAAATAATGACGTCTGACTTGACTTCCAAAGTTGTCAAGTAATTAAAATGTACCTGTGACATTCCTCCTTGTTAGAATCCTTCTGACCCATTATTCATCAGTGAATTAAAGACTCAAGTATTGTCTTAGTACTGAAGCCAGGCCCTGGTTCTTAAAAGCACTATAAAACAAAATGTCACAGAATGAGCACATAGATAACCATGGTCTGATTTTCTGGTTGTCATTATGTTGTCCAGCAGGTTTGATAAGCGCCTCATGCATTTATTTGAACAGCTAATGTTAAGAGACAGACTGGGCATTCTCAGTGTACATATGTTCTCAAAAATATATTGCTATCGGTATATTTACAACGAAAAACACCAAATCCACAAAGAGCTTCATGAAATCCTAACTGTTACCAAGGAGGCTAATAAAGGTCAATAATGATTACTTTCCGCTAATTACCTTCAGCCTTGATGAGTGCCAAAGACATCAAATAGTTCATAGAAATTCATATATGTTTTAACTGAATAGCAAACTTTCTATAACAAAGACATACAACTTTGATGTTTCCAATATCAGAATTCTGTGTGGTTTACTTGGTTTTTTATCTTGTTATTCAGTTACACTTAGCTTTTTCGGGGCTCTCATTTTTAACCATACAGTTACTTTGCATATTTATTAGGGTTTCCACTTAGGTGTTTTTATGAGATTTTTGTGCATGCAAACGTGTGCTTCTGCATTTATATATGTTTATTGTGGTTTTCTTGCATCTTCTTATTTTTGTTTGTTTTTCTGTTCCTTTACTTTTTTATTTTATTTTATTATTGTTATTATTATTATTATTATTATCTTATGTGGCAGCTTGTATTCTAATGGGAGAAAAAATAAAGGCAGAGGATTTGGGTGGGTGAAAATGTAGGGGAACCTAGGACAGGTTGGGGGATGGAAAACCAAACCAGGATATATTGTGTGAAAAAAAAAACATTTTTAATAAAATAGGAATAACTGTGCACCATGTTTATACTTACTATGGAAACTTAACTAGTAGTCAAATTATTTGAAAAACACTTGGTTTTAATATTATGAGTAATTTTAAAATTACTGTTGCCCTAAAGATTAAGTACATTATATTTTTATATTTTCAAATTCCATTTATGCTTCTAATACTCCATCCAATATGCCAAATAATACATTATTTTCCCATAATAAGGCATTTGTTTTAGGCTGAGAAGTGACATCATTGTAATGTGCTTTTTTTTTTCCCCTAAAAGGAAATGGAGCAGTTCTTTAAAGCCAAGGAAAGCTAGGTTAACTGTTAACTCAAGGTGTGCTGCTGTAGTGCTGCCATTTAAAATGTTTTACTTTCATTAAATCCTGATGTGAGAGCTGAACTGCTTGATGCTATAGCAAACATCAATGGTCCCCTCTCTCCCGAGCACAGCAAGCACAAATAACACCTTCCCTGTGATGGTACATAAAATACTCCCCTATTCAGGACCATCTAATAACTAAGAATACAACAGAAACTGTGCCACTTGTAAGATCAGCATTGTTTTTGAAATTTATCACTTAGGTCATGGAACCTAAGTGCACGATTCATATCCTGATTCTAATTTCAATTTGATAACATCAAGGCAGTGACTCTTTCTGTGTCTCATTTCCTCCGAACAGAATACAGACATACATTCAAAGGACTATCCACCATGACCAAGTTGGTTTTATAACTAAAATGCAGGAGTGGTCCAACATATGCATGTTAATAGATATGATAAAACACATAAGTGGACTTAAAGACAAACATCCCATGGTCATCTCAACACATGCAGCAAAACCTTTGAAAAAAATTACATGCTTTCATGATAAAAGCTGTAGACAATACATAACTTGAGGGGATATACCTCAACATAATAAAAGCTATATATGAGAAGCACACAGCCAATACCATTCCAAATACAGATATAGAAAAAAAAAACTTGAAGAAATCCACTGAAGTCAGGAATAAGACAAGGCTTTTCACTATTCCTAATCCTTTCCAATATTGTGTTCAAAACACTAGCTGGAGATCCCACAGAAACAAGTAACCTGGGTTCATAGGAGCTCACCGACAGTTTAGGAAGCCTCCATGGGAACAACCTAGGCCCTTTACATATGTGTGACAGTTGTGTAGCTTGATTGATTTGTGGGACTCCTAGCAGTGGGGTGAGGGCCTGTCCCTAATGCTTGAGCTGGCTTTAGGGAACCTATTCCTGACACTTCGTTGTCTCTCCTCGCATCAGAAGAAAGAAAGGAGCTTAGTCCTACCTCAACTTGATATGCCATGCTTTGTTGACACCATGGGAGGCCTATGCCATTCTCAACAGAAAGAGAGGAAGAGTGGATAGGGAAAGAGGGTAGGGGGAGGAAGGGAACCGATGAATAGAAGGGAGGGGAAACTGTGGACAGCATGTAAAATAAATGAAAAAAATTTAATTAATAAAAAGAAAAAAGCATACCAGCTGGAACATTAAGGCAAGATAAGGAATTTCAAGAGATCCAAATAGGGAGAAAAGGAATCAAACTATTCTTATTTGCAGATGATATAATAGAGACCCCCAAAATTCTTCTAGAACTGATAAACAAATTCAGCAAACACTGCTAGAAATGAGGAACAAATTCAGCAATGTGACAGGATATGGAATCAACTTGCACAAATCAATAGCACTTTTATACATCGGTAACAAAAATAGAGAGAAGATCATAGACACAAACCCATTCACAATAGTCTAAAAGAAAAGAAAATATCTAGGAATAAACCTAAGCAAGGAAATGAAGGATCTCCACAGTGAAACAGTTAAACCTTTTTAAAAAGATATAGAGAAAGACAATACCAAATGGAAAGACATGCCTTGCTCACAATCTGGTAGATTTAATACTATGGAAATGACCATATTACCAAAAGCCATTTATAAATTCAATGCACCCTCCATCAAAACCCCATCTCATGGTTAAGAGAAATGAAAAAAAAAAATACTAAAAATCATGTGAAACCACAAAAGACCCAAGATACCCCAACAAAACTGAGCTAAAATAACAACAAAACCAAAAACATCCAAACAACAAAACCCCAAACACATGGAAAGAAAATCATCACTGGAGGGAATTACATTCCAGATCTTAAGATGTATTATAGAGGTATAATGATAAAATCAATGACACTAACACAACATCAGACTTGTAGAAGAATGGGTCAGAACTGAAGACACAAACATGCGTTCATCCAACTTCAGCCATTTATTAGTAGACAGAGGTGCCAAAATCATATGACGATGAAGACAAAGCATCTCCAGCAAATAGCGCTGGGAAACTTGGATGTCACATGATGAAGAGTGAAATTAGACCCCTATCACCTTGCACAAAATGAATACCAAATGGAACAAAGACCTAAACATGAAACCTGAAACCCTAACACTGCTAGAAGAAGACATACACAGTATACTACATGATGTAGGTAGGAAAGGATCTAAATAGATCTCCATTTGCCCAAGAATTAAGGCAAATAATTGATAAGTCTGACTGTATTAAACTAAGAATTTCTGCATAGCTAAAAAAAACCATATCAAAAGGATGAAGAGAAATCCCACAAAATGGGAGGGAATCTTTGCCGGCTATATATTTGACAGAGGATTAGTGTCCAGAATAGATACAGAACTCAAAGAAAGAGTTTAAAAGAAAAGAAATTAACCATTTAAGAAATGGGCTTGGGGCCTGAACAGAAATTTCTCAAAAGATTGAAAAATGTCTTAAAAAAAAAAAAAAAACCTCAGAAGAGGTTGTTTGCAATCTCCTGTCATAAAGAAATTAAAGATAAAATTTTTGAGATTTTTTTATCTTTTCCTATTCAGAATGGCAAAGGTAAAAAACAACTGAGCACAGTTGCTGGAAGGAGTATGAGGAAAACTGACCCGTCATTCACTGTAGGCGGCATGGAAACTGAAGCGGTCACCGTGGAAATCAGTACGCAGAATTCCAAAAAGCTAAAATTAAATCGACCACATGACCCAGCTATACCAGTCCTTGGAATATATCCAAAGACTCATTATCCTGCCCTACAGATACTTGCTCAGCCTTGTCCATTGCTTCTGTATTCACAATAGCTAGGACATGGAAACAACCGAAATGTCCTTCAACTGATGAATGGATAAAGAGAATGTGACTTATATACGTCATGGAATACTGTTCAGCTGTACAGGAAAGTGAGCTTTGCAGACCAGTGAATGGACCTAGAAAAAATCAAATTGAATGAGATAAGGCAGGCCATAAAGAGGCATATGTTACCTGTTCTCTCTAATCTCCTAGTTCCAAACCTTCAAAAATGAGTGTACATTCTGGGTAAACTGAAGAAATAAAAAAAGTAAAAACAATCATTGGAAGGGTCGGGGAGTGACTGAGCAACAGAGAGGAGAACAGCAGAGCATAAGAGATCTGACCTGGGAAGTGGAAGAACCAGATGAGGAAAGGGGAGAGAAATACAGAAGGAGAGGAGGGTAAAATAACACTAAGAATTTCTGAAAAAGTCATGAGGAAATAAACTTATTAATGATTTACCTAAAATTAACTGTAGTCTGTATGAAAATACTCATATAGATTTTAAATGAAGTTTTCTCATCTGGGCTGACAATGCCCCTGCAAAAGCCAATGATCAGCCAACAAAACTGTAACACAAGGCATAAGAAGTCCTCCTTTAAATTGTTTAAATATTGAACATTACAGGGTATTTTATGGTCATTGGTTGCCCCCAGGAGGAGGAATATAAGTATCTATTGCTAATGACATTGTGCATTTTAGACATAGGGCACATTGGCACCTGATCCAGAATTGACTGTACAGCCTCCTTCCTAAGGACTTGTTTTCGTGATATCAGAAGTCAAAATGTAAGCTTCCAAAGGAAGGAAGTAACCAACAGTTAGTCCTTGCCAGCTATGATGCCTATGAATCACAATAATCCTAAAGATGCAGTAGTGGCATGGACACCTTAGAGGAAACCAACAGTTATCTAATTGGACTTAATATGCACTCAGCAAGATGTGAATCATGCATGGTAATAGATATATAGTCAGCTCCTAAGGGATCATAAAGTCATGGATCTTGGAGGAGAACATACAACCTCCACTTTATTAAGTCAGTATAATCTCTAACTGCATTATAAATATTTGTCCTGAAAACTCATGGGTAAGTGTAGTCCTTATGCTTCGTTAAGAAAGTTTCTTTTCGCCGGGCGGTGGTGGCGCACGCCTTTAATCCCAGCACTCGGGAGGCAGAGCCAGGCGGATCTCTGTGAGTTCGAGGCCAGCCTGGGCTACCAAGTGAGTCCCAGGAAAGGCGCAAAGCTACACAGAGAAACCCTGTCTCGAAAAACCAAAAAAAAAAAAAAAAAAAAAAAAAAAAAAGAAAGTTTCTTTTCACAACAGACCATTAGACCATTACAGAAAAACCATGTCCAATCAGAACACAGAGTTATGTAGCCCAACACCAACTAAAGAATCTTCTAAACAATTCTTGTACCTAGGATGTAGATGTAACGGACTTATTAAATAAGAAACATGGAGCCAAACGCAGAGTTAAAAGCCCAAGAGGTCAGAGCAGTAGCTAAGAGTTTCTCAGGGAAAGGATGGCAGTGGCAGGAAGGGTAAGTTGGCGGTTTTAAGTCTCAGCTCTTAGCTACTGCTCTGACCTCTTGGGCTTTTAACTCTGCATTTGGCTCTGTGTTTCTTATTTAATAAGACCGCTATATCTACACTAGGCCTTATCAATTATTGCAGCTAGAAGGAAGAAAGATTGTAAGATCCAAAGGATCAGGGTGTTTGCTATGAGGTTTGCTGGAATGTCAGAAGCTACACCCATAAACACTCATACTCACAACTGCCTGAACATAAGCTGAACAAGGACAACAACCATAGACATGCTATAGAATACTGGTTTCAACCATACACAAAGGATTGTAGACAGCTTAAGAATTTCTGAGAGTGAATAATTAGTTTTCCTCAGGGAAGAACACATCAATTGGTTATCCAATACCAAATAGTGATCCCTGAAAACATACATATAATTAAAATACATATAGACCAAAACAGTATGTATTTAGGAATATATGTACATATACATATATGTATGTAACAACTGTTAATGAAAAAGACCATGGATTTGAAAGACAGCAAGGAGAGGTGCATTGCAGTATTTGAAGGGAATAAAGGGAAGCATCAACTGATGTAATTTATATAAATATATATATATATTAAAATCAATGAAAAACATCTAAGCTATCAAATTAATTGAATGTGTGAAACTTACTAATAGTTATGGTTTCTATTACTGTGATAAAACATGATGAACAAAAGCAACTTTGGAAGGGAAGTGTTTATTTAATCTTATCATTTATTGTTCATTATTCATTGTAGTCAGGGCAGGAACTTTAGGCTGCAAACTAGAGACAGGAGGCAGTGGTGAAGACATCATGGAGGAGTGCAGCTAACTGGTTTGCTTTCATGGTTTGCTCAGCCTGTTATCTTAAATCACTCACCATCACCAACCCAGGGGTAGCACTGGTCATAGTGGTCTGTGCCTTCCCAATTAACCATAAACATGCCCTACAGGCTTACCCATAGACCCAATCTATGGTGACATTTTTTAAATTGAGGTCCCTGTCTCCAAAATGGCTCTAGCTTTTGTTAAGTTGGCATGAAAACTAACAACACACTTTCCTAGCATACAGCAAACAAATTCATTGGGTTTTTAAGACAAAAGCTTTACAAACTAGTAATCCATAATTATTTTTATTTTTTCTAAATTAGTTTACTGTGTGGATAATGTTTGCAATATACTTTTGAAAGGTATATGTTCAGTAAAAGATGAATGGTTGATTATCAAGTTTGATTGAAATGAATTTGTATAGAAAATAACTTATAGAATCTAATATGTCACTATATTCTTTTATTTCTGATGACACATAAATCATGATCAAAAATTAGATCGCAATAAAATTACCTTGATTTAGCTCATAAATTAAATTTAAGTTCCTATTCTACCCAACAATGAAATATTATTAGTCTTTGAATAATGCTTACATAATGACATAATGCCTTCCTGGGAGGAAAAATATATAGAAGTTTACCTCCCGCAGTAAAACACAGAAAATTGTTTTAGCAATTGCTGTTTTCCCCATACACATATAGAAAATCAAATAACAGAATAATAACCAGCAACTACAACCACAAATCTGGGAGAAATTGATTTTGATCTCTATTGCTAAGAAATGTCAGTGATTTCACCTCTCCCTGTAGACAAGGATGCTCATGGTGTTAGAGTCTGGCTGTATCACTTTCTTTTCTTGCTGCTGTGTTAAAATACTTTGACAAAAGCGGCTCAGGAGAGAACATGTTTATTTATCCCACATTTGCAAGATATAGCCCATCATTGCAGAGAAGACAAGGCGGCAGGAAGTTGAAGCAGCTAGTCACGTGACACCCATAGTCCAGAGCAGACAGGCAGGAATTAATGTATGCATGATAATATTCAGCTTTCTCTCTTTTTTTTCCATTTATCCCAGGGTCTAGCCCATGAAATGGTGCTGTCCATATTCAGGATGAGTCATCCTACCTCAATTTTTCTAAATAAGAAAATTGTGCTGGATTGATGGCTCAGCAGTTATTAATACTTACTACTCATGCAAGAAGACTCAGGTTTGTTTCATGTATCCACCTTGGGTGACTCAAGAACACCAGTAACTTGGATCCAAGGACTCTGATACCTCTTTTGGCTTCTCTGTATACACATGAGATGCATACACATATACTCAGGCACATATAAAAAAACTTAACTAATTAATTATTAATAAGAAAAGAAATCCTTGAGAGGCATGCTCACAGCTGAAGCTAGTCTAGTGTGTCAAATTGACAATAACAAAGAACCATCATAGAGACACAGCTTGAGTTTACTTAAGTATTTCTGCAATGCTCAGAGTCAGGGAGAATTGATTCTAAGGCTGTATGATCACTCTCTTATACTAATCTTTCAGATATTACCTATGCATTTCAGTAAAAGTATTAGAACATACAGGACCACAAATGTAAGGTTTATGAGAGATTGATAAGATCTACCTACATACATTCTTCAACCCTTATCAGAGAAGCTTCTATTTGCAGTAGACGATGATCAAGACAGAGAGCCACAATTAGCCAAGGTGCAGAGAATAAGAGGTTCCAGAATCAACAGCCCTAAATGAAACATACAGGGTGCAATCCCTCCTCCCAAAGCTCAGGCATCATTCCAGAAATTTGTGTAGAAAGTGTGCAAGAGCAAGGGGCTACAGATGACTGCCAGAAAACTGTCTTCTGGAAACAGCAGGGCAGCCAGCTGCTCATGTGAAATAGCAGTGATGGTAACATGATGCACAAGACCTGTTGCAAGCCTGAGCCAAGCCAAACCCCAGCATGGAAAGTGGAGTTAGGCCTGCTCACTCGGGAGTAATTGGCAACTGCTAGCTACTAGAAAAGCCGAAGGCTTTCTATGTCACCCCTGGTAAGTCAAAGATGCTCTAGGGGAAGGCCATACATCCAAGAATATTTGGCCAACACAGGTTAGCCTAAGTGCAGAAAAGGGACCTAACGTTGAGTAGGAAAGAAAGTAGATTGTGAATCAAGGAAGAGTTGGTGAGGTGAGGAAAATATGAGCCAATATGCTGTATGGAATTTTCAGACAGTGGGAAGGAGATACATAGGCTGACAGAAAACCAGAGAGATGAATCTGCTAATTTACTTGTCTTAGACAATACTACCAGAAAGTATAACTGCGATAAGAACTCACGTGTTTGAGATGTTATTTGCAATGCAGTTTCAGGCAACAGGCGGAGGAGGTGAGACATGCTTGGACTACAGGAAAGCCAGTTCAAGAAGCATCATCCAGTTCAGTAGCACTGTGAATTACTGTGACCTCTTACATGAGAAAAGTAATGAAATTTGCATAACACCTCTGAGTAAAGCAGAGGATGTTGCAGAAGAATAAGAAACACATCTATACATTTATTACTAGCTCCTTGAAGGCTAATAATTAGATTACAAATGTGAGAAGCTGTTTAATTTCTTTCAGTATTTGTATAAGGTCAAAAAAGGTCACAGATTTCTTGTCCCAGGTGGAAGAGAAGACAGGCAGAAGAATTTAGTGTTCAAGGGGTTTTGGATGCACTTCCTTAAAATCCTAACCCTGACACAAACAATTAAACAGAAATGATAATTTCTGTGATTAATTTTTAGAAAATTGAATTGTTTAGGAAATATTTTAAAACAGAAAAATTCTGCTTTCCCTGATTATATTGTTTGAATGAGAAAAAATAAGTTAAACACACTCTGGGTTTCTCTCTAAAATATTCCTCTAGTTGCCCCTACATTTTCCCCATTATTCATCTAATTCTTGTAATTGAATTGCCAAGAAAATCCCCTGCTATATTTCTGTCCCAAATAATAGACCAGGAGAGTGATGAGATGCCATCATTACCCTGATGATACTCAGCTGTGCCATTAATTTCCTCTGGACTCAGATGTCACTGTGGCTCCATGATCCTTTTAGCAGCCAAGAGTGGCGGAGACAAGCTGGCATCCTTCCAAATCATTAAAGACAACGAGACCTGCCTGACATGCTTGAGAAATGCCTAGAGACGTTAAAAAAGGAAGGTTGGGTTTTCTCAAATGAGGTGACTCAGAGTACTATCCTATATCAGTCTATTTCTAGATCACAGTCTGCCTAAGTCCTTCAAGGTAGCACCTATGGAAATGCATTATGGAAATCCATGCCATTTGGCTCATTTAACTTGAACTTTGTTGACCTTATTCAATAATCCCATTTTCACCTGGGAAATATTCAAGCTTACTTAGGAATACCTATGCTGAGCATGTGGGGTGCTTATGCTGTCCTTGTGAAATAAAGCCTTCAGACATGTAAAGGAAAAAGGAAGCTGTATATCTGAAGTATGCATTATAGATGGAAATTATATATCAACTCTTTTAGACTCTAATTTAAAATGGACTACAACAGTTAGACAGAAATATTACTGAGTCTATCCCCCATTTCCACCTCTAGACGACCTTGAAAGAGGTTATATTTGAAGACAGGTCCTCAGGATAAAAATCCTGATAATTGGCCTGGAGAACTCCCAATGTAAGATCCATCTCCTACGATATGCCCTAACAAGCATCTAGATCACCACTGCTGAGGAAATAGAGATGAAAGTTGCCTTCAAAATGTAGTTTTAAGCATTTAATAGATGTGGAATGAGAACACTTCCTTTATCAAAGAAGATACAAGAAAGTTCTTGTCAGCTTATAAACTCACAACTTTTACAGTTTCATGCAAGACTCCAGTAGTCACTTTGGGCACTAGTGGTTTATTTCCCATTAAAATTCATGAGGGAAATGAGATGTCAGTTCCATTCCCATCAGAATGCAGTGAGTGACTACAGCATTTTTCCTTATGATTAAATTGCCATTAGCTTAGGTAGGTGACAATTCTTTGCATGATTGCCCATACTTCCTTAGAGATGATGATAATATCTTTGATATAAGTATTATTACGTGGATCAAGGATAAATAATACTCTTGGTAAAGGAGAGCCATTTAGAAGCATAATGTAACATTATTTTCTGTTCCTAAGCCATAATAGACAAGAGTTTTATCATGATGTCAGAAGCAATACCAATTAAGTGATTTTACATTGTAGGGCAAGAATGTTTTTATTATCTAGTACACAGGAAATGCTCCTGCTACCAAAAGAGGTTCCTGTGTGAAAGGCAGCATTTGTTTTCATCAAGTACTTGCACATTCCACAAACTAGCTTTTAAAGTCCTACAATCCCTTTCAATGTTTTATCATCTTCTGATTTTCAAAAAACATATATGACTAAAGTAGAACATTTCGTTATCAATATTATGTGATCTTCATAGGTGCTTAATAACAATTTGCTGAGATACAATATCTGAGTAATTTTTACATAGCATCAGTCTTATTTAATAGATGTGTGTACTGCTGAGCTATCCAGCTGTGTGAAGTGTGAAATTAAAAAGATATTATATAAATAAACATACTGTTACTGTACTTTTAAATGAACATAGAAATAAAATGTCTCCTAATGACATATAATACCAGCAAGCAGTATATCATCCAACCTTCATGAGAGAAGTTCCTACTTGTGGTTGATGATAATTCACATTGGACTATAACTGTACAATGTGCAGACAGTGAGAGATTTTGGAGTACTAAACACTTAGTGTGACATCTCTATCATATCTTTCCCCTCAAGGATTAGGGATACATATGTAAAAGGAGGCAGAAGATTATAAGAGCCAGATATGGTGGATGACTGCCTTTTCCTAACTCAACATGGCTTATGACTATGGGGTCTCACAAATACTATGAGTGCCCGCATAAGATGTACAGAAATTCAAAAAATACAAAATCCCAGAATGGAGAAGAGGAAGTGGACACAAAGACCCATGCCTAATCAAGAAGCTATTTGCAATTGATAGCTGCTGGGAGAGAATAGTAAGTTTTCTTCAACAGAGTAACACTGAGTATAACAAACACATTTTCATGTTCAGGATAAATGGCCAACACAAAACGGATGCCATGATTTTAATACTTATCTATTTATTGTGTGTGTTTGTGTCTATGTGTGTAAATTTGTCAAGAATGGTTTGGTTTTGAGTTTGGTTATTTTTTAAGAGAGAAAGAGTATGAAGTTTTATGAGTAGCATTGGAGAGGATCTGGCAGGAGAGCGGGCAAGGGGAAGAATATGATAAAATATATATTGCATCAAAATTTTAACAAATGAGGATGAAAGCAATTGGAATACGTTATATACATGCATGAAATTGTCTAGAAATATGTTTAACTAATAAACATAATGTATTTTTAGGTTCACACACATTTGTTCATCAGAATATCTGGGAGCTAGAGGATGCTGCGTTTAAAATATTGCTAATTAAAAGGTGTTTCTTTGTCTTTTCTTATTCCTTCCTCTTTTGCAAATACAGTCTCTAATATACTTCACACTAGATCATGTCTTTTTGACAGTCTTATTTCACACATTTTCAGCAGAGAAAGCAGAAAAAATAAATATAATTATTACCATTTTTACAACAGGAGGCTTGATGCCAAGCCCACAGAGCAAACCGTCTGAGACTCCCAAAGTTTACCCAGTAGGCTTTCCTTTCCCCTTGTTATTAAAAGTGTCTTCAGTCACAGCAAGAAGTAACCTAATTTAGAAGCCTGTTATTGGAGAAGTCAGGCCCTGAGTTGCCCAAGCAGTTGTCCTGCACTTTTAGTATTAAGCATCTCTGCCCAAACAGCTTCCTTCACACATAGCTGCCCATCGATTGGTTAATTCATTAAGGTTATTGATGGGAAATATTTCTCTTGCACATTTTATACCTAGTACTTCTGCCTTTATTATCTGAGAAAAGTGATGCTTTTATAAGGCAGATGATTCTTGCTGACATCTCCCAGCAATGTGGTTGTTATTAAAATGCTATGAGGCTTGAAGGGAAAAGAGTCTAGTTTTGCAGGTGTCCTTTCCCATATGTGTTTAAGTCATCCTGTTTGGCGTAGTTCTGCCATCCTTACCGCAGAAGAGGAGTTAACAAAAACTGAATCCACCAGCCAAAACAGCGAAACAGGATTGGAACTTTGGGGATGTATTTGTCTATAGAAATAAATAAATTTGCAGATCATAGAACTGAGGTCCTTGTATTGGATTTATCTATAGTCATAAAAATATTTAGGATCTTTCTTTTGCCAAACATTGTAAAAATTTTAAAAATATGAGTGGACAAGATACACTGTAACTGCTGTCAATGATTAATATTTAAAGTTTATTTTTAGCTAAGAAATTTCACATATCAGATTTATTTTTAAATAACTGAACATTTCCTTTACCACCATTCATATTAATCTACTATTTAGTGTTGTATAGTGGAGAGAATATCATCCAAGGACAGGATGTTTTCAAACATTTTCTGATGGACAGAAATGCAGAAACCATGATGGACAAATGTGGGAGAAGATCGTTCCATTACATCAAACACTGCAGTCCTCTAGGGAAAAATGCACTTAGAATCATACCTTTTAGGTCCCACTTCATTACTCATTTCATGATTATAACATGGTATGGAATATTAATCTCTTCACCCAAATTTATAAAATATAGATATTGTATTCATAAATTATTTATGTGGAATTAGAAAAAGAAATACTACATGAAATTATGTTTCTGTCAATTAAAGGATAATACAGGTTTTCTAAAGTTAGGCATACACTACAAAGTTCATTATATTTCTTGAGGAAGTACACATTGGACACATTGATAACTCAGTGCTGGCGTCTCCATGCAATTTTTTCTTACCAGTCAGGCTCCAGTTTTCTCTGATGTGTGTGTAGTTTCCACCTTCATTCATGATCTACATGAATGTCATCACAGAAAGGACTCCCTATCACTTCTCAAGGAGTAGGCATTATTTGATTAGTATTTCAGAGTCATATTTTGTAATTATTTTGTGTCTGATTCTATATTCCTTTTTTTTTCATGACCTGCATTGCAATGTAAATCCTCTAAAGAGGATATTTTAAGTTTTGTTAGTACATTCTATCTAAAACCCACCACAGCAAATGATCAAAAGCATATTCAGAGAATTTATTGGATGAATAAATGAACAGATAAGTTGGCTCTATGAATAGTCATAGGAAAGTATTATCAACAGTGGCATAGTATTCCTGTTCCCTATGTGAACACATTGGATCATATGCGGGGTTTCTTACTATGCACCAGTCATCATATGCATCACCTTGAAAAATTCAACCACACCTGTGGGAATACTTACCATTACATCTTCCAGAATACAAAATTAAAAATTATGATGGGACTAGATTACATCATTGATTCTCAACCTTGGCTGCATAGTGAGATTGAAGGGCACAGTTTTCAGCTCATTGGTGTAAAGATTTCAATGTCAGAGTTTTGCTTTAAGTGAAGTTGGATGCTTGAAACAATTAAATTTGAGTCCCTAAGGGCTGAAGTCTTGATATCCATATTTTAAAATTATTTTACACATGTTCTTTTTCTTAAGTTAGTATACAAAGTAACAGATTTCCTTATAGTATTTTCATGGATGGTTACTTATCTCATTTCCCTGTCTGCCTCTGTCTCCAGTGTCTCTTTTTGCAATTTTATGTCACCTACATTCTATTAACGTTCCACTCTTCTCCCTTAAAACTTCCCTGTGTTAAATAAGAACATGTTTCTCATTTCTTGACCTTTATCCACATTTGCTCCCACTTATCACATTTTTTTAGAATAAATTAGAAGCAAAATACACGTTGAAGAGAAGACATGCAATATTTGTCTTTCTGAGACTGGATTAACCTGATTAATATGTTACCCAGTTCCAAGCATATTTCTGGAAAATTAATAATTTAATTTTTATTTATGGCTGAAAAGAACTTAAATGTGTGTATGTGTTACATGTTATTTATCTATTATTCTGTTGATGGGCATGTTGGCTAATTTCCTTTCATGTGTATTGTGACTAGCTTAGCAATAAATATGGATGCACAAGCATCTCTGTAATGGGAGGGTATAGTGGAGGAATATGGCACTTCTAGCTTTAGTTTTATGAAAAATCAATATACTTATTTTCATACTGGCTCTATCAATTTTCACTACCACCATACAGGAATAAGAATTCTTGTTTCCCTACATTTCCCCAATCTTCCTGGATTGTGTTTCATTTTTTTTACTGACTAGAGTAGGATGCAATCTACTTTTAGTTTGCATCCATTTGGTGGATAACAATGTTGAAGATTTCCAAACATGCTTATTGTTTGTTTGTATTTATTCTTTAAAACTCATTAATTTTTAATTGTGTGTGAAAGTGCATTGCATGGTTTGTATGTGTATGTGTGTGTAGTTTGTGTGTATGTGTGTATGTGTAAGGGAAGTTAAAACAAAAAGAGATTGACTAGTATCTATAAGACAATAAATATATAGATATCTCAGTAGTTTTAAATACCAGGAAAGAGGGTTTAAAAATATATACCATAGGCAACTTTTATTTCAGTTGTTAGTTAATCTTCACTTATTCCTTCAAATAATATTAAGTTTTAAGTGGTCCCTTTCTTGGTGATTTATTCAGTTTCTCAAGTTAAAAAAATATATCTGCTGAAAGTTGGGACTCACATTTGCAATCTCAGTACTCAGTAAAATGATTTAAGGAGGATTGCTGTGAGTTTGAGAAAAATCCTGTCTTATACAGTGAGACCTTGTTACAACACTATCATCTCCTACCCTTTTTATATTAGTCAAATTATTAATAACCACATACAAATGCTATAACTTCAAAGAGCTATTTTCTTACTGCATTGCCTAAATTCCATTGCAGTCTTTTAAACAAACAATTCTAAACAGCATCATACACTTACAGTGACTAATACAGCCTAATGAAGAAAAACTATAAAAGAAAAATCACTCCTCTTGTCATTTTAGTCTTTAAACTTAATGATACTGATACATTGGTCCCAAAGAAAGTGTGCTTCTTACTCTTAAAGAATTCAGTTTTCCTCCCAGGAATATGATCATGCTTGTCTTGCTGACGGCACAGTGGCTATGTCCCTTTCGCATTAATAAAATTCATCCATGCTTTGCATTATAATCCTCATTTGTAATTGGGATTTTTAAATCCAATCTTTGTGTTACTGTGAATCAAGTGAGTTTTCTTGGCTCTTGGTACTCTGGTGAATAGTTTGCATCTTGGTAAAGGGACACAATAATTTAACTTTCTTTGCTTTTGAACCTACACAATAGAATAATAGAGACCAGAATAGATGAAGTAACAATGGAGCACATATGCTTAATACTAGTACTTGTTGTAACATGGTGTAAATAATTGGCAACTATTCATAATATTGAAAGAAAATTAAATTTGAATCAAATTTCAAATAAATAAATATATACATAGATACATACCAATGTGTAATCACTAAATCACATATATTATAGGGAAAAACATTGAAAATTATGCAAAAAGTAAACTTTATCTTTAAAAATATTTTACATGTTGTCATATGGGAGCTGGTATTGTAATTATTACAAGTTTTGTTTTTTAATTCTGTCACGAATCACAGAGTCCTTAGTTACTGAACATCATAGGAAATTACAGAAGACAGAAATATTCAAACTTTATTTCCAATAGTATTTGATTCAACTTTGCAATATTGGAGATTACTAGAGCTCCAAATAATTCACCTGCCAAAGTGATAGACATTGCTATTTTAGAAGCAATTTACTTTTGTTGTATGTCATAATCTCACGAAGCCCAGTATGCTGTACAATTTGTAATCCTCCTGCATCAAAACGTCCCCCCATAGGACTCTCTCCAGGCAATCAGGAATGTCAGAAGAACTAGAAAGCTCTACCACACTTGAAACTAAGCAAGCATATTTGTGAATAAGATGAATGAGTTTGACCTTAAATTTATGTGTAAATAAAACACAATCTGTACACATATTATATGCCAGTTTCTTTAAAATATTAGAGCATGAATGACCTGGAACCTTAAATTGTAAAGCATCCTGAGTTAAACTGATCATTAAGCTCACAAATGTATCTCATTGTGCTGCAACACTTTTGCCCCTCTACTCACTGGTTAACAAAACAGGAAATGACATATGTGATTCCATCCATGAATAAATTAGAATTATGGAATGTGACCTGTGAATTTACCATGTTGTTGTCGATCCTTTAAGGAAATAAAGGGGAAGTTGGCCAAAAACATGTGCGTGGAACATATTTTCACACGTATATTTGGTTATCATCTCCAAATAACATGAAAAATACTAAATAAATCAGTGTTTTTGGCTGTGAGCCTAGCCTTTAACGGCTGATCCATCTCTTTTGGAGCCCATCCCCTATGGTGGGGTACCTTGTTCAGCCTTGATGCAGCAGCGTAGGGGTAGGTCCTGCCTCAGTTTGGTATGCCAGACTTTGTTGACTACCCAAGGGAGGCCTTGCACCCTCTGAGGAGCAGATGGGGGTTGAGATATGGAGAAAGTGTGTGTGTGTGTGTGTGGGGGGGGGCTGGAGAAGAGGAGGAAGGAGGAACTGGGGATGGTATGTAAAATGAAAAATAAATTAAGAAAAGAAATCAGTGTTTAAATGTTTTCAGATAAACTATTGGTTAGAGTAAATTGTATGCCATATAAAAACTTGAAATGCTTTCAAGAACACAGACTGATTCCACGTGCGCTTTTGTTTTCTTTCCATTTTCTCAGGCCCTAAACTACAGGACACGTTTTCCTGAGCACTAACCTAACACTCTGTGCTCACTGAGAGAAGTGAGATTAGTCATTTTTACAGGAGTGTGGCCACTGTAGCCCATGGAATTAAAGGAGGCCACTGAGGAGGCATTTGGTGTTATCAGGATAAATAGGTTGTTTCTTAGCTCTTGATAGGCAGTTCACCTTGAGACTCACGCCTGGATGTGTTTCTTAAACACCAAACCCTTTATTCTGGAATACTTTTCCAACAATCTGCATTTAATAAAGCGTCTTAAAAGAGAAAGATAACAATTTCATTTCACTGCACAAAACCCACTTTCTTATAGTTTGGAGTTCAGAATGCATCTCCTTCCAAACTAAGTATGTGGATATAATCACTGTCATTATAAATCCCTGGGATTTCTATGCCCAGTGCTCTGCTGCCACAGGGAATGGTAAATGAGTCAGATACCCTGTTCTCTCCATGCAGCACCATACTGGATACTCTAGATGTGACTATTGCCATGGATGATAAATTGTGACCCTGACAATATTAGGTTTTGTCTGCATTTTGTTAAATTTTCCAGAATAACAAAATATCAGACAATCCAACTTTTGCCATGATTATCAAAATTTTATGATTATCAAAATCAGATGTGAACAAAGTAAACCCTTTCTAGATGCTTTCTAGTATAATTTAAGGATGGCAGGATACACAATCATCTTAGAAATCAGTAATATATATATATATATATATATATCAGTAATATATATATATAAGTAATATATATCTCAACTGCAAGCATTCTGAGAAAGTGATCATGGAAATGTAGCTGGAGGTTTCTCTGGTCCTACCCAGCCCCGCAGTCCTGCAGCCACTTATAAAATAATCACTCAGAGGCTTAATATTATGTACAAACTGTATGGCCTATGGCAGTCTTCTTGCTAGCTAGCTCTTTCATCTTAAATCAACCCATTTCTATTAATCTATGTTTTGCCACATGGTCGTGGCTTTACTGGTCTGCTGGCATCTTGCTTCTTCTTCAGCGGCAGCTGGCAACTCCCTAGACTCTGCCTTTCTGTTTTCTGTCACTCTCCTTGGATTTCCCACTTGCCCCTAAGCTGCCTTGCCACAGGCCAAGGCTGCTTATTTATTAACCAATGAGAACAACATATATTCACAGCATACAGAAAGACATCCTCCAGCATATCTCCTTTTCTATCTAATCATAAAGGAAAGCTTTAGCTTTAATATAGTAAAATTATATATAACAAACAGTTATCAAGCATACACAATGGTATTTTCAACAGCCTCAAATGCATATATTAATTCACATATATTATATTCACAATTATATATATATATATATATATATATATATATATATAAAATCTAAATGTGGAAGATTGAACAAGAATGGGTCCCTTAGCCTCATATATTTGAACATTTGGTTCCAAACTGGTGAAGTGTTATGGAAGAATTAGGAGGTGTGCCCTTGTTGGAGGGGGTATTTCATTGGAGCAGGTCTTGAGGTTTCAAAAGCCTATGGCATCTCTCCTTACCTCCTTATAGCACGCTCTCTCTTTCTCTCTCACTCTGTGTACCTGTGTGTGTGTGTGTGTGTGTGTGTGTCTGTCTGTCTGTCTGTCTTTCTCTATAATCCTCTTTGTATCCTCCTGCATAGAAGTATTCCCCCTAGGACTCCCTCCAGGCACACTCTGGCTGCTGTTTGTAATCAGATATAATCTCCAAACTCCTCCTCCTGTACCATGGCTGTCTGCCTGTTGCTACACTCACCTCCATGATGGTATGATGGTAGTAGACTCTGACTATAACCTGCTAGTAATGTAGCCTCTCAATAAAATGCTGGGCCATATAGAACATGATGACCATGATCAATGATCAATATTATATACTTGAAAAATGCTGAGTGTGAATGTTTAATTTCCTCCCCATAGCTATAAACATGTGAAGCACTGTGAATATTAATAAGTTAGTTTTATACATTTGACAATCTACATGCTCTCAAAGCAAATGTAGTGTATTACAAATATGTATCTTTTTGTCTGTAAAATAAAAAGGAATAAATTTGAAAAACTGTAATGAGACTTTATTTATAGATCCTTTAATTGTTGTATAATTGTAGATAGCTTTCTAATATGAAACAGTCTTGACCACTTGTGAAACTACTGTGATATAGACTCAGGTTTTTCTGAACTCTGAGATCACTTATTTATTTTAATGAACATTATTAATTAATTAGAAAATGTTGTATAAAATGAGTTCCCGATTTTTGCTGAAATGTTCAATGACATTACCTCAGTTCTGGAGGCACTCTGCTTAGCCTCTGCTCACAGGCTAGGGTTCCCACAGTTGACAGAATGGAATTAGACCTGTTTAAAGGGTCAATGTGGTAGGTAACACATCTTGGACTACCTAAATTAAAGCTTCAGGATAAGTGCAAAGATCAGTACACAAACTGAAAGAAATCCAGCTTTCATTCTAAAGGAAACTCTGATGTTGGTATGATTTGTTCTGCACATTAGATCTGTGTCCCTAGAGGTTGGTCTTGTTCTGCAGTTCAAGTCCTGTTGATGATTATCTTAATTAAATGCTGTGTGAAGAAAATTGAATAGATTTGGTCTCAGCTTCTGGCACTGAGATTAATCAGAGTGTCTGACTAATGAGAATTCTCACAGGAAAATATAATAGAAGCCAAAACATTGTAGAAATAAAGATGGCATTGCCAAAACCCACAAAAACATGGCAAGTTTGTAGCTGAACATTTATATCCCCCTGAAATTTAAGTTGCTATCAAATTCCTAAAGTGATAGAGTGTATCCGGGGAGATTTGGGGTACTTATTGGGTTGTAATGTTGGAGAACACATGAGGAAGAATAGTTTCCATATAAGAGGTTGGGGAGCTCTTTAGAGTATGAAGATCCACTAGTCAACTGTCAGCAACTTAGAAAAGGCCTTCAATGAAATTCTATTTTTCTGGTAGACTGACCAGATATGTTCACCCTACAGAACTATGATCACAAACTTAAACTTCTTGTTTAAGATATCTACTGTATGATGCTAACTTCATTCTCAATTTGCATACTTGGCAAATGCCAGATTCTTCACGGTACTGGGTCCATGATTCTGATCATCTTTTGTTGTATGTACAGAGTTCAAAAGCTAAAACACATTGACTGATGTTTGCATCTCAAAGTTCTCCATTAGGCAGTATACAATAAAACAGTACAACCCAGAAGTCTTTCATTGCTTTAAAAAGCCAAGCTGTACTTGATGGTGGTGGTGCACACCTTTAATCCCAGCACTCAGGAGGCAGAGGCAGGTGGATCTCTGTGAGTTCGAGGCCAGCCTGGCCTACAGAGCGAGATCCAGGACAGGCACCCAAACTACACAGAGAAACCCTGTCTCGAAAACAAACAAACCAACAAAAAATTCAATCTGCATAACTGCTAAATATTTTTAACTTACTCATGAATTTTTAAAAAATGAATAATTTGAAGAAAGACAACTAGCTTTTGTACTGATTTATTAATCATTTCTGGGCATTGTCAATTACTAAGTGTTTTGGGCATTCAAGGCAGGAAATTTACATGATTGTGACACAAATAATGTAACAATAAGAATTAGTTGCTACTTATGAGTCTTTTTTTTCTTTCTTACATCTCACCCAAGTGTGTTCTATGAATACATTTAATCAAGGTTCAAACTTCTTTCTGGATTTCTCAATAGTTCAACAACATTAATTTCCCCCCTTTTCCTTTCATTTCCAACATCCAAATATTCTTTTTCTCAGCAACCTTTATATCCCCCTTTACTATGTTAGAATATGGATCTACAATTTGTGTGTTTTTTTTCAAATCTAGTCAGTTGTATGGATTAATATTTACTTCCTGCTTCCTGGAGTACAATATTGAAACACAGTTATATTTGTCCATGTTTATCATAATAATTATAAACAAAATAAATAATACAACTTCGACTGCTTCTCTACAAAATATGTTGGTTATGTTTAGAATGGAGGAAACTTACCAGTTTTAAGGTGATATTATTTAATTGAAATTGTACTGTTTGAAATTACTGTATAATTACATCATTTCCCCTTTCCTTTTTCCAATTTCTCCTATGTAATCCTCTCTTTGATTTCTCCCAAATTCCAGTCCTTTTACCTTTTTTTTCTTTAATTGTTCCGCTATTATATGGAGATAGATCACATATAATAATATATGTAAATATATGTGCATTTTCTGTGTGTATTTCTTTTTTGTTGATTTTGGTTTTTTGGAGAAAGGGTTTATCTCCATAGTGCTAGCTTCCGTGTAACTCCCTATGTAAATCAGGGTGGCCTCAAACCTATAGATGTCTTCCTGCCTCTGCCTCCCATGTGCTGATATCAAAGGTATGTGCCACTATGCCTGCCTGAGTGTATATATTCTAAAAGGAATATTTACACATACACGTGCACACACATATATGCATATATGTATATATTCTCGTTTCTCTCTATATATTCATTATTTTTGAAAATTTTAAACATGAATACTGTATTTACATAATCTCCACCCGTTTTGTTCTCCTGCCAATCTCCTCCCAAGCGGATAGCTTGGGGACATGAAGCAGAACAAATGGAAAGTTAATTCAGAAAAATTCTTTGAACAGAATCCATACATGCTGCTTAGCCAGGGGATATATGGCACAGAAAAGAAAAATTCCCTGTAGTAAAAGCTAAAAGACTCATAAATCCTAAGACCAAGAATCAGCCTTATTTGCAACTAATTTCATAAGAGCCAAAGTTGTTGTGAACTTTTGCAAAATTGAACTGAAATTCATCATGTCCATGGTTTGGATAATCTGCACTTATCACTGTTTTGTGCTCTTTCATCCATTGTGGTAAGTAAAAATGATATGGATTTGAAGCTATTCCTCATCTAGTTTTCCATCCTCAATACTGATCTGTATAGAAGTTTATCTGACATAGTTTATCACCTGTGAAATTATCATATATTCCACCTCTACAAATGAAATAGTTCCTGTAACAGAATGGAAATTGAAAACAACATTTGTAAATACTATCACAATAAACACCCAATGAATATTAAACTCAAACCTCTGACCCCCAAATCTGGTCTGCACTTCACTAAAATGACATAAAGAAGGAAATATCAGGCCCGGATGTATCTTCTTATTTAGAACTGATAGAAGCTCTTCTGTCTAGGTCTAAAATGAATAAATTTAAGAAGTGTCAGGTAGTTGCTTTGAAGCTGCAAAATATCATATAGTATTTTTTTAATTTTAATTTTATTATTATTAGTGTATACCTGTGTGTGTGCACATGAATTGTGTGTGTATGTTTTATTTGTGTGTGTGTGTGTGTGTGTGTGTGTGTGTGTGTGTGTGTGTGTGTTTGTGCATGCTCATGGAGGGCAGATGATAATTCACTGGTGTTAATTCTAGCCTTCTACCATGGGTCTTTGAGATCAAACTCAGGTCCTCAGGCTCTTCCTGCAAGGGACTTTACCAGATGAGCCATACGGCTGGCTCACCATAAATGTTTTGGAAGCTTGTAATTACTATGAACAAGAATGGGTCCTGTCCATGGATGGAGCGAGAGCATGGAACGCCTCATCCCTCCACTGTGTTATTTGCTAAAGAGAGATTCAGAGAAAGGGAGTTTCTGGCTTTATTTGAGTCCCCACAGATGATTCCTCCAGCCTCTAATGTATAGCTACAATCTAATGTTCCTGAAGATGGCCTCATTCAGACAAATGAGTTACAAAACAAAATCAATAGTCATGAATCAGGCAAATGAACTTGTAGGGAGGAAGTGATGTTCACAGGATGAGGAGACGTAAAGAGAGGGAGGGAGACAGAGTAACTAGAACGCATCATTTATACTTCTAAGAAGAAAATTAATAAAATTTTTAGAAAAATAAAAATAATAAAGGGGTGGTAAACCTACAGAGAAAAATGATATTCTAAAACAGAGGTTTTGTCTATATGAGCACTCTACCCATGACAAGCAAAGCAAATTTCAAGGCTAAAGTAAATGCATGTTGTTGAAATGAAGTAGTAAAGCCTATACAAGTATCTTTCAAGAATTTAGCTAGTTCATATTTAGGGAGCTTCATTCCACATTATATTTCTGATTTCCTTGATTAATCAAAGAAGATGCTAAGTTATTCTGACAAGTTTGGTAGTTGAAACACAATAAATCACTTCACTATCTGAAGATAACTAAATCCTCTTTCTACCTTTGCGCTAAAATGATTGTATAAATATACAGATGCGTATACAGAAAGAGATGGGTGGAGCATAAACATGCATACAAGTAACATTATACAGATGAGTGGGTTATATTTAGGAATATATATATATATATATATATATATATATATATATATATATATACACAAATACAAATATACATCTAATAACAATTAAGGCAAAAACAGACCATGAGTTGGAAGAGAAAGGGAAGAAAGGTATATGAGAGGATCTGGAGGGAAGAAAGTAACGGGAGTTATATTGTAACTATAACAGTTATAATTGTGATCTTTGTAGCATTTTAATTTATTAAAAGATTTGTGGGAGTCCTTTTTCTCCCTTGGCCTGTTGGAAGGAAAATTTAAGAAGCAAATTAAAAACAAATGAAAGCACTGATAGATGAGGGGCTTCCCAGAGACAGTTCTTTAGTCAGTCAAACAAGAAGCCATATTTGACATTTGGAGAAACTGATGTAGAAAGAATTAGAAGTTCCTCATCTGGTCCATGTTTTTAGATTTAATCATTCTACTGATAGTTTTCTTCTAAGAAGTTAGTGGCTGATTCAGAGAAACCAGAGAAGTATGAGGTATTAGTGGATAAAATAACAGTTTCAGAATGATCCATGTGTTCATTTTCAGAATAAAGACATATTTGCAGAATCTGCAAGACACAAATGTTTGGCTTTTTTGAACACTGAAATAAACATTTATTCAAGGTCAAGTCTAACTATAAACATTTGTGACTTGGAAATAAGTCTAGAGTATCATTTTGAAACATGAAACATGATGAATATACCAAATTCCCCAGACATGGTTTTACTTTTCCCAGATATAATAAAAATTTCTAGTACAATATCCAAAGCAACAACAAAACCTTTTCTACTAACATAGAAAAGAAAAAGAGAAAACACAGCAGTCATGGATATTGACATTTCATTTAAATTTTAAATTTTCAAGAGTTTTTTTTTTTTCTAGAAATTAGTCATTTCCATCATGATGGTTTTAAGGAAAGAACTCTGAACATTTTTATGTCAAAGTTGCTCACTCCTGTTTCTGCCCTTCTGGTCCCTTTACTCTACCCTAGTGGCATCCCTGGTATGTTTACAACAACTTTTAAAGTATAATTTAAATGTATTTTGTGTGGGGGGCAGGCAGAGGGCAGGACACATGCCATGATACATAAGCCACAGTGTACACGCAGCATTAAGAGCATCATCAGTGGGAGCTGGTCATACCCCTCCACTATGTTGGTTCTAAGGATCAAACTCAGGTCATACGCTTGAAACAAGTGTTTTTACCCACTAAGCAATATCTCTAGCCATTCTTCATAGTAATAAAAATTCAATATCTGTTTTGTTTAAAAATGAAACTATAATACAATATTGCAAGGGCTGCATAAGATACAGACTAATTCATAGCCCATAACAAGGAAAAGGGGAATCAAAATATTGAATGTGTTAATAAAATGTTGCTACTTGTGTCACACTCTAAAAAATCCACGCTTCATCAAGACACATTTGTTTATTTAATATTTTCCTCTACATTGTTATCATGATATAAACCTAACTTTGCCTAGTCTTGGTTCTTTGGAATGAGTAAGCTAAAGGTGGCCCAAAAAGTTGGCACATTGCAAATTATATGCATTTTTTAGGTCTGACCCCATTTCGTTTCCTTCCCCTAAAATACATATTTGAAAAGAAACTACTTTCCATTTCACCTGGTAGTTCCTGGTGAACCTGAAAGGAGTGCTTTTTTGACAGTGAACATGCAGATGTAGAATGCTCTTGTCACCTGAGTGCATTCAGGGAATAGCGGAAGTAGGAACTGCTGCTCTGGTTCAGTGCTCTGGTGAAGCAAATGTCCATTTGCCAATTTGTCAATCAGGAGCATCACAGAGGTAACTGAGGATTCCAAATATCATGCTAGTGAGTGCATTACTCCTTTGGAATAATCGAGAATCTGCCTAAGAAGCAGGATCGCTTCAAGTTGTTTTCTGAATCCTTGATGCAGTTAAATGAATTGATTTATTACAGAGAGGGTGGTGCTAAGTGAATTATCCTCTAGAGATTCAATTTAATTGGTCCGAGGTTGGCTGCAGGCATGTATTCTTATTTTTAAAAGCTCTTCAGATGATTAAAATGTTCATCTAGCAATGAGAACCAAAGGGTCTCATGGAACCCTTAGGATATAATTGTGTTTCTGAGGCTGACTGACTGCTGACCTCCCTAGTTCCTGCTCATGTAGACTTTAGCCACAGTTCCAATCTCCCTATAAAACTGCCCCTCCTCAATTGACTTCACAGGAAAAACAAAGGGCAGTGTTAGTTAGGGTTTCTATTGCTGTAAGGAAACACTGTAACCAAAAAACAAATTATGGATTTAATGGGTTTGTTTGGCTTATTCTTCCATGTTGCTGTTTATCAATGAAGGAAGTTACAACGGGAACTCAAACACAGCAGGATCCTAGTAGCTAGAGGCAGGAGCTGATGCAGAGGTCCTGGTGTGATGATGCTTACTGGCTTGCTTCACATGGCTTGCTCAACCTGCTTTCTTATTGAACCCAGGACTACCAGCCCAAGAACACCACCACCCACCATGGGCTGGGCTCTCCTCCTTTGATCACTAATTAAGAAAATGCCTTACAGCTGGATCACCTGGATGCATTTCCTTAACTGAGGCTCCTTCCTCTTTGATGACTCTAGCTTGTATCAAGTTGATACATAAAACCAGCCAATACAAGGGGTGGTGCAGATTCGATTCCTGACGGATGATGCCTTCTGCTGCTACTTCACAAAGGGGAGAATTCTCTACAGCCCTTTCTCATGTTGTCCTACATCAATGGAGGAGATATATCATTTCTATGCAAAGAAAATCTCATCACCTCCATTCTGTTCCTCAAATCCTTCACCTCGCAGGACTGTATTCTTCTGAAAGGCTCATCCCATGCCAGTATCTTCATCTTTTCACAAGCTTTGGATGTCTGTCATCAAAACATAAGCTGCTCGTATTTCAAATGAGAAATCCCTGTCTACCAACCTAACTCATTGTCTTTTGCTTTCCCATCGAGCTTCTGGTTTGCTCTGTGAGCCTAAGTTTTCCCACTACTTTAATACTAGTGTGCCCTTTGCATCATGGATTCTAAGAAAGTGATTTTACCAAGTGCACAATAGGACCTCTTGGTGGTTGAATTAAGAGAGTTATTTTCTTGGATTCCTTGTAACACTGCTTTGTAGTTTTGTCCACAAATTATGAAACGTTTCTCTTCTGTCTGTCTGGAACACAGCTCTCATCTATGCTCCATCCCTGGCTTTAGTGCCTCCTTTTTTCAGTCTTCTTTAGACATTGACATTTCTTCTCCTGTCCTTAATACTTGAGTCATCTCAAAACAATCTTTTCATGCATCCTCTGCATATTTCTTATTATTGGCTTAATCTAAAGTCATTTTTGTTTTTACTGAAATTGTTATAATAGCCTGCTGAGAGGACATACCACCTTTCATGTTGTTTCTCTTGGAATATAGTCTCTTTTCTGTTGTTCTTTATTGATTTAATTTACATTTTCACCATTACTATGTTATAACATTATTAATTTATATATAAAACAAAAAATGTTTAATAATACTTTATATATGTGTTAATTAACATAAGCATTACCAAGTTCTTTTAGCTTCATTGTTATAGTAACATTTAAAATATGCTCTATTAATAATTACTTGATATACAACACAGTATTGACAAGTACTCTCGATATTGTAAAATACACCCCTAAATATATCCATTCTGCTTGAACAATATCTTCCCATGCTCTCTAATACCTAGCATTTTGCAGTCATTATTTTACTTTCTGTTTATTTGAGATCATGTTTTAAACTCCACATATAAGTGAAATTACAAGGTTTTTTTTTTACCCCAGTGGGCTTATTTCACTTAATAGAATGATTTCCAAGTTAATTCATGTTGTCACAGGTTATAATATTTCCTTTCCTAAGGCTAAATAATATTCCAAGATGTATATGTAACACATATGTTCACCTATTTAAGTTTTGTAGATGTTTAGTTTCATTAAATATCTTGGCAACTATTATAAGTATTGTTGCAATAAATGTAGGATTGCAAATATACCATCAGTTTACTAGTTTTATCTACCTGGAATTCTATAGCAAGTGATTTAATTACCTGATCATATATTAGATATATAACTATGTTTTAGACTTTTCATACTGTTTTACAGAATCATTATATTCAATTACATTTCCTCCAGCACTGTGTAAGGTTAAATTCCTACATATTCTCTTTGGTGTACATATGCAAGCATACAAAGACAGACAGATGCACACACACACACACACACACACACACACACACACACACACACAAACATATATACTTCCTTGGAGAATAACCATTTTATGAATGAGAAGATACCCTTTTAATGAATGGTGGTGGAAAACATAAAACCCACAAACAAAAGAATGAATTTAGATCCATAGTAAATTCACAGGTAAAAATTAAATGGAAGTAAATTAAAGGCTCATCAAAGGCCAGGCCAATGTGAAGGTTCAATGCGATATGGCAACTACTACCAAGCAGGTGATCTGAGGTACATACTTAGACAAAGAAGATTAGAAAAAGAGGACTGAGTTCCTAAAGTTTTGCTGTGACCTCCACAAGTATATCCTGGCATACACACGAGTGAGTACACACACACACACACACACACACACACACACACTCACACACACACACATACACACTCACACATTAAAGGAAAAAAAAAACCATAATCGTCTCCTACAGTCTTTCTATACCACCTCTAAACAAGACCTGAACAGTATCAACACCAGTTGACAGCCAACACGGATGGGGGAAAGCTCAGAGAAGTCGTCTCACTCCTAGATGAAGATCAACAGGCAATAACTGGCTCCTGGAAAAAGGGAGAATCAGTGTTCTTCAGAGACCAGATTCCTAAAGTTATCCAATACAACTGGGGATCCCTAAACTCACACATGCACACACAAACACACACACACACACACACACACACACACACACACACACACACCACACAATGTGTAATCATAAAGGGACTCAACAGGTTTTACTTATAAATTTAAATATATGTGCATGTGAATGTCACAATATAAGAGGCAATAAATTTTAAATGGAGTAGGGCAGACATGGGAAGAGTTGGAGGGAGGAGAGGAAGAGGAAATTATGTAAACACCTACATGAAATTCTCAAAAAACATTAAAATATGTATTTATTACTTAAATTTAAAATATATTTAACAATTTTAAAATCTATAAGTATTAACAGCACATTTCAAGTTCACATCATAACCTTAACATTTTTAGTGGTATTATTTCAAAACTCAATATCAGGTAAATGTGCATTGATAGTAAATATAGACACAAAACATATTATATTTATTGTAATATAAAGTCATAAGTTTGTGACAAATGAGTTACAAAAGATTCATATAATATAAGTTATTATTGATCAGTTTGTAGAACAAGTTTGAGAAAAAAAACAAATGCATATTTTCCCTAATTTAAAAAATAAACTAACACCTATGCTACAATACCAATCAGCACTATAATATTTTGTAATAACAGCCCGGTGGTGGTGGCGCACGCCTTTAATCCCAGCCCTCGGGAGGCAGAGCCAGGCGGATCTCTGTGAGTTCGAAGCCAGCCTGGGCTACCAAGTGAGTTCCAGGAAAAGTGCAAAGCTACACAAAGAAACCCTGTCTCGAAAAACCAAAAAAAAAAAAAAATTTGTAATAATAGATAAATAGTTTACCACACTTTTTAAAATGTATTATTGCCTATGTGTGTCAAGAACTGAAACAGATACTGGATCTGGGAACTTAAGAAAGGATACTGAGCTAATGATGACCAGATTGAGTCTAACAGTCTAGTAAAAACACAGGTTATTGAAAGTCCTTGGAGTCAATCACGGAAAAAGCCTGTGCCCGTCATCTTTTGTATGTAAATTCACGGATTTATAAATAAGCAAACTCAGAAAGTCTCAGAAAGAGAAATAAAATGGGTAAAAAAAATGCTTGTAGGAGGTAACTGAGTTGGAAATAGAAAGGTTATCATTGGTCATTGCTGATATCTGTCTATATAAAAGAACAGAAGCAATTCTTTGTTAATTTATATATTTTCCAAAAATTTATTAGCACAGCAACATGTGTTGAATATATTTAAAATAGTTATATGAAGAGAAAGATATCTATTATTGGTCATTTTAATTTTAAATTACCTACTTCTGTATGAGTCTGTCTTATACAGACACACATAAATACACACACACATATACATGCAACACCATTTATAGCTATCAAATACCATGTCAAACCAAACTTCCTCCAATTTTTGATAGAGCATTGTATGGTTTATTTGTCAATAAAATTTGTGTATTAAACCTTCAAGCTACTGCTTTTAGAAAAACAGCAACCAGTAAGAAATACAAATGTGATAAACTTTCATATCTATACCATCTGCCTATCTCCTTTGCCATATGGCACTCTATTAGGTGCTAATACCATCCTTATTATGCATCACTTGATCTGTAAAATAATTCCAAGAAACGAAAATAGCATGAATAACAGCTACAGAAAAACACCTGCTATGTGTGTGTCTGGATGATCAACTCTAGAAGGTTCTGCATTGTTCTTGGCTAAATTTTTCTAGTTGTGTATCCCAATAAGCATTCTACCAGGTCAACTCTTCATGCTTACAATGATCACATTCCCAACTTCTCAAATTATTTGAGGTATTTAAATAAACCTTAGAACAATTTTATTAAGTGCTTATTTTTGCCAACATTGTTTGTACAGAAATAGGTGTGCAATAGTCCATGGTTTAAGCATTACAAACACAAACGAAATGTAAGAGGAGACCTAACATATAACATCTTAAGTCTTCCAAGGGTGATCAGAGACACTGGTTAAGGAGGGTCATATTTTTTAGGTTTGCTTAGCAATTATTCAGAAAATGTACACAGTTTTCATGTTGTGTATGAGGAAATTAATTAAACCTCATTTAGGTCATTTTGTTGAATCTGATACAGTGGATCAATGGACCACACTGATGACTGAAGCTGCTTCATTCAAACTCTAAGAATTTTGGGAAGTGTGTGTGTGTGTGTGTGTGTGTGTGTGTGTGTGTGTGTGTGTGTGTGTGTCTGTCTGTCTGTCTGTCTGTCTGTCTGAGTGGCTGAGGTGGTATATATGCTATACTATATGTTTGAAGACAAGAGAATGAGGAGGCGAAACATGAAAGATTGAAAGAATGTGATTGTTTTACTTTGTCATTCAAGAACAGAGCACACATAAATGAAAACTGAAGGGCAATCTCTTCAATATTGAGGTGCTGGAAAATTGTTCAGAGTTAAATAAATAAACTTAGACATGAATTCTGGTTCATTTTGGTGATCAGAAGATTGGCAACCAGTAGAAGCATGAGTATTAGCACAGCTTTATCCCACTCACAATGGTTAAAACTTTGCAGAATTTCAGGTTAAATTCAAGTATTTAAATGTTGTAATACTTACATCATCGGACACTATGAAATAGCTTAAATATGATCACTTTAAAGAGATTTCAATACTTAAGACCCTGAATGAGACCTGAAATAATTTATATAATGATTATTTCATGTTTTTGACTTGCAGGAAAGAAGAGAAACATAGATTCTTTGAACACTGAACTAAAAGTATGCAATTGTTGTAATTCATCTACCAACCAGATATAGCTATACTGTAGCTGAAATGGAAAGACCTGAACGCTCTGCAGTAGTAGAATTTAGAACCACTCACAGCAAGACTGTGTGCAGGGGGCTTCCTAACATATTTTAAGGAATGGCTCTATAACACAAATTTGTTATCTCTTACTTTTTATCTATTTACAAACTTAAAAAACTTAAACAGTCCTCCTCCTCCAGCTCACTCTCTAGATTTGCCATTCCCATTGTAAGTTTAATTACGGTATCCACGTCCTATTTGGAATGACGTTCACAGTATTTTTTTTTTTTCCAGGTCAACATGTCAGATTATTTCAAAGGTCAAAACCATCTTTCTTACCTGAAATCACAAATGGTTGCACCTGTCATGTTACAGAGTCTACTGCATACTTCCTACATTTGTGTGTATGATTTGTAGATTAAAGCAAATGAATATCAAATTCATATGCTGCATTATATATAGCATTTAATTTACCATAACTACTCACGCTACGTGTTGAATGAATATAAATAGATTAGTACATTAATAAGTTAATAAAAAGATAATTTATGGAAGGATTGAATGCAGTAGTTAATGAGTGGTCTTGTGAGTGGTTTTGTGGCTTTTATGTAAGAGAACGGGATTTTAGTTTTCCCTTGCCTTTTCTACCAGTACACCCTTAGTTGTCTGGCCCACTAGTTCTACTGTTTTACATGACATTGTGTTAAAAAAAAAAAACAAACAAAAACAAAAACAAAACAAAAACCAAATCCTGGCTGCTTACAGCCACCGATAAATGCTGAAATAATTTGTTGAGGGTACTATGGTTAAATTTCTTAAATGTTTTCAAATTAACAAAATTATATATTTTTGTCACAACTCTCACTAAACATACAGAAATCTCCAATGAGTATGCCGATCATTTTAAAAGCTGATAATGTGCATAAGCGTCTTTTGGGGAATCTATTACATACTCAACTAAAAAACAATTGCTTTTGTAACTTTAAAATGGCAAATTCTTCATAGACATATGTCATATTTAAGAAATGATACTTATTACTTGAGTTTCAATACAATCATAATATTAATTATTAATTTCAATTGTTTTAGTTTATAATGTGCTGCTATCAATGCAAAATTATGTCCCTTTAAAATTAATAATTCCACCATTTCTCAGCCATGCAGTGTGTGGACAGAGCTATATTAATGATTTCTCAAAGGCACAGTACACTGATACTGCTTTTTACAGCACTTTTTGGAACAAAGGCATATTTTTTCTGTCCAAGCACCCATGAGACACAAGAACTATTCTTTGTTCATACTCACGGTGGATAGTCATTTTAAAATTTCAATTACTATGTCAGCAGGTTCCCTCCATTACTTTTTTCCAGAACTGCAGTGAGTGATTTCTAGTAGCAATGTATGTCTTATAAGCCATACACATGTGTGCCTCATGAGCAATAGCAAATAAATCTTTGTAGACATGGTTAAGGTCTGGAGAAACTGTAAATTTAGATGGAATTGTGACAATCTATGACCCTTTAATGTGTAGTGTTTATACATCCCAGTTGACAATAATAAAATGAATGTTTCTATACTATACATGACACCAAGGATGTATGTTAGAATGTAAGAGAAACAAGATAAACAATCAAAAACATTTCTGGACACGGCAGTCAATTCAGAACTAGCATTTATGGAAAACGACAGAAAATGCAACAGTATTTCTGCCTTAGAATAATCTTCAATCACAAACATGATTCATCCAGTGTTACAAAAATGAAAGTTCTGAGTAAAAAAAAAACAAGGTTTATCATCTCAGTTTTACTTTATATAGATCTTAAATTCCATAATTTGGCTAGAACTCCTTGTGTGAGAGTTCGATCCCATTTTAACATTAATCTCCATTTCTATAATAAATCACATTTCTTAACATTATTTGTTATGAAAAATGTATATAAGAATCTAGGAAGTATTAGAATGCATGAAATATTTGACTCACAAGCCATGATAACTTTTTAAGAGCTATAATTTATAGTTGAGAGTAGACCAGTCCAGGACTCTGATAAAAACAAGTCCCATGAAACGTGTTATCCCATATTGTTTCACATGTTTAAAGTGCATTAAACATGTTTTTATGATTCAAAGCTGGAAAAAGTTTGTTTTCGCTGTGTCATTGGTATATGTGGACTTTTAAAACAATATTCTCTCTCTCTCTCTCTCTCTCTCTCTCTCTCTCTCTCTCTCTCTCTCTGTGTGTATGTGTGTGTGTGTGTGTGTGTGTGTGTGTGTGTGTGTGTGTGTGTGTGTGTATGTGTGTGTGTGTGATGCATGCATATATGAGAGCTCATATGTCTGTATGTTTGGCATCTACAATGCTAAACACAGTAGAGTAGAATTTAAAAAATTGAATGCACAATTATATATAAGTACTTAGTTTCATGTAGTTTATTGGTGTTTTGATATAGTAGCTCATATGGCTTAGATCTTTCAAGTTAGCTGGCAATGATTTTTAACTCCTGATCCTCTATCTCTACCTCCTAAATGCTTGGATGATGGATATATGTTGTCATGCCTAGCTGTATTTAATTCTTACTCTTAAATTTTATCATCTTCATTGTATTAATAATGTACCTTTAGTGTTGCATTACATACCATCCTTTAAGACCTTAACATAAAAATGTCAAGAGGAAATAAATTTATATGGGACCAAAAACTTCCATTGAGCTTCTGAATTTCTCAGCCTAGGTTGCCATTGCCAAGTGAATACAATGTGCATTACTTGTATTTTTTTCTTTGTGTGTGCCTTTTTGATGCTGTGAGATCTGGCATCTTTTCCTCATCTTTTGAGAATACTTTAAAAAAAAATGTTGCAGCCTTTTAAGTTTTGGAAGGCTGCATCCCTCTCTGCCTTATGCTTTTTATTTCTAAAATGGTGATGGCACTGTCTCCTTTTTTTTTTTTTGAGAAGTAAATGAGACAAAGTATATGCAGTTGTTAACATAATGCCTGGCACATAGTGAATGTTAAAAATAATAGTGACAATGTTGTAGTAATCATGGATTCCCTCCCACATAACTCCATTTTCAGTTCCTTCATATTTATTAACAGCACAAGATTGTTCTATTCATACACACTTGAACATCATTTTTAATCCTTTCTTACTGCACCCTCCTTCTATATGTAGCTAATCCTGAAATATATTTTCTCTTTATAGTACCTAGTACATATGCCCCTCTCTATTCTGACATCTTCCTCCGCATATCTGAGAAGAATCCCCTGGGTGTGGCGACTAAAAGAAGGCTCCTTGAGAGAACTAAAAACTCTTGACAATTGATACACTTAAAAAAAATTCCAATATGTCATCATTAAAAGTAACCATAGGCACATGAACAAACAACAGAAATGGCAAAGGTGAATTCACAAATAAAGTTTTGGTAAAGTTTAGAAAGATTATGCATAGATTGTGGTGAACACCTATAACACCCATAACCGATGAATTAGGGAGACAGAAATAGGGGACCACTGTATATTTGAGAGCCTATCCTGGTGGAAATAAGGAGTTTCAGGCTAGTCACGAGCACAAAGCTAGACCCTGTCTCAAAAATGAAAAGAGTACAATGAAGGAATCTTGTATAATTTTATGAGAATTTTGCTTTGAAGATATGTAGTGGGTGTGGGAGCTGGGACAGAGGAGGAAGGGTGTAGTGTGGGAAGAACAATTTTTCATAGTTAGCAGTCAGATTTTTAAAAGAGGGAAAGGAACAAGTAAACCAGATGGCAAAGAGGCAGTCAGAAGGTGGGAAGACTGTGCAACAATATAGAAACTAAAAAAAGAAGTGACATTGTATAATAACATTCAGACCTTGTCTTCAATGAAATCATAGTTATTTTGATGCTCTCTTAAAACACAGGGACTGACATTTGAGTTGGAGAAGTAGCTTTTCATTCTATATGCATGAACTGTAAGTCCTGGCTATTGATGAATATGCCTGATCCTAGTGGCATGAGTCAGGCAAACACTGATATTTATGTCTAAAATAATTGTGATGTCTAAAGTACACACGTTTCAATGTTTAAATATTATGGTATGTGTACTCTGAGCTAACAGCATGGCTTATAATCATGTGTTGCTTTACACCATGAAAGGCTCATTGGATTCCCAAAACAAATGTAATAAACATATTTTAATACATTTGATCTCACATCTGAAAAAGATAATGTGTTCTAGTATGGATACTTTAGATTGAGTCCATTTTGTTTTCTAGATACTAAAGACTTCACTTGTCCTTCAAAGTGTTTTTTTTTAAACTGTATATACTCCTGAGATAGTATTATCAAGAGTCAGGTCATTTATAGCTGTATCTATTCTCCATTAGTACTGCAAACAAATAATTGGTAATACCAGCAATTTCATTTCAATCATAGTTTGATAAAGGTGAATAAGAAAGTGCCCCCTTCCATTTGTATGGGAATATTTTATTTGAATAAATTTTTTGGAATTGTAGTGAGGACAAAGGTCTCATACTACATACACACACACACACACACACATGCACACACACACTCACACATTCACACATGGGAGGGGGTGAGAAACACACACATATAGAGAGAGAATGAGGAAATATCTGTGTTAACTGGTAATATATAAATTGAAAGCAATCATTATTTGGTTTTAGTTTAAGGTCCATAAACGTGAACTTCATGCTCAATGCTAACCCCCACTACCATGGGCATGTAAAGTGACAAGTTATACAAGTGAAGTTGGAATCACACTTATCAACCTTTCACTGCCACACAGGAAAATTAACGAAGTATTTGTGAAGACCAAAGACAATTTTCAATGCTTGATACTGCATGCTTTCTGATTCAGTTGTGATATTTATGCTTGTTAGGTTGGAAACTCTTTAGATTAGAAACACAGTGGTTTAAAGCTTCTCTAAAAGTGTTAAAAACACTAAGTAAATGATTCCTTAAAAATATACATCAACATTATACCTTTAATGTTGACCTAGTAAAACAAAGGTAAGTATGACAATATCTTCAGGGAATATTTTATTATAAAATTTCTTTACCTTTACATACAGGCCTGTGGTCACTCCAAGCAGCAAAAACTTCAGCTATCCGTTGACAAGTGATGCTTTTTGCTCCCTGTAGGACATAGTCTTCATCACAGGAGAACTGCACGGTGGATCCAAGGCTACAATTGAATTTAGATTAAGAAATGTTTTTAGAAAACCAGAGTGCAATAAACAAGCTCTATATCTATGGACTCCATTCAGTAGGCCAAATGTGTATCAGGAGGCACAAATATTTAATGGAAAATGTGAAAATGCAACTTGTATAATTATGCACTAAAAGTAAAAAGAAGATGAATCCTCAATAAATATGTTCAGTGACAAGAATTATAGAAATTTAAGGCCAGCATCAAATTCAGTTATTATTAACTAAGTTACTACTCTAAGTGGGTGGTAAATGTGAATAATTCCTTGACATTCTAAATTGAATTCTGGATCTTGGCTTCTTACAATCCATTATACTTCTTTATGGAGAATTGACATGTGTAGGTGTTTATATACACCTTTGAAGATCTACCTGTGTTTGTAAATACATTAAAAATAGACTTTTGAAACATAAATTGTCCATGTTTATTGGTAAATTAAATCTGTTCATTCCATTTCATGCCAACATAGTCACAGAAGCCTGTAATTCCTAGATTCTGGAGCTTGTAGCAGGAGAATTTCATGTCTAAGATCAGTCTGGACTATAGAACATGTCTCTGTCTCAAGAAAAATAACTCAGAAAATACATACCATTCAATATTGAATGCACTGAAATTTGATTTTCTTTCAATTAAAATAAGCCAGTTAATTCATATATTTTAAGTCTCATATATTTCAAAGGGTAATGTATGTTGTCTGAAATGAAATTTGATACTACATTTTTTTTATTCTTAAAATCTACAAGCAATAACAGAACAATAAAAAATGAGCATCAAAATGAAAAAAAAAAACCAAAACATAATAAAACAAAACTATGCCTCTGAACTTTACTTAAGGGGGGAATGAGTAATATCTAGAACATATAAAGAACTACAATTAAGTGATAAAAGTGAAAATTCCAATTAATAAATGGATGAGTAAAAAGAAGAGACCATTTTCAAAAAACAGAAACAGATAACAAATAAATATTTTTAAGACTTCCACAGCCTTAGTCATCGAAGAATTCTAAATATGGATTGCTCTCAGATTCTATTTCACTTAGGGAGAATAACTGTCACTAAGAAAACAAGTGTTTACCTTAGTGGAAAGAAAACCTCTATTCACTGCAGATGGTAGTGTAAACCAGAGTATCAAAAATTATGAAATCCATTATGAAAATCACTATGAAGTTCTCTCAAAAGACCAAAAATGGAATTAGCACATGACCCAGATACCCAATCAGACTGACTACACAAATGATGTCTATCTTACTTACAGACACAGTTACATATCTATTTATTGGTATACTACTCACAATAGCAAGAAACTAGTATCAACAAGGATGAATTAAAAATGTTGTACTTATATATGACACAATTTTATTCAGAGTTTATGGAAAACTGAAATTTGCTGGGCAATGGGTGTGACTAAACAATACAAAGTTTTGTTTGTCATCTGGAAAATTATATGTGTATATGTGGAAGAAAGTTTGGTTATAGGCCGCAAAATTAGAAATTTTCCATGAACATACTTAAAAAAAACTATACTCAACCAAATTAGAAAATCTAAAATAAACGAATAATTTTTTCAATAGGTATCACTTAACAAAAGTTAAGTCACAATCAGATAAACAATTTAAATAAACCTATAAACACTAGTGAAATAAAAGTCTCCCAACCAAAAGAAGTCCAAGGCCAGATGGTTTCAGCACAGAATTCTACCAGACTTTCAAAGAAGAGTTAACATAAATACTCCTATTTTACGATATAGAACCAGAAGGAACATTACCCAATGCATTTTATGAAGCCATAGTAAGCTCGATACCCAAACCATAATAAAGAAAGAGAATTGCAGACCATTTTCCTTTATGAAAATAAATGCAAAATTATACAATAAAATACTCGCAGATAGAATCCGAGAATACATAAAAAATGATCTACCATGATCAAGTAAGCTTCATCCCAGAGATGCAGGGATGGTTCAATATATGAAAATCTGTCAGTGTAATTCACCATCTAAAAAAAGTGAAAGTAAAGAATCACATGATCATCTCATTAGATGCAGAAAAACACTTTAACAAGTCCAAGACCCTTCATAACAAAAGTCCAAGACAGATTAGCAATACGAGAGACATAACTACACATAATACAGGCAATTTATAGAAAGTATACATAGCCAATATCAAATAAAATGGAGAGAAATTCAAAGCAATTCTACTAAAATCAGGAAAAAGACAAGGTAGTCTACACTCTCCTTATCTAGTCAATATACTACTAAAAATTTTAGCCATGGAAATTTGATAACTGAAGGAGATCAAGGGAATACAAATTGGAAAGGAAGAAGTCAAAGTATCATTATGTGCAGATGACATGATAGTATACGTAGGTGACCCTAGAAGATTCTGTCAGGGAACTCCTACAGCTGATAAAGCCTTTCAGCAAAATGAATGGATACAAGATCAACAAAAGCAAGTAAGTAATCATCATATCTATAAATGACAAATGGACTAAGGAAGAAATAAGTGAATTAAAACTTTTCACAATAGCCTCAAATACTGTATCTTAGTGTAACTCTAACCAAGCAAGACCAAGACTTGAATAATAAAATCTTCAAGCCATTTAAGAAAGAAATTGAAGAGAATATCAGAGATGGAAAGATCTTCCATTCTCATGGATAGGTAGGATCAACACAGTAAAAATGGCTATCCTACCAAAAGCTATCTTCAGATTCAATTCAATCCACATCACAATTCTAACACAATTCTTTAGAGATCTTAATAGGATGCTTCTCAGCTTCATATAGAAAAATAAAAACAAAAAACCCAAGATAGCTCAAATAATCCTGAACAAAAAATAGCTACTGGAGTTACTACCATTCCTGAATTTGAGATGTACTACAGAGCTATAATATTATATAATAATATTTTAATAAAACATAGTATTGGCATAAAACAGATTGATCAATGGGATTGAATTGAAGACTCAGACATAAATCCACACACATATGAACACCTGATTTTTTTTATATAGAAGTCAGTAATACACACTGGATAAAAGACAGTATCTTCAACAAATGGTTCTGATCAAACTCGATGGCTTGAATGAGAAGAATGGTAATAGAACCATACCTATTATCCTGTAAAAATTCAAGTCCAAGTGTATCAAAGACTTCAACATAAAATTAGATACACTGAAGCTGATAGAAGAAAAGTGACACATAGCCTTGAACACACTGGCACAGAAGAAAACTTACTGAGCAGGACACTGATATCAGAAGCACTGAGATAAACAATTAATAAGTGGGACTTCATTAAACTGAAAATGGGGAACATATATAAAAGGAGAATTCTCAATAGAGGAATCACAAATGGCTTAGAAACACTTAATGAAATGTTCAACATCCTTAGACATCAGTGAGTTGCAAATGAAAACTATTTTGAGATTCTATCTTATACCTATCATAATGGCTAAAATCAATAACAAAAATGAAAGTTCATGCCAGTGAGGATGTAGAGCAAGGGGATCACTCAGCCTTTGCTGATGAGAGTGGAAACTTGTACTGCTACCATGGAACTCAATATAGAGGCTCCTCAGATAGTTGAGAATCAATCTACCTCAATACCTAACTATGTCACTCTTGGGTATATACTAGAGAAAGCTGTATCCTACCACAAGGGCACTTGCTCAATCATTTTCATTGTGGCTTCAGTTATAATAGCTAAAAACTGGAAACAACCTAGATGTCCCTCAAGAAAAGAAAAGATAAAGAAACTATGGTACATTTACACAGTGGACTATTACTCAGCTGTTAAAAAAATGATACCATGGAATTTGCAATCAAATGAATGGAACTAGAAAAAAAAGTCATTATGAGTCAGGTAACCCAGACACAGAAAGATCAATATAGTTTATATTTACTAAAATGGAATAGTAGCTGTGAAGTAAATGATAACCCAGGTACAATCCACAGACTCAGAGATATTGGGTAACAAGGAGGGCTTTAGGAGGGATGCAACAATCTCCCTGGGAGGGGGAAATAATATATTTAACAGGCAAAATGGGGATGGGTGAGGATGGGACTGGGGACTGGGTTAGGGGAAGATATGGTGGAGGGAGAGAGTATGGGGAGAGATGCTGAGAATTGGAGGGACATTTTAGTGGTGCTGTGGAAACTTAGTACAGTGGAAACTTCCTGGAATCTATTAAGGTTATCCTAATGAGGAATCCTAGTAATGGGTATTATTGATTCTCACCTGGCCATCTCTTATAGTCAAGTGAGGCTTCCCATAGAGGTACTAGGTTGCATTCATTTCAGTTGTTGGACAAGGGGGTTGCATGCAAATAGACAAACAATCCAGGATTACAGTAGGACCCCACTGCATGAATAACACCTACATTGAATATGAAGTTGAACTGGTTCCTACATGGAGCCCTCATTCTTATGTTCTAGTCTCTTTGGTGTAGAGAAGGTACTCTGCAGGCTAAGAAATGTGGACACCAACCCAGCCGTAAGCCTTTTACCTATAATCTGTTCTGCCCACTAAATAGGCCAGGGAAATGGGGCACATAACTTGTGGGAGTAGTCAACAAATGTCTGATTTGACTCAAAGCCCATTCTATGAGAAAGAATCCATACCTTACAGTGTTTGGGCAACCAAAACCAGAGAGAGAATAGATAGCCTACAGACCTAGGTAAAACCAAGACTACTGGTATAAAAAATGATTCTTAATGATATTTGGCTATACTCATAGATCAGTGTCTTTACCAGTCATCATCAGAGAGTCTTCCTTTGGCAGCACATGGGGAAAAATACAGAGACTCACAGCCAGAAAAGTTTTGGAGAGAGAGTCTAAATTGTAGGTCTCCATCAAATCCCTCACCCCAGAGCTCAGGAAATAACACCAGAGGCAGGAAGAGTGTAAAAGTGTAAGAGGCAGAGAGGATGGAGAACACCAAGAGAACAAGGCCTGCTAAATCAACTGAGCAAGGCACATGTGAGCCCACAGGGACTAAAGCAGCAAGCACTGGGCTTACATGAGTCCATACCATGTCATCTTTGTATATATTCTAGCTATTAGGTTAGTATTTTTAATGCAACTACTGACTGTTAGAATGAGTGGGTCTCTGACTCTGGTGCCTGTTCTTGGGACCCTTTTCTTCTTGTTGGGTTGCCATGTCTAACTTTATTTGGTAGGTTTTGCTTCATCTTATTATATTTTATTTTGTCATGTTGGTTTTTTGCTCTTAGAAGCCTATTCTTTTCTAGTGAGAGAAAGAAGGGGAATTGATCAAGAGGAGATGGGATGTTGGAAGGAACTGGGAGGAATAGATGGAGGGGAAACTATAATCAAGATATGCTGTAAAGAAAAGAATTTATTTTTAGTATAAAGAAAATGTTGTCAATGAGAAGGGAAAGGAGCAAGGATAGTGTATCACATTTTCATGAAAGCATATCATGAAAGCAGAAGTGAGGAGACCCATGGTGGAATGTGGAAAGAGAGGGTATGCAGGGAGAAATGGGAGGACAGGAAGAGGAGGGTCACCAAAATTTATATCTGATGATGCCTGTTTGAAACCCAATGGTTTATATGCTAATTTATAAATGAAAAATGAAAAAAAAAACAAATAAATAAAACAAAAAATTTATTCTTCTTACTAAATAGCTCTCCCATAATACATTGCCCAAACTGTTTCCTTTCCTTTTTCACTCCTCTCTAGTACCCATAAAGGGTAACTACATACACCATGCTGTTTCTCCTGTTTTTTCCTTGTTCTCTCTGCACAAAGGACCTTAGTTCTACCCGTTACTCAGCCTGTGGCTTAATGAATTCTTTTCAGCTTCCTGAGCTTATCTTGAAGGTGGTTATGCTTACAATATGGTCACATATATTTTGGTAACAATGAAGAGAGCATATCAAGATAAAACTATAGAAAAGGAGGCCAAGAAGAAAATATTTCAGTCGAGGATGGGGGTGTGCAAACTGTTTACTGAAGGTCAAATATGTTCTACTATTTCCTTTTGTAAAACTTTATGGTTAAAATTGAACTTTAGGATTTCAAATGCTAAAGGTAATCATAAATTTGTGTTTTAAAATATAAAATATATTATTCTGATTTCAATTCCACAAATAAAATTTTAGAGAAGTCCAGAGACATTAACATGCTGTCCTATTTAGAATGGTAGGGTTTAGTATATGCAAGACAAAATCCCCAGCCAAAAAGTATTCAGATATTTAGTAACTTGTCCTTTTACGAAGTACTCATGCTTATGATCTAGGCAAAAGATAATAAAATCTGAAGTAAACTGAGTCATAACAAAGGATACAGAATTATTTGAGCATAAATGCCTCATATATATATATATATATATATATATATGTATGTATGTATGTATGTATACACACACATGTAAAGCAGAACTGACTGATTTTTTTTCATGAAATGCACAGCTACCTAATTCTAAAAGATTTTTAAAGTCCTCTTAGAACTATTAGTGACATTAAGCTATGTCTTGACATATGCTTTGAATAATCCTGTTTTTTTTTTTTATGCAATGGTAAGTTCTCTGTGTTTTCTTTTCCTTCACCTGAAAGGACATAATATTCTCTAGTTGTTAAGATAAAAGAAAAAGCATGGGATCATTTCAATTTTCCCTTCTTCAGTTGATAGAAGGGATCTTCATTGAATATGGGGTATTTTTAGTGCTGTGAAGCATGCGGGCTTTGCAGATGCTTACACCTGGCTGATTAGCATGTGCATTAACTCACATAGCTACTTGAACCCATTCTTTCTCTTGCGTTTTTCACCTCCACTTAGTTTAAGGAAATCCTATTGATGACATTTTCACTATACTGGATCCAACTTTCTGTCACCTGCACTGTCAGAGCCTGATCTAAGCCAACATAATGTCTCATGAGAATCATTGAGATGGTACATTTCACTTTAACTTTCCTATCTTTATTCTTGATTACTCAAAAATACCCTTAAACTAATTACAGTTTAAAAAGAATTAGCTTAAATTGAGCATATACCTACTTCAAATCTTTTAGTTTCCACTTCATTCAGAATAAAGTATGTCCTATGGTATTTCCCCAAGTGACGTGAACCAGGTTAAATTTCAGAGTTAATTTCCTACCCCTTCTCCCTCTATTTATCTTGAACAACCCTACTCCTTGCTTTAGCATTGACACACTAAGCACAGTCTTGCTACATGGTTTTTTAGAGTAAGCAAAACTAAGTTCTGAGTTGTTCTGAATTCTTCTCATACATCAGCTGACTCATGGGACTCTTCTTGATGATTATTAAAAGACAACTCAAGTTATTTTTTTTTTACACTGTCTGGTACGTTGTATACTTATTCACCAGGTTGCTTTTTCTTTTGTCTCAATAGAAAAAACCCAGTTATGTATATGAATTTAAAGAGAGACAGGCAGAGGGGAGGAAAGACAAGAGCCAGAAGGCACACACACACACACACACACACACACACACACACACACACACACTCATACACATACTGAATAGTATTACTTATTTCAGACTTGTTTACTCACATTCACCTAACAGAGACTAAAAACATTCAGTTTAATCTGGATGCCTATAAATAGATGACACTTTCCCAGGTCAGGATATTCTCTTGGGAATATTAAAGTTCTATAATCCTCAGGCACCAACCTTCCATCATTTGACACATTTTCTGTTTTCAAGAAAGAGCAAGAGGAATAATATGATCAGGATGTAGCAAATGACGCAAAAACCTGTATAAAATTAAGCCAGGAAAGCTGTTAGGGATTGAATGAGATGAATTCCAAGTCTAAAGGATGCTTGCAGGTCTTTTGAGCTTCATTCTAGAAGTCATGGGTTTTCAATGAGTGCCTAATGAATGACACTATTTGGTGTTTTAAAGTGATTCTATTGGCTGTGAGTGAATAACACAATTTTAGAGCACAAGTTCAAAGCAAGAAGCTATTACAAGTGTCTCAGCTCTGGAGGAGATAGGTTTGTAACATATACAAGATGGAAGACAATAGAAACTAGTCGGGATAAAACTTTGAGATAAGGAATAGTTTGCAGGAGTTGTTTAATTACTGCATCTTATTAACTTAATTTTTAGAGCTTGCAACATTTGTCACAGGTGAGTGCATTTAATTTTAACCATGTTCTCTTTGGTAAAATGGATAAATGGTATTGTTGCTGAAAATTTTCCTGGTCCCACACAGCTCTCATGGCCTCATGGTCCCACAGTCGCTCAGACCCAAATGAACACACAGAGGCTTATACTAATTACTAACTGTATGGCCTACTGGCTCAGGCTTCTCACTAGCTAGATCTTACACCTTAAATTAGCCCCTAACTATTTATATGTTGCCATATTTTCCATGGCTTTACCTGTGTGCCATTACATGCTGCTCCCTGGATGGCAGGCTGGTGTTTTTCCCCGCTCTTCCCCCACACCCCATGCCGCCTTCTTCCTGTCTCTCTCTTTGAATTTCCCACCTGCCTCTAAGCTGCCTTGCCATAGGCCAAACGGCTTTATTTATCAACCAATCAGAGCAACACATATTCACAGCATACAGAAAGATATTCCCCTAGCCCCATAGTGGGTCTATGTTTCTATTCAAGCAGCATGTAGACCAGAAACCTTTTTTTTTTTTTTTTTTTAATGTATTAGCAAAAGCAACAGTGTAATGTGTGGCTTGGAGACATCTCATTATCACCATACTGCAGGTCAAGCGCACACACCAGGAACCTGCCATATAGTAGCTCAAGCATGCAGGATGCGGCTAACTTGAGAGAGACAACTAGGAAGCTGTTTTAGCTTTGTTTTAGAATCTTCTTTTTTTAAACTTTCTCAGGTTTTAGGTGGAAATTCTTGCCCCACGTTCCAGCGCCATTTGTAGCTGGGGCTATCTCCAGTCCCACCTGGGCCAGCAGCCACTAAGACTCAAATAAACACACAGAAGCTTATATTATTTAGACTGTTTGGCCTAATGGCTCAGGCTCTTGCTATCTAGTTCTTATATCTTACATTAACCCATTTTTATTAATCTATAAGTTGCCACATAGCTTACTGGTATCTTAACATGTTGCTTCTCATCACAGCGGCTGGCAGTGTCTCTCTGCCTCAGCCTTCCACTTCCCAGAATTCTCCTCCCCCTTTGTCCCACCTATACTTCCTGCCTGGCTATTGTCCAGTCAGTGTTTTATTTATCAATCAATCATCCACAGCACCCCCATCACTTCCTTTTTTCTGTATAAACAAAAGGAAGGTTTTAATTTTAAACTCTTAAAATAACATATAACAAAACAGTTATCAAGCAAGAAATACAGTTACAATATCTAGTCTATTTGTATTTTGTAAAATTAAAGAAAAATTAACATTATAAGATAGTTTTCTGTTGGTAATACAAGACAGGATAGAAAGTGAATTAGGTACATTTTCAACTCACCAAAATAGGATAGATAATGGAATATTTTCTCTGAATTTGTCAATGCAAATGGATTAGACACTGTTGATGTACTTACTGCTTGTATATATTGTATCTAGCTATTGTACTTATTGTGTATAGTTTTTCTTATATTAGTTATAACTTTTTTATTTTTAATAGAAAAAAGGGGAAATGTGGTGATATTTTATTTGTGCTGAAATGTGGTGTTATTTTATTTGTATGTTAATAAATAAAGCTTGCCTGGAGATCAAGGGGGAAAAGCCAGCCATTTTCCTGCTAAGGGATTAAGGGTATGTGTTGCGTGACAAGAAGTCACGCAACACATACCCTTAATCCCTTAGCAGGCAGGATCTCTGTTTGGTCAAGGCCACACTAGGGAAGAGAGCCAAGCTTGGTGACACATGCCTTTAATCCCAGTACCAACCATAGAGGCCTGGAGGTCTGTACAGAGAGACAGACAGTGACAAGGAAGTAAGGTAGCTGGGCTAAGATAATCAATGAGAGGGCAGAACAGCAAGGCAATAAAGGCATGGGTAGATAAGAAGTAACTTTGGAAGCTGCAGAGTTGATGAGGTAGGGTTGGCTGGTGGCTCCCTCTGATCTCTCTAAGGCTTTAACCCAAATTTCTGGCTCTGTGTTTTTTATTTTAATAAGACCATTTAGAAATTCATCTACATGGCATCATATTTAACCTTAGGTGATTCACCGTTGTTGTTGGGTTTTTTTTTTGTGTGTGTGTGTGTGTGTGTGTGTGTGTGTGTGAAAGTATTATAAATTAATTATTCATATTATCTGGATATAGGCAACTGCTAAATATAAACATCTGCCTCCTTTGCTAGCAAGTCAACAACACTCTTTGAAGTGTGTATAATTTTCCTCCCTGTGATAAAAACAATTTTCTTTCTCTCTTCCCACAATAATGCATTCGCAGTAGTTTACATGTTTAAAGAAGAGGGGCAGTAGTTAGCCCTTCAGATCACAGAGTCAGATTTGCTAACCCCTAACTTATCTTCTGTACAAGTGAGAAGAGACGTCTTTTATTGAGCACACATCTCTAAAACATTTCAGGCACTTAATATTTCTTTTAGGTGAAAATCAGACTACAATAATCTGGCAGCTGTTGATTTGGAAGTCATCTGAGGATCTCTGTTGTAGTCTCTTTGGAACTTTACATTTCATTTTCATAAAAGTCTGTTAGTGTAATTTAGTCTCTCTATTTATTGGGCTCAATCTCTAAAACTATTGCTGCCCTGTATATATTCCAGACTCCTACTTTGTATTTCTGATGCTCTCATAATATGTGCTGGCCCAGACATCACACTTTCTTATTTTCTTTTGTCATTATTAAGACTTGTTTTCTAATTTCTGTTACACTTAATCATTGAAGGTTTCCCCCAGTTGTTCAATGTAGAATCAAATGGTTCATTCTCTGTATTTAAAGCAAGCCAGTGAGACGTGTTTGATGTTAGAGGACACAAGTTCATTTCCCAGTACCCATGTTTGGTAACCTACACCTACCTATAACTTGAGCTCTGTGCTATCCAACACCATTTTTATATTTCTTGAGCACCAACATGCATGTCCCATAAATTCACAGAATTATACTGCATATATATGTATATATATATATATATATATATATATATGAATAAAATAAATCTTGAGATTGAAAGGAAACCTATAACTATGGAAGTTTAATAATGCATGTAAAAGCAGATATTTATAGGAAAATATTTAGTTTCAGTGAAGTGGCAAAGAGTTGATCATATGTATCCACCATAATTACTCCGTCAACACTGAAGAGTTATTTATCCTATTTGTCTAGTACTTTCTATTTTAGTAGGATACTTAATATGGTGCCACATTCCAACACAAATGTTTAAGCACATTATTAAGACTCTAATCATCAGGCAGATGATACAAAATGGCACTGTTTGGTAACAAGTGTGGATCTTCACTATAATTATGTTGGCCCATCTTTAAATGTCATCATCTTTAAAAAAAAAACTTAATTTTTCAAAAGTGTCTTGTTACATAAAGGCTTAAAAACTGTCAGTGGAATGAGAGATTTTTTTAAATATATAAATTTTGAATCGTTTACTTTGACTGACATAGTGAACCTATTATTTTGTTTATAATCAAATACGATATGAACAAATGGGAAGACAGGAAAGGACAGTTGCTGGGAACTGACAGAAAGGGGATCCTTGAAGAACAAGCAAGCTTATCAGCAATCCATTTTGGATGGATTGATATTTAAGATTTTTTTCCAGATACTGGTTTTATGGTTTCATGATTTCCTGACATATACAGAATTCAACATTAACACAGATGTCTAGTTTTCAAAATTAAAACTTAAGAGTAGAAATTAACCAGGCATAAGTGCTGATGCAAAACCTAAAGCTTATGTAAAACATTTCTGTAGTGAAATGATTAAAGTGCTAAACGCAGAGGGGAAAAACGTTGCCAACTAAACCTGATTATGACAGATTAATGCTTTTGAATAAAATCAAATAATTAATTTATTTAAACTAGCATTTTCAAAAATGAGTAATTGTACATTAGAGAACTTAAGCTTATTCTTTCCCTTCACCCTAAATGAAGTTTAGGGTATTTTGAATATGATTATTGTGTGTTCTAAGAATCTAGAAAGTGATTTGAAAATAAAAAACAACTAAATTATAAAGTATTATATCTTATATTCCTGTAACTTTTAATAACCCTGGAGCAAAGGGTGTTATGACCTGCTAAGGCATTTCCAAAACTCTATAGAAAATGTTCATACTTCGCTGTTGTCTCCTTTGGCGGACCCCACAATGCACTAGGAAATGCACTGGTCACAACTTTCTTTTGTCCTATGACTACACCTGAATGATCACCCCTGAAAACATGCATACAAGTAACATTATTTAAGCAACACACACACACACACACACACACACACACACACACACACACACACACATGTGCAATAATATTTTATGAGGCCATGAAATTGCAGGAAAGTAAGGAGTAAAGTATGGTAGTATTTGAGGAGATGAAAAAAGGCAATAAATCTTGTTTACACACAAACAAACACACACACAGACACCAGCACACATATGCTTATATGAACTGTCTCACACACACACATATATATGTCTCTCTCACACACACATACATACACACGTACACACACACACACACACACACACACACACACACACACACACACATGACCATTCATGTCATCACTTTTATGGTGAAACACATTATTTGAAATAAGCCCATCAGTACTTCCTGGACTATTCTCTCATATTTGACTTAACATAAACCACATCATGTTTTACTTGAACTAAGAGCTTTATTTTTAATAGCACTCCAAATTCAATTGATACTTATTGTTAGATGTTTTAAATTACTCTAAATTTTTTTTTACCAAAACCTTTGCTGAAATGAGAGGAAAAAAAACAGTAAAGAAGTCATAATCTTTAAAAATATTTAGTGTTGTAGGAGGGAATGGTGGGAATATGTTGAGGAGGGGAGGCTGGGGCGTTAGGAGGAGGGAAAAAGGGGATCTGTGATTGGTGGGTAAAATGAATAAAATTTTTTTAAATAAAAAATAAAGCAAAATATTTAATGTTCACTTTATCACTGTTTTGAATATAATGTCATTATTCCCTTAGGTTATGTCAACAAAACCAACATTGTAATTGATGAGGATGTTTCAGTTCATTATTCAAACACCTTTGTGCTTGTCTTATTTACTGGTTTCTGCACTGTAACTGTAGGGAGTTACAAGCGCAAACTTCACTGATTGGGAACTGTAAGACCCCATCTCTGGACTGGGCAAACCAGGTCCCTAGCCCCTAGGCACTAGGGGCACATCCTGTGTCCCTCCCCTAAGCCATTGGAACCCTCAGAGACTGGCCAGCTGCTGCTTCCCCAGCCTCCTTGCCAAGAAAATAGGCTCCTGTGACACCAGCGAAAACCTGAGACATAAGCACACCCTGCACCGATTGGGAGCAGCACAGATTGGACCAAGAGTCTGGATTAGACCAAGAGCTCCCATTAGACCAAGTATATCAACTGGGCCAAAAGAGGCTCCCTCAGACCCAGACAGCACCTGCACAGAGTGGAGAAAGAGATGGGTAGACACAAGTGCAAAAATAGAGTCAACAACATAAAGGCCAATCACCATCAGAACCTAGTGGTGCTACATCAACAAGACCTGAACATCCCAAAGCAGAATAACTAGACCTTAAAAATGACCTTAGGGAGATGATAGAGATTTTAAAGAGGAAATGAAAACTACCCTTAAAGAATTCAAAGAAAAGACAAACAAAAAAGGGGAAGAAATCAATAAATCCCTTAAAGAAAGTCAAGAAAAATCAGTTAAACGGGTGAATGAAACATCCAAGATTTGAAAACTGAAATAGAGGCAATAACGAAGACACAAACTGAGGGAAGACTGGAAATGGAAAATTTAAGTAAATGAACAGGAACTACAGATGTAACATAACCAACAGAATGCAAGAAATGGAAGAGAGAATCTCTGGCATTGAAGATACAATAGAGGAAATAAATTCATCAGTCAAAGAAAACACTAAAGCCAAAAAAGTTATAACACAAAATGTCCATGAATTTGGGACACCATGAATAATAAGAATAATAGGGATAGAAGAAGGAGTAGAATACCAACTCAAAGGCACAGAAAATATATTCAACAAAATCATAGAAGAAAACTTTCCCAACTTTATGGCGATACTTTATTTGTGCTGAAATATCATTTTATTTGTATGTTAATAAAGTTGCCTGGGGGTCAGAGCAAATAGCAAGCCTTAGCAGAAGTCTGGCAGTGGTAGCACATGCTCTTAGTCCAATCACATGGCAGTCAGAGTCTGTGTGTTCAAGGACATAGCCAGCTTGGAGACACATGCCTTTAATCTCAATACCAACCATAGAGACCTGTTGGTCTGTATAGACAGGCAGTAATGAGGAGGTCATATGGTTGGATTTACAACCAATGAGAAGGCAGAACAGAATGTCAATAAAAAGACACACAGGAAGTAGGTCTCTTTCTCAGGGGAGGGACGGCAGCAGAAGCGGGTGGTAAGAAGGCCGTCTTGGTCTCAGCTCTTAGCTACTGCTCTCTGACCTCTTGGGCTTTTAACTCTGCATTTGGCTCTGTGTTTCTTATTTAATAAAACCGTTCAGAATTACATCTATGCAACTTAAAGAAGGAAATGCCTATAAAAGTACAAGAAGGTTACAGAACACTAAATAGACTGGATCTAAAAAGAAAGACCCCTCACCACACAATAATCAAACCATTAAACATACAGAATAAAGAAAAAATATTAAGAGCTGAAAAGGAAAAAGGCCAACTAACATATAAAGGCAGACCCATCAGAATAACACTTGACTTCTCAATGGAGACTCTGAAAGCCTGAAGGTCCTAGACAGATGTTATTCAGACACTAAGAGACCATGGATGCCAACCTAGACTAGTATATCCAGCAAAACTCTCAATTGCCTTGATGTAATGAACAAAATATTCCATGATAAAACCAGATTTAAACACTAGTTATCTACAAATCCAGCCCTACAGAAAGCACTAGAAGGAAAAATACAACCTAAGGAAGTTAGATACATCCATGGAAATACAGGTAATAGATAATCCCACACCAACAAATATCAAAGAAGAGAAACACACAACATTACCAACAAAGAATAACAGGAATTAACAATCACTGGTCATTCATATCCATTAATATCAATGGTCTCTCAATTTGCCTCTAAAAAGACACAGGCTGACAGAGTGGATATGAAAACAGGATCCATCCTTCTGCTGCATACAAGAAGCACACCTCAACTTTAAAGACAGACACTACCTCAGAGTAAAAGGCTAGGAAAAGTCTTTCCAATCAAATGGACTTAAGAAGCAAGCTGGTATAGCTATCCTAATATCTAATAAAACAGACTTCAAAGTAATTGTAACCAATCTGGATATTGTTCCTTGATGTCTTGTTTTAGGAAGTGCTTAAGGTATTATTCAATAACCAAAACACTCTGGCTCTTGCACATTTTCCAAATTTGATCACTGAAGTGGACACCTGCCAATGTAGAAGGGTGATGATACCTTCCATTTACTTTCAATACCCCACTTCACTTCAGTTTAGATTCCATCATGAGGATAAAAATCCTTCTTAGGTGTTTTTTCCCTTTATTTGTATGTGTATCTTTCAAACATATTTGATTACTCTACTGAGTAATTCCAAAAGGGAATTCCGAAAGACCCAGCTTTTTCAATTGGAAACAGAAACATTTTAGGAAAGTGTGCTTGCTAAGGCAGATTTTAATATGAAAACAACTCTTTATTAGTTACATAATGAAATAACCTATAAGAAAATCCATAAAATAAGAGTGCAATTGCATAACAATAGAAAAAAGGATAACTCCTATCATAAAATCCCTATTTTGTAAGTTATAAAATATACTGGGAAATTCACAAGTGAGATTCTAAATGCAGTGATAAATTATCACATAAATAATCACCTCAAATTTTTCAAAGTTCCTTTACCAAATTAAGCCAAAAAAATTTATATTCTCACATTTATCAATATTATATCTTACTGTTGAAAGTTTTGAGTCTATAAGATTTAATTTTCTCTAAGTGCTCAAGGGCTGTAGCACTCAATAGATCAACCTAATTTTTATTAAAACATAGGATGTCAAAAAATATATCTCAAACACACTTACTATGTTGTTATGATATTGCGATATTTTAATGAATAAGCATATCTGACACAATTTAGAAGTATTTAACTTTTAAATACTTCTCAATTAACCTAGTAACTTGGCTATATGGCATTTCCTATAATATGTAACTAAAGAAAATTGAATTATTTTTAACTATGAAAGTAACACTTCACCTTGTATTAAAATGTGTTACAAGTAACAGCAAAACAACAAATAGTACTTTAACCAAAGCTGAACAATATTCAACATCAGCTTTGAAAAAGCACAGAAAAATCAGAAAAATTGAGTGTGCTAGGGATGACCTTTAAGGTTTTATCCCAAGATCTACAACTCAGACCATAACTGAACAATTCATATTGTAGTCAAATACAAATAATTCTGTAAAACATTATCAAATTATCAAATACTCTGGGATAATTAATACAGATTGCCAATATGATAGGGTCTGTAATACAAAATTACTCAAGAGACACAGTTTAGGGACATCGAAGCCTCCTGTTGCCTTCCTTGCCTTGTTACAGTGGACTGTATCTTAGAACTGTAATCCAAAGTAAACTCTTGATTCTATAAGTGCTTTAATGTGAATGTTCCTGCTGGTGCCACTTTTTGTTTCAGCAAAGAGATAAATCACTAAGGAGAAGTGAAGATGTTATTATGATAAGCCTTGCCATGTCCTTTGGGACTGGTTTTTGCAGAATTGTGGAAAAAATTGGAACTTAGGGCTTTGGGCAGGAAGAATCCTTGAACTGTAAACTGAGGTTACTGGACCACTCTAATGAGGATAGTGAGGATGAAGAAAACAGAGTAAAGACATAACTCATGCAGCTACAGAGGGAGGACTCTATGAGGGACTAGCCTAGATGCATTTAGAGTGATATTCTGGCAATCAGTCTGGCTGCAATCACTCTGTTCTGAGAATTTGACTCAGGTTGAATTTTATCCTAATGGACTAATTTGTTTTGAGGAGGAAATTTCAGTGCATGAAAGTGTTCAGACTGTGTCCTGGATACTGCTTATTATTCTCAGACACATCTACCATGAGACAAAATATGAAGCAGAAACCTTAACAACTGTAAAGTTTGATGAGGAAAGTTATGTGAACAAGTTGAAAGTTTCACATGGGAAATGCAGATAACTAACCTCTGTAATTGTTAAAGAGGATAGTATAAATAAAGGAACACTTGGTGCTATGCACTGGGACAAAAAGAAAGAGCCTGGAGGGCAAGATTCCATTCATCTAAGGCCCCACTGCATTAAAGTGTGAATTCATTTGAAAATAGCCTAAAGTGAGAATGTCACAAATGGGGATTTTGGCTGAAACATAACTGCCTAAGAAAGGTTTTCCATAGACTTACTATTCAGAAACCTCTATAACTACAGAGAACCACTAATGGCAGTCAAAGTGTGACAGGGTCAAAGTCTCTGCAAGAAGGCTTTGAGAAGGTTCTGAATAAAGATGTGAAGGTAAGGTCCACATTTGGAGTGGATCCTAGAATGTCAGAGATGCCTAGGCCATGGGACACTCAAAAAGGAAATCTGTAGGTATGAAGTGGAGCCAGTTCAAGGGAGAAGCTATGTGTGCTAAAGGCAGCAAGACTATGTAGTTGAAAGTTTTCCTGTGTCCTGCCTGGCCCAGGACAAATCTCTCTCACCCACCAGTCCCGCAGCCACTCAGATCCAAGTAAACACACAGAAGCTTATATTATTTTTAAACTATGGCCATGACAGACTTCCTGCTAGCTAGCTCTTGTATCTTAAATTAACCCATTTCTATTAATCTATGTTTTGCCATGTTTTCTATGGCTTTACCTGTGTCCTATTACATGTTGTTCCTTGGGCAGCTGACTGGTATCTCTCTCTGCCTTCTTCCTGTCTCTCTAATTAGAATGTCCTGCCTAACCTTATTCTGCCTCACCATTGGCCAAACAGCTTTATTTATCAACCAATCAGAGCAATGCATATTCATAACGTATAGAACGACATCTTCATCATTTTCCCTTTTCTTTCTATTCAAAAGGAAGGTTTTATAAATCTCTTTCTTAAAAACAGGGTGGGTAGTATAGATATGATAGGATAAAAGGGTAGATTGTTGAGCCTACTTTTAAAGAACAACTTGTTTGAAACATTTTATATTGCTATGGATTTCAGTTTATTGATACAAATTTACAGTTGATTTTGTTAATATATATATATATATATATTTCTACTCTCATTTAAGGTATGTTTGTGTAGCTCATTTGAAAATGTAGTGGATAATTAAGAAATACAGATTAATAATTAGTTATCTAGGATAATCAAACTTAAGTCATGTTAGTTAAGTTTTCTAGCTATACATAGATACAATTCAATTAGGTAGCTAATCGTCAAACACTTCAAAGACCTATAGAACATGGCATTTAAAATGTTTTAAAAACTTAGACTTTCTGGACAGTGAGACACATCTTCTCCTGGCAGCACTGATTAGTTCAAAGAGAAAGATAGGTGTCAAAGACACTGCATATGGACTTTATCTTCTTCTTGGCTAAAATAGCCATTGGGCAAGAAACTGTTCTTGCTTGGACTGCTTGACAAAATGTTGTATTGACTGGATATGCAGGACCCATAGGAAGGTGACCACTGAACTTTGCAAGATGAGATGGTCCTTCAGGACATAGAGAGAACTGACTGAGAGACTCTAGGCCTATATGGCTGAAGATGGATATCCCAACATTGGATAACATTGCAAAAGAACTTTGGTTGACTATCCAGGCAGCCAGCTGTCGCTGTCATTCTAGATTTTTGGAAGTTGCTTACAATGCTCTTCCTGTTTACTTAGATAATAGTATATCCTTCTGGGGTCTTGATGTAGTTGAAGACTAGATAGTTATAATATGGTTTTCCTTGGTTATGATAAGAGATAAGATAGATATAAAACTTTAGACTCACAAAAATAGGATAGATAAAACATTTTCTTTAATTTTGCCAAATACAAATAGACTAAATATTATAACTGTAATTCTTGCTTGATTACTGTTTTGCTATATGCAGTTTTACTATGTTAAAGTTAAACCCTTCCTTTTGAATTAGACAGAAAAGGGGAGGTGCTGTGGGGTGGTCTATATGCTGTGAATGTGTTGCTCTGATTGGTTGATAAATAAAAAGCTGATTGGCTAGGAGCCAGGCAGGAAGTATAGGCAGGGTAAAGGGATAAGGAGAATTCTGGGAACAGGATGGCTGAGTAGGTAGATGCCAGCCCACCATCCAGGAAGCATCATGTAATGGCACACAGGTAAAGCCATGGAACATGTGGCAACATATAGATTAACAGAAAGGGGCTGAGTTTAAATGTAAGTGCTAGTCAATGGTAGGTCTGAGGTAATGGCCAAACAGTTTTAATTAATATAAGCTTCTGAGCGATTATTTTTATAAGTGGCTGTGGGGTCCTTGGTGCCAGGCGAGCACAGGAAAACCTTCAGTTACAGGATTATAGCTGTTGTCTTTGGAACCCCAGAAACTGGACCACAGAGCTGTTGAACTTGGTGGTTACTATGACTGGTTTCACTGCTGTTTTGGTTTGTTCGTTCCTTACTATGCTGCCATTTTTCCTCTTTGGAATGGTGATTTTTATTATATGTTGTTGTGTAGTAGAGGAGTGTAACTTGTTCTATTTATATACTTATTTATTTCCTATAAGTCCATATACATCTCGGATGAGACATAGACTTTGGACCGTTATATAGTGTTGTAATGTTGAAGATTATAGGAACTTTTGGAGCTGGATTGGTTACTTACATTGTTAAGATCACTATAAGCCTATGAGGATAAGGGTATATGCTTTTGGCTTAAAAGTAATATATGTCAGGTGTCAGGTTGACAAGGAGTAGACTTGTGTTTATTGATACTGATTGTCAGCATGGGATATAGTCTCTGGAATTGTATGTCAAAAGAAAACTTTGCTTGTGTAAGTCATTTTTGTTTGTTTTGCTCAGGTATTTTATTACAGAAATGAGACTAGTAACTAACAAATCTTATATGGTGATAAAGGCTGTTAGGTATAGGCTATTTAAGCTTTAAAAGAAAATAAAATCTCAAGTATTCCTCCAAATATACAATATAACTCACTGTGATTCATCTATTTACCAAGTTTTCCTCTCTTTTTTCTAATTCTCCAATTACCAGATCAACCAGCATTACCGTGCACACACTCAGAAAAAAAAAAAAATCTTTAAGAGATCAGAACACAAAGCAATATTCCTGTTCAATTAGAAATAAATTGTTACTTTGTTTTTTTTTTACATTTGAAAACTTAAACAAAACTGACAAATATGAATTATTTTATATTTGAAATAATTCATAGTCATATTAGGATTCCACAGTCATCTGATCCATACCATTTGTTTTATCAAACAAATTAAACAGACATATTTGTCCTATAGATTTTTTTTTTTTTTTTTTTTTTTTTTTTTTTTTTTAAAGATTTATTTATTTATTTATTTATTAATTATGCATACAGTGTTCTGCCTGCAGATATCCCTGCAGGCCAGAAGAGGGCACCAGATCTCATTACAGATGGTTGTGAGCCACCATGTGGTTGCTGGGAATTGAACTCAGGACCTTTAGAAGAACAAGCAGTGCTCTTAACCTCTGAGCCATCTCTCCAGCCCCTGTCCTATAGATTTTGCTTCATTTTCCATACAGTTTGATATTGACATTTCCATTCTCTGTTGTTAGGGTAACTAGACAATTTACATTGTTGATAGAAACACAGGCATTGTTACATCCTCTACAGAACCACTAGCTTGAGCTGGTCTAGAGAATCATTACCAAACTACTCTATTCTTTCAGTAGCATTTCTTTTTTTGTTTGTTTGTTTGTTTGTTTTTTGAGACAGGGTTTCTCTGTGGTGTTTTGGTGCCTTTCCTGGATCTGGCTTTGTAGACCAGGCTGGCCTTGAACTCACAGAGATCCACCAGGCTCTGCCTCCCGAATGCTGGGATTAAAGGCATGTACCACCACTGCCCGGCTTCAGTAGCATTTCTAGTCAGTGCTAGAATTTAGTAGTCTGTGTGATAGAAAGCATTGTTTCACTGTGGGTCCTGGAAGGAGGACAATGGTATCAAATCTATCTTAAAGTGTTAAGAAGAAATATATACATAATTTATATAGTAAATCAAAGAGAAAAATTCTTAGAATATAAGTTTTTAAAATGTTTAGGCACAACTAATATATAATTACTATATAAATGGAAGTGTAAGTTATTTCATTGAGTCTAGAGACTGGGGAAAATTGATCCTATAAACTGAGAAATTATTATATTAATATTTTACATATCATACTTTGATTTCATGTTTTGGTGATTTGTAATATATTTGTTTCTGTATTGAGCTTTAAAAAGTATATTCTATGAATTATAAGCATTTTATTTTCCCAAAGGTCTCATATAGTCTTGTCTTGATCATGTCATTTCTGTCTGAAGGTTAAAGTACAGGCACTGAATTTTCAAGTGGGAATGTTTAGATAATTCAAGTGTACTATGAGTCTGAAAAACTAATAAATTATTAGCTGTGACTATGAATTAGGTTGTTCTAGGAATCGAGTGAGTACCTGTATACTCACCAACTAAAATATATTTTAGAACTGACAGCCATTATATGCTCCCTGTAAATTTTACAGAAGGTCCAGATGTCTTTCAGGATACAGCTTAAGCTCTGTGGTATAGAAAATAATAGCCACTTGTTTCTTTGTTGGTCCCAACTCTTTTTCTTTTTTACAGTTTATGTGCATTCCTCCACCCTTGTGTATGGTGATATTTTATTTGTGCAGAAATGTGGTGATATTTCACTTGTGTGTTAATAAATAAAGCTTGCCTGGAGATCAGGGGGAAAAGGTCAGCCATTTCAGGTAAACAAGAAATCAGGCAGTACACGCCCTTAATCCCTTAGCAGGGAGGATCTCTGTGTGCTCAAGGCCACACTAGGGAAGAGAGCCAAGCTTGGTGGCACACGCCTTTAATCCCAGAACCAACTATAGAGTTCTGGAGGCCTGTACAGACAGACAGACAGTGACAGAGCTGTGTAGGAAGAAGAAGTGAGGTAGTGGGCTAAGAGCCAATGAGAGGGCAGAAAAGCTAGGCATATGCCTGGGTAGACAGGAAGTCACGCTCTTTGGAAGCTTCGGAGTTGGTGAGGTGAGGTTAGCTGGTGCCTTTCTGTATTTCCCTGATCTCTCTAAGGCTTTCACCCACATTTTTGACTGGTGACCTATACATTTGTCACCAATTCTCTATATACACATCAAGCCATACCTCCAAATGACTGTATTTACTAATTTACTTGCAATCTTTGCATCTTGGATAACGAAAACCAAAAAAAAAAATGAAATTAGGAAATAATATATTGACTAGAGCTGCTTATCTTTTAAAATATTATATAAACTCACAAAAAAAAAAAAAATAGGCCAATGGCCAGTTTTAAAACATTTTACATGTGTTAGGTCCCATGCAATTAAAGTGTGTATATGGAAAGTTGTAAAAGTTAATTGATATATAAAATTTCAAATGTGGAGTTTTCATGAAAGAACATGAGCAAAGATGTAGATCAGTTATAGTTGAAAGATATGATGTTAATAATGGAGGTTGAGTGGTCAGAGCCATGAAACCAAAGAGTAAATACATATTCTTGCTAAAGAATTCAGTATGCAAAATTTCTAACAGTCTCAGATATGGTAGATATAATTTCATAATAGGTATGACGTATAATAGTTGGCAGTTAGGATCACCTTCCTCACAGTTCCATATGAGTTAACCATCTGTTCCCATATATTTAGGTGCATACATATTATCAAACTTATTATTGCTTATTAATATTCTTATTTTTAATTTTGTCATCCAATCAAAAAGTTGCTTCATCTTTACACTTATTCCAATGACCACAGTTCCTTGAACAATGCAAACATTCAATAAGCATTGATTCAGTTCAATGAATAGGCATGGTTTTATTATCTGTCCTCTTATTTTAACCTTTAGTCCTAAGAAATTGAATGTGGTTTGGACCCATGCAGGTTCCCCGGCTGTCGGTCCAGAGTCCAACTAGCTCCAACTAGCTTGGGACAGATGTCTCTGTGGGTTTCCCCATCATGACCTTGACCCCTTTGCTCATATAATCCCTCTTCCCTCTCATAGACTGGGCTCCTAGAGCTCCACTCAGTGCTTAGCTGTGGATCTCTGCACCTGCTTCCATCAGTTACTGGACGCAGGTTCTATGATGAGAATTAGGGTAGTCATCCGTCTGATTACAGGGAAAGGCCAGCTCAGAGATTCTCTTCACTATTGCTTGGAGTCTTAGCTGGGTCCATCCTTGTGGATTCCTGGGAATTTCCCTACTACCAGGTTTCTCCCTCTCTGTCCCTCCCCCAACTTGACCATCCTCTTCTTCTTGTTCTCTGCCACCTCTCCTTACCTCTTCCCTCGCCAGTCCCCCCCAACACTCCCATATAAAGTGGGTGACAGTTGTGTGGCTTAGGCAGTTTGTGGGGTCACTAGCAGTGGGACCAGAATTTATCCCTAGTGCATGAACTGGCTTTATGGAGCCCATTCTCTATGGAGGAATACCTTGCTCAGCCTTGATATGGAGGGAGGAGCCTTGGTCGTGCCCGACTTGATATGCTAGACTTTTTTGACTCCCTATGGAAGGCTTTACCCTCTCTGAGGAATCAATGGGGCCTGTGGTGGGGGGAAGGTGGGAGTGAGTAGGAGGAGGGGAGGGAGGGGGAACTGTGGTTGGTATGTTAAATAGAAAAAAAAATCTTGTAATTAAAAAATATTGTAAAAAAAACCCAAAAAAATATTGTTACATCAAAAATAAAAAAGAATGAAATTGAATGTGGGAATGTAGAGAACAGAAATTCAACTTATAAAGAACTTTAACTTGAAACTTTTATCGCTAATGAAGTCTTTCTGATCCCAAGATAAATACTGATTAAAGTTTATTTTCGATAATATTGAATTGTTAAGATGTTCTTAAATCCCTTTTTTAAATCTATGTCAAAATTATTTTCTTTTAAAAACCACACGTTGTAAACATAAAGATAATTTGGTGAACGAGACAGAAATGACACATTCCTATGGATTATCTTTCTGGTGAGGAGACACACACTGTCAGTCAGGGTTACAAGGAAAGTTAAAGTCATACTTCTCATTTCTCAGAGAACAACATTGATACAAGACATAGGCTGTAGTTAGACAGGGGAAAGTTTAATAAATTTAAAGCAACAGCATGCTATTCCAGACATAAGTGTAAATGGAAAACATGGGATAAATAACACTTGGATAAAAAATAAAACATTTTGTTACGACAAAGGCAATATGTTACCCTTGGTTGAAAGAACTACTCAAAGATAAAAAGGAGAGAGGGAGGCAGGGAGGGAAGGAACAAGTGAGGGAAAGAGGGATAGACCGAGAGGTAAAGAGACAGCAAAGAAAAGCCATCTATTTGATGACATGTTCCAAGAAGAAATGAGTGTCATAGTTAAATGGCCCGAGAAGTTAGAGAGTAATTCTCTGGGGGAGGTACATTTGACTTGGTATCTAACAGGAGTACATTGGTGCAGAGATCTCCCAGGAAGAGACTAAGTAGCATGAGCTAAAGGCTTTTAAATGAAGAGGAAGAAGAAATAGGATCAGAGTTAGATATGACCTAGTGTTAAAAATAGGTCAAGTAAAGAAAGATAAGAGATTCTACTAAGGTTCGTTTTTCAGTATTGATTTTATGTTAAAAGGAAGATGGAAATCTTTATAGGTTTTAGAAAGAGAAGTCATCTCATACCAGGTCACTTACGGTGTTTTGTGTTAGACCATGATGCTGTTTGATTTAAGAAAGTTTGTATTCAGATGAAGAATCCTGGCCAAAATTATATGGGAGTAACCAAGCACTATCTTATCAGATTGAAAGCCCACTCCATGAAATGGGACCTATACCTGAAACTGCTCTGGTGGTCAAGGACCTGAGACTAGATAGGTCACGGACCTAGCAGAAAACTAAATATTACTGTTATGATAAACAAATGTAGCAATATAATGACGTTCTGCCATACTCATAGATCAGAGTCTTGTTCATCTATCATCAGAGAAGCTTCCTCTTCTAGTGGATGAGAAAAAATATGGAGACCCACAACTAGAAAATGGAACACTAAGTCCTAAATGGGATGTTGTAGTCAAATTTCTAAGAGGTCTTATTAAATAAAAAAAAAAAAAACACTGAGCCAAATATAGGAGAGAAAACCTTAGAGATCAGGGAAATAGGAATAGCCACCAGCTAATCTTACCTCATCACGCTGCAGTCTCCAAAGTGAGCTACTTCCTGTCTACCTGCGCCTTTATTGCCTTGCTGTTATGCCCTCTCATTGGCTCTAGGGAAACTTTATTTATTAACATACAAATAAATTATCACCACATTTCAGCACAAATAAAATATCACCACAGGATATCTCCATCAAATCCTTCCCCTCAGGGCTCAGGGAGCCTAAGCCGAAGAGGAGGCAGAAAAAAGTGAAAGAGCCAGTGAGGATGGAAGATACCAAGGATAGAAGGTCTTCTAGACATAACAAGGCTACATGTGAATCCACAAAGGTTGTCACAGCATGCACATAGCTTGGCCAAGTCTAAACAAGATGGAGTCCCAGCACTGAGAATGGAAGAAGACAAAAGAACACATCCCTAACTCAGAAGTCTCCAATTGACAATGACCTAGGAAGGTACCATTAGTTTTCACCAATGGCATCTTAATGAGTACACAAGCACATTTAACAGCAGAGCCCAGGCCCAGTGGTAGGTTGCCAACACAAAACATACTCAATGATATTTTTGGAGGTTTTATTTATTTGTTTTTGGTCTCATAATGCTTTGTTTGGCATTTGTTTTTACTTTATAATTTTTATTTCTTTTATGCTTGTGTATTATGATTCCCACTACCACCATCAAGAAAAAGAAGAAGAAGAAGAAGAAGAAGAAGAAGAAGAAGAAGAAGAAGAAGAAGAAGAAGAAGAAGAATTTTCAACACAACTTTTTGTCAAAATTCAGTCCCCTTCTTTCTTACCATTTTGAGAAAATGTGAGTTTTGCATTGCAAAGGAATATATTTACAAACATGTATTTAAAAGTGAACATCAGTAAGGTATCACCTTATTTTTTTGTGTGTCCTCAGATTATTGTTTGGATTAAATTTTTATTATTTTCCGTTTTATGGTTCACAATTTCCTCTCTGGAAAGAAAACCTTGTAGGAACAAGGACAGAGAGTGCAGATAAAGTGTTAAGCTTATTAGAGAGTGCTCTATTGAAGAATATGCATGCTAGTCATGTCATGCTCTTCCTCTATTTCCTATGTAATTTATGTATTTCCTTAAGTCATACATTTGAAAAGTCCTATCAGCTTAGATAGCATTAGTGGAGTGACTTTTGAAAAATCCATTTATACCACTTTATCTTCAGCTTTATATAATAAAATAGATGCATTTCTCCTAGAGCTAAATTTTATAGGACAACATTGTACAGAAATTCTTGGGCCCTAAGGAATAATAGAAATGTTGTGCTTTCAATTACATCTGTTTTCAGACCCAAATGATAGGTCTTTAAGAAGTTTTTTCAAAGAGGCCAGAAAAATATTTCCATATGGACACTACTAATACAAATTATCCATATTAGCTTGAAAATACAATACTGAAGGAAATGGTGATGTGGGTTTGTCCACCTCACATATAAAGCTTTTTAAAAAACATTTAAAAATAGATTGTCCTTGGTAACAAAAATACAATGCAATGGTATGAGCTGTCTTTTAACGTATAAAATGAATGTCTGTTGTGGAAATAGACAATCATGACTAAATAATGAGAGTCAAATGACATAAATGATTGTGGGTATATGGTATGATGTTAGAGATGAAGAAAATCCATTTAAAGAACTGATATAATTTTTAAAGAATGGCAGGATCATATACAAGATAGAAAAAGAATAGTGTGCTATATAGTAGCACTCATTAAGAATGAAGGCATTTTGAAAAAAAGAATTGTCATATGAAACGAGTAAGTTTAGGGAAGAGTAACTGCTTTAGCATTTGTTGTTTTTAAATGCATACCACACAACTGAATTTTTTTTTATTTTATGTAAGAGACATGTTTAGCATTATGTATCACAATATGGTGCTGGAAAAGATAATGCCAGAAGGCTAGGTTTAGAGTGTCTTAAAGAAGAACTTAAATGCTAAAATGCAAATGTATAAGCAAAGAGAAAGAGCAACAAATTGAAAGCCATAAGCCCTGAGTTCAAAGCTTCCCTTTGTAATTACAAAGTGGGAAATTTTGGCAAGCAAGTTCACTTAGTAATAAAATAGAACTGTGAAGTCATTCTTAAATTAAGAAAATTAAGAGCATGAGGCACAAGTATGTATGATGACCAATATAACAATATAAGTATTTAATTTGGTTATATATATATATATATATATATATGGCTTTAATTAGAAGCCAGAGAGTGCAGAGAGTGATTATGTGCACCCCGGTCACCTTTTCATGAATGTGAAATGTAACGCTTCATGGAATAGGAGCTATGGCTATTATAGAAGTGAGAAGTTTAAAAGTAAAAGTCAATGAGAATTAAAGATTACTAAGGAATGAGAGTGAGGAAGAGAAATCAATGGGTTTGGGTTTCTTGGAAAGAATGAAGAGATTTTCTTTGATTTTTTTATTGAAAATAGATTCTACTCTCATACAATACATCCAACCACATTTTCTGCTCCCACCATTCTTCCCAGCCCTGTCCTTCTCGCCAGATCAACTCCCCTCCCATTCCCTCTACAAAAAACAGCAATCCTCTGAAAGTTGACATCCAAACAGGACACAACAAGATACGGTAAGACAAGGCAAAAGTCCTCCTACAGAGGCCAGAATGTAGGTATTTTATCTGCAGCCATTAAGATAATAATTAGACAATCTGAAGAAAATATTGATTGACTGATTGCTGCTTTGTCATGGTTATTTGATGAATGACTTCATATTCTATGTTTAATAGTCTATACTTTAAATCTGCTGGTCAGTTTAGTAACCGTCTTTCCATTTTTACTGAAAAAAAAAATGAAACAGAACTTTGGGTAACAAAAGTACTTAAAGTGAAGGAAAAAGATTGACAGGAAGTGATATTACACTTATCTAACTCCTAAGGCCACACTCTTTCACATTTAGTGATACATATGTGTTTTATAAAAAAGACTAGTTGAGATATTATTTTTAAGTTGAAAATAAATATCCAAATCTCAGAAGACTTAACAAAGGGCAAAGACTGCAGAGAACAGATGAGCCAGGATGATGAAGTCTTCAGTGCTGGTGGAAGTTGTAAGTGGAAGACATGGAGGCAAACTCCAGTTCTGAAGACAGGGTTTCAAGTGAGGCAGGATGAAGGCAGAGACATTAGGGAGTATGGGACAGGAAAGAGGCCACTTATCCTGCAGACTGATTGAACCCTCAGAATAGTGGGTCAGTAAGAATTCCCTAACAGTTAGTATTTACTGCAAAAGCTCCTGGCATTGAGTTAATATTACTTTATATATAGATAATTTATGTTAAAATAGAAATGAGCATGCTTATGGCAGGAATGTGTATAACTTTGGGAAGAGAGTTTCCTTTCCCCAGATACCTTCTGAGAACCTCAAGCAAAACATTTTACAGTAAAGATATCTCATCTCCCTGTATCCTCTGGTCTATGTTTTTCCTTTCCCAGGTTTAATCCTGTTAGGTGCTTTCATAAAATACACAGTGATCTTATTCAATTCTTGAAGAGAGTAACTCTAAACCCTGCTAAAATCCTATGGATGATTACTGTCAAAAGAGCCAGCTCTGATTTGGCCCTCCTTTTGAGATGCCCATGTCCATACTCCCAGGTATGCCTTTCCTCTGAGAGCATTCGGATTTCCAACCCCAGTGCATGAACCTACATTAAAATTCCATTACTAACCAAACTCTGGTTCATAAAATGTGTATTGCTGAAGTTCTTTTTAGTATCTAAGCTGTGAATCCTGGGTTGGCAGGAGTCAAGTTCCCTAAAACTGCAACTGAATGCCTCTTGCTGTGGAGACTGATAATGTGGAGGTCAGAAACTGTTCTTCACCAGTCATGTGAGCAAATCTTGAAAAAGACAGTTAAAAAATGCAAATATGACAGTTTGACCAGACTCAGGGAAAACCATTTTTAAAGTCGTGGGAGTACATGTTGTGATGTACATGGGAACACAGAGTTGTGATGGTTACAGAATGGTAGGTATAGAAAAGAAATTGAGAAGATCTGTGTATAGAAATAACTGAAAAAGAAATGGTGTTATGTGATGAGCCTGGAAAGCCCATCGGTAGCAGTTCTTCTTCAGAAAATTTACTAGGACTTGGGGACAAGAAGAATGACTCTGGAAGTTTCTATCCAGAAATATCATTGATTATTTTTTTTGTAATTACTAAAGTAAGATTCATGAATATACTAGCATGCTTAAAAAGCCCATTCTAAGATGGAGACACATTCACATTCAAAAGTATGGTGCATTTGCATTATTAGAGTTTTCCCAATTGACATGTTCTAATATGACCGCAAGAGCAACGCCTACTCTCTGAAGCATCCATCAATGTCTGGATAACCCATTGAAAATGCAAACCTCTAGCTAGCAACACTCTTCACTCTCAGAGGGAAGCAAATGGTTGTCTGGCAAAATCGCTTTTGCATCTTTAAATTTCTCCTCTTCCTTAGTTTCCTCTGCTTTTGACAAGAAGGTGTCATATGAAATCTTTCTTGCAGGAATCTGTGAAAAGTAAGGATCCCACAAACTGGGATTTCACAGACATTTGGTTGTAATTTTAAGAGACATTTAAATTTTTAATTTATATTGCAGCATAGACTAGGGCGCCAGCTTTTATATTTCTTTGGCAGCCTTTCTCTACTTCAAATTCTATGATGATCCATGGGCCTTTCAAATTAGAAAAATAGCTTTGAAGACTTCAAAACCCAGCTGCCAGGGCTCTCACCTTGGAGATTAGAATACAAATGCTAAGTAGATGAGAGTCAGTAGGATGCCTCAGTTTTCAAAGATTTTTCCTATAGATTGCTTCAGTGATTCCAATATATTGGACATGTGCATATAGGATTAACTGCTTTTCAACTTCTTCCTGTAAGTCATCTCCTTTAATAACGAGTTTCCAGTCACCCAGTCACAAAATCAAATGAAATAACAGAAAAATGCTGAGGATGCACTTTTGCTGTGTAATTAATTCAGTTCACTATGTTTATTTAACTTTTATGATCTTGATTGATTCTCCATGTTGTACAATCAAAAAATTTCTCAGAGACAAAGAAGAAATACTTAGTATTAGATCAAAATATAGACAATAGTTGAGGAGTAAAGAAGCAGAAAGCAGCTGATTCAGAAAACAATGAAACTTGCAGAAAAAAAAGCCTTTGATTACATGAGAGAGTGAATGTCTAGGACATCACACACACAGCTACTAGGGAAGCAGACCTCCTCAGATGAGGAAAAAACAAAAAATGAAAAAGCCAGAACTGACATAATGAGACAAACTGTCTAACATAATTATCAAGGGACAAATTATGAATCAGTGATAAACCTGACAAGATTAGAAAAATCTTAAGACATTTTATATGCTAAAATTGAGCATTTGTGTAAAAAAAAAAAAAAAAGAGCTGCACACAAGCATTTTTGGTGTTTTTTAATTGAAGAACACCTATTGTACCCGTCATTGGGGAGGAAGAATTAAGGCAAATCCAGCATATAGGGGAGAGGTAGGAGGACCTCAAACAGCAGCAAGTTTCTGTAAAGAAGGGAAGATTGCCTCTGAAGGTGTCCATGGAGCAGGAGAAGAAGGCTCTTTCTGTCCTTGAAAAGATCCCATTATGTCTTAGGATATGAAGTTTCTAACTTTCTGACATCCTCCTTTGCAGGAATTACTACTATTCTGGAAGAATTTTAAAACCATGTTTCCAGTTGTGATCAATGTTCTAATCTAGAGAAATACTTTAATATGTGTTTTTGAAACAATATGCACATGCACCTCTCTGTTCAGCTGTGTTACCTATTACAGAACAGAGTTGTGGTTGAGCCAACGTTTTAAGCCTTCTGCTTAATTTTTGTACGTGTGCATTTTGGACCCAAATCTTCACACAGATCTGTAAATATTTTCTTATAATCTTTCACCTCTATGTTCTTCTATTTGGCAGTGTTTTTAAATGAAATTCACTACAATATTATATTTGTTGTTGCTTCATAGATTGCGCTTTTATAATTTTTTATTTTTTAATCAGAGAATTCAAATATAATCTGGGTAGAGAACACCAGGAAAGCTTGTCACGGGGTTTTAATATTTATGAGACGCTTTACTAGGTCAATCCGCAACCAATCTGGCATCTTTAGACACAGATGTTGATTCATTGCAAAGCCACCGTTCAATTCTCTCTTGACAGGATAAGGGTCTAATAATACCTAATATTTTTTAGGGAGGATAATAATGACAATGGGGAAAAGAGTTAGCTGAAGGTATACATAACTTCATCTTTCATCGATGTTTTAAAACTTTATCAGCTTTTTTTGCTTGTTATTTTGGGATGATTTTCAAATCACCCATTATAATGAATGCAGTCATAGTTTGGAAATATGCATATAGTCTTTGTGTCTCTCAGATGAGTCTATAAGATCTTTAACTGGTGCTTTAAAAAAAGGGCAGAATGCTGTTGCTAAGAATGACCTTGGAGAGAATTCAATGCATTCTCTCTTAAAAATCTCCTAATTTGTGCATATACTTGAGGATTTCTGTGCTTCACGTCTATGATTCTAATCCATATGCATGAAACAATTACTAGCAATTTCCCAAAACATAGTGAACTTTAACATACTTTTGCACAATCCTTTTTACAGTTGTGCTTGGGTCATTCAGTAATGCTAGATAGAAATCATATAACAAGCAGTCATTATCATCAATCTCCAAAGGGCACTAAAAATTATTCCCTGGGGTCACATCATATATGCTCTTCCCTCTTGATAGTAGATATTTACCATTTTCTGTTCTGCCTCAAATCTCACTTCATCCATGCCTGTCTATGTGCATATATTGTGTTTGCTGGCTTTGCTTGACCAAGCATTATAAAAAAAGTATTAAATATGGGATCATTTGTCTTTCCATTACACAGCCTATCAGTCTTTAATGTATATATCTCTTTTTTTCCTGATACCTCTGAATAATTTTCACCCAGTTTCATTTCTGTTACCATAATAAAATACCATGGGGGAAACAGCACCAAAGGGAAAAAGAGTGGATCACACTCCAAGGTTACTGTCCATAGAAGCTGGGAAGTCAGGGTGACAAGAACCTGAAACAGTTAGCCAAGTCACATCCACAGTCAAAAGCAGAAAGAAAAGCATGTATGCATCATGGACATTCAGCCAGTGTCACCCACGTTTGTGAAACCTAAGTCTTGAAAGTGAGAAATGGTACTGCTCACTTCCAGGCTGGGTTTTTCCAAATCCACAAAGGCAGTCAAGTCAACCACCCATAGACCAATGTGGTCTAGACAATCCCTCAGTGAGACTCTCTTCCAAGGTGATGCTGAGTTGTATCAAGTTAACAAATTAACCACGATAATGTCTCTCTCTCTGCACTTGGAAAATATTTATTGTAAGTTGATAATCATTTGATATACTCTCTCATACCACTGATCTATTCTTCTGTATAATTCCTTAGACATCAGCATTGATAAAAATAAAATGTGTCTTGATTTTCTAGTGACAGTGTAATTGCCTCATTACTCTGTTGCTTTGCGCTACTTGATGTCACAAATATGTTAACTATCTGAAGTGTCTCTTCACTCTTCAACCTGTTTGAAATTATTTTCAGACTGTCATTCTAAAGGGAAAAAAAATCTCATCAACAACAACACTCATGCTGTTAAACAAGAGAGAGCCTGCTGTCCTAACTGTAGACAAGTCCCTTCACACCCTTTTCACGGACTTCCTTCTCTTATATGTCTTTGATGATTTTATCCCATTCAAATGACTGCTCACATCATAATGAGAGAGTTACTTGCAGTCACCCAAAAAGGTGAGTATTTTGTATTGTGCCACAGGATCTCCATGTAGATAATCTACATGGTACCAACTATTTATATTACACACGCAAACACACACACACACAGACATACACACACACACACACACACACACACACACACACACACACACACACACGAGCACACAGGTAACATAAATAATTGGTACCATGTAGATTACTCCCTTATACATTTAAATTTTAATTATTTTTATCATAATCTTCATATATTTTCTTGGATATCTGAGACATTTGAAATGTACAACAAATTAAGCCCTTGGATTTTCTCCTTATTCTTCTGAATTCTATGCTATTAGAGATTATAATTTATTTCCTCCTTGTGTTGGTTCACGTCCCCAAACTGAGACTCACCCCTTGTTCTTTTTTCTCTCACCTCTCACATAGAAACACGACAAGATATTAAAAATTTTATCTTCAGAATATATTGTGAATCAGTCTAGTTCACTGTCACCACCATAGTTCAATTTGCTGCCATATTGCACCAAGACTGCCTTAAGGAGCTAGCCAGGTAAACTGAGACAGTGTGATCTATAGAAAATATAAATTAAATCAAGTCACTTTCACATAACTCCTCATAAGAACATCAAAACAAGTAAATACTTTCAATGAGTGAACTTGTGTGGGTATAGTTACAGTGAGGCAGAAGGAGCCTGCCCAGTGGCAGAAGAGGATGCGGTTGTTTGGTTACAACAAATGTCATGAAGGATTACCAGTTTAAGTTTGACAGATATAACAACCTCTCTCTCTCTCTCTCTCTCTCTCTCTCTCTCTCTCTCTCTCTCTCTCTCTCTCTCTCTCTGTCTCTCTCTCTCTGTCTCTGTCTCTCTCTCTCTCTCTCTCTCTCACACACACACACACACACACATTCATACACACACACACACAAACTCTCTCTACACATACACACACACGCACACACACATACATTCTTTTTCTCTCAAACACACATGCACACACACACACATGTGTTCTCTCTTTCTGATGTGTATGTGTGTGTAAAATTATGAGCTGTAAATTTCACTTTTTATTCTTTAAAAGTATTGTATCCTTAAGACAATGTATATCCCAGCCCCTATTGGACTGATCTGCTATCAGTACACTTTGCTGTAGAGCCACTCTGGCTTCTCGTTACCAATTCAATTCAGTTTTTCCCTATGGACTTCCACTCATGCCCTATAACTGAAATCTAATCTGCTGGTCTTTGTCCTCCAGATAAAGTTTTTCTTCCATGTTTGACTCTGTGCTCACTGCATGTCACATACTATTCTTCTTCCAAAGACACCATGAGTCAATCCTACTGACATCATTATTCTCTCATATAACTTTAAAAAGCGTCTGTGTCGACAAATTCTCTAAATTTTACATTTGAGACTGAATCAGAATGGTTTGAAGTACCGAACAGTAATTTAACCCTTTATAATATTAATAACAGTTCATTCATCTTATTTTAAATTCAACATTCATGTAACCAGTAAACAATCTCCTTATGTGTTAATTAGTATTGTATATCATATTAGTTCACAACATAATTTACAAGTAGAGTGCATATATTGGTGTAAACTCTATCATTCCTATTATACATACCATATCTCTCTATGTTTCACATTAGCAGAAAGAGTAAAGCATTTTTAGATTTGAAGAAAGCAACTCTTAGCCTGATTACTTGGTATTTGTTGAAGATGAGTTTTTTTTTTTTTTTTTTTTTTTTTTTTTTTTTTTGGTTTTTCGAGACAGGGTTTCTCTGTGTAGCTTTGCGCCTTTTCCTGGAACTCACTTGGCAGCCCAGGCTGGCCTCGAACTCACAGAGATCCGCCTGGCTCTGCCTCCCAAGTGCTGGGATTAAAGGCGTGCGCCACCACCGTGAAGATGAGTTTTTGATGAAGTTCATTTGATTTCAAAACAACGGTTAAACGTTGAGCCCTTTAAATTCTAATGTCTTCAGTACAAATTGAATATCAGTTTTTATCTAGGCAAATAGAGCTACAGGTTCCCTATGTGTAAAGTATATGTATATTGACATATTTTTGCATGATTGTGTAAGAAATAAAGGAAGCATGCATATAGAACAACTTCACATGCTTCTCTCAACATTGAAATAGCTTAAAGCACAATTGCTTTTTCAGACTGAAATATTTACCTGATTACTTTTGTGAAAGCATCTTTCTATGTACCCATGCTGCACTTTAGTCCAACTACCTTATCCTACAGAGGCTTGCTCCAACATTCCCAGATATGTATATGATTTAGTTTATTACTTTATTTTTGTTTTTTGAGACAGGGTTTCTCTGTGTAGCTTTGTGCCTTTATTGGAACCCACTCTGTAGCCCAGGTTGGCCTTGAATTTACAGAGATTATTAGAGTCAAAGTTAACTATATCAGGAAGTTCTCAGTTTCCTATAGTACTTTTGTAAGCATTATCGGTTTTCAATTGGATGTTTGTGGTGAGTTGATGTCACAGAAGTATTTTATAAAAGTATATTTATGTTTCAATTTTATTATTTTCAACTGCAGGTATGGACCTGTTATAGAAACATTTTCACATGTTTATTTTATGAAAAATGTCTTTTGATGACCTAGAGATAATAGCTGAGCCTTCTTTGTACTTAATGCAAGTAGTAAAAGGAAATAAAGAGTGTAAATATATGGGATGCTTGTTAATATGATCAATAATGAGAAATGCATATTAAAATGCAAAAGGGATCTATGTAAAATAGTTATTAATATTAACTAGTTTTCCATTCAATATATTTATAGGAATTGATTTTTCTTTTGTTTTCCAGGTGGTGAAGGTTGACTCCTTGACCTAGTATATACTACAAAAGTAATTTATCATTCAGATATATCCTAAACTTTCAGTAGGAACAGTTTTTATGCTCCTTTCAAAACATTATTTCTCTTATTTTTGAAATTATAATAAAATTATATTATATATCTCTTTCCTTTCCTCCTTCCCAACCATCCCATATATTGCTTCTTACTCTCTTTCTAATTAATATCTCCTTTTGCATTAATTATTTTTACATACATATATGCATTTACATATATATTCTTAAACATAATCTGCTGTGGGATGTTCTGTATGGCAAATGTGTTGCTGATTAGTCAATAAATAAAACACTGATTGGCCATTGGCTAGGCAGGAAGTGTAGGCGGGACAAGGAGGAGAATAAAACTGGGAAGTGGAAGGCTGAGAGAGACACTGCCAGCTGCCATGATGACAAACAGCATGTGAAGATGCCGGTAAGCCACGAGCCATGTGGCAAGATATAGATTAATGGAAATGGATTAATTTAAGCTGTAAGAAAAGTTAGCAAGAAGCCTGCCACAGCCATACAGTTTATAAGCAATATAAGTCTCTGTGTTTACTTGGTTGGGTCTGAGCGGCTGAGGGACTGGCAGGTGAGAGAGATTTGTCCTGACTGTGGGCCAGGCAGGAAAACTCCAGCTACAATAATCTGCTCAATCTGTGTAATATTACTGGCATGTGTAGGTTTGCAGGGCTGATGATTTGGTTTTGGATAACTAATGAGCATGTTCTTCTCTGGAGAAGATTATTTCTCCTACTCTTTTTTTTTTTTTTTTTTTTTTTTCGTTTTTCGAGACAGGGTTTCCTGTGTAGCTTTGCGCCTTTTCCTGGAATTCACTTGGTAGCCCAGGCTGGCCTTGAACTCACAGAGATCCGCCTGGCTCTGCCTCCCGAGTGCTGGGATTAAAGGTGTGCGCCACCACCGCCCGGCTTATTTCTCCTACTCTTAACAATCCATCCTATAGGGTTTTCTTTTTTGTGTGTGTAAGATATGTAAGATATATAATATTTATATATTATATATCTAAATTGCTTAAACAGTTTCATTGGGTAGATTACTGGTTTTCATAATAAGTTATATTCATTTTTAGTTGTTAGTAATTTTAATTTCAAATTAAATTAGATGATTATACTTAAAGATTTGAGTGATTTTATTTCTAGAAATATAATTAAAGTTTTCTCAAAATATTTGCTGGCTGATATCACATATTCTTCCTCATTGATTATTCACCATTGAGTATGGGTCGTCTAACTGGCATGTTATAGAAGAGGCAGTCAAAAGGACTAGACAATTTATTCAGGGAAATTGAGAGTAAATGGATATCTTTAAAATTTTTCATTCATTTCATGACAAAAAAATCATTCCATCTCCCTGAGTGTCTCAAAATTTTGATGTATTATTTAACTAATCACTCAAAATACTTTATTATTAATGCTAACATATCTATAGATTCTAACTTACATAGTTTTAATTCCCTAAATCCACAGTTTAATATTTAGACTGAAAGAAATTAGCAATATAGATAATAAAATAATTTAAAATATTACCTAAAATCTGATCCAATTCTCTTCCCATTTTCTGGTTCTCCAGGATCTGGACATAAGTTGGAAGCTGTTTTAATACCTCCTTCATTTACTGTAATCGGAGAAAAAACAAAGAAAAAATAGACAATATATGTGGTTAGAAACTCAATGATAATTATAATGAAATCCACAGAAATACACTATTGAACATTTGTTTGAGTACCTAAAGTTAAAATGTCATTTCAGAAAACAGTAATAAAGACAATTTTTTTTCTATTTAGGAACACATCAGAAAATAGTTTCAATGGCCATCTTCAAAGATGTATACTATTCTGGATATTAAAACATCAACATTGACTATTTCCGTTTCAATAAAGTTTACATTTTAAAATACTTCAGGTATCAGTGCTGTTGTTTCCATTAATTAGCATCAGTAGAGTGACTACTTTCTGCGACTTTGTTGCCTGAGTCTTGCTTACTATCAAAGTAATAATAATAATAATAATAATAATAATAATAATAATAAACAGTATAAAAATTGTTACTAACACTTTCAAGGACTTGGTTTGACAACAGCAGTTAGAAAAAAATGGTATAAATTACTGTGTGTCATTGTATTTTGATAATGTTGGAGAACAAAAGGATGGGTTTACCCTGATATAATTTCTGTAACTTTTAAATTTAGCTATTTTGCCTATTTTCACAGTTTTTAAAGATAATTCAGTTAATGATAAGTTAGTATTTTTCAATGAAACAATTGTAATCACATTGAATAATTAAAATGTACTATATGGTGAGTTTACTTATGCATGTTTGGGTGTATACACGCATATGGATGTATAAATTTATTTACACTGAAACAGGATCTAATTATACAATGCAGATCGGCCTCAAAATGACTGAACAACATACTGGTCTTAAATGTATGATTATCAAATCTAGAATATCTGAGTGATGTTGTATCATAATATCAACCTTGCTGTGAACCTGTGGATATTGCCTACTGTTTATTAATTTGCAAGCTCACCTGTCTCCCTTTAAGAAAAGAACAAGGCACCAATAGAAAAAGAATGGAGTCCACAGTGGTCCTTGTATTGCACTGTAGAGTGGGATCACCTGGGGATTCTTTCTGGGAAGTAATGATGCCCAGTTCATTCCCTACTTGGGCATTGCTTTAAAAACTTCCTAGACAACACCATTTGTCAGCATATTTTGACTGCTTTAAAAGAACTGCTGAAGTAATTCTAATGTAAAATCAGAACTGACAGTTGCTGAAATTTGGCTAAATTTTTATAGTCCAAACGCATCATTGTTTTTAAACTGATTCACCAGACAGACAGAGAGCTTGCAGGTGATCTCTCACAGTGGTGTCTGCTGCAAGGTCATCATGTTCTCAAATAAATACAAAACGGTATAGTTTCTCAGACCGTTCAAAAATGACCTTCATGAATACCACAAACAAATTAGTTCTTGCCAACTCTATTACATGCTCATAGATTGATTTCATGTGACACTTTTTAGTTCCTTGTTTTCTTGAATTGCTATTTAATACCTCTTAACCTTTCTGGGGGGCTTTCTGGGCTTTAGTCTTGGGTGGCTGATTCCATAGTCGTGGACTACTTCTTAATTGTTGATCCAGAGCTAGTCACTGTGTACTTTTTCACTCTTTGAATCATGACCACAGTTCTTATAAATTCAGTTTTTGAATTTGTCATCTGTACCAAGATTATTCAGAGGACGTTAATGAAATGAATGTTTCCAAAGCTTCCATTGGCATTTATTGTTGCTCGAATGTGAGCTAATCATCCTTACATTTCTGTGATGTGTGTGATTTAACTTCAATCTACTGTATCAAATGACTGCTAAATTTTCTAAAATACATTTATTATTATTGATATCTCCAAAGGCTTTAGATTATGTACTAAGTCAGTGTTATATCCCTCACTAGTCATCATTATGTATGTGTTGCTCAAATACAGCTCCTTTCTCTCAGTATACAATTTCTTCATGGATGTGTAACAGCCTTCCTCATGTCTTCAGCATCAAAACCTTATCAAATATTCTAATACAAAGTTCATTCAAAAGATAATCACACATGCTTACCCTGCTACTCTAAACCTAGATGTTACATAACTGAGAATATGCTATTTAGATACTATTTTATATAATTTTAAAAACATTTTGTCAGATAATAAATAGTGATTTCATTTTCCTTTTATAATCTGTACTTAAGTTTATAGCCTTTGTGAAAG